>NC_053491.1:68041360-68369971 GCF_905171775.1 Rana temporaria | reverse complement strand
AAAATATTTTTCCATTGTTTCCATATGCTCTATAAGATTTTGAGCTTTATTCCTACAACCTGTGACAGTCTCACTATAGATTTGAATTCAGCTGTACTGGCAATGCAAGATCCACTAAATTTGCAACTAATGAATGACCATTCTTCTATAAATGCAAAATATATCAACACATCAACCCCATTCTAATGGAGCAGAAGATGAAATAACAGCTCCATTATCTGTGTACGACTGATAAAAGCACTTTTACTGACTAATCTGGGCTATAGCTAAGGATTTATTATTAATAAAGCATGTGTTTAGAAAGATCTGTTCAACCATTTTTAACCTGGTGCCATAGAAACAGTAATTCATTGAATATATGTTTATAAAAATAAAAAAAAAAGAAGAAAACACCATGTTCACCTTAACCACTTCGGAAGATTTTGAAAAATGAAATGTATGAATTTTTTTTTCACACAAATAGAGCTTTCTTTTGGTGGTAAATGATCACCACTGGGCTTTTTAGTTTTTGTGATATAAACAAAAAAAGATGGATAATCTTGGCCAAAAAAAATCAAATATTTTTTATTTTCTGCTTTAAAACATATCCAATTAAAAAAAAATCTAATTTCTTCATAAATTTAGCCCAAAAAGTGTATTCTTCTACATGTCACAATAAGTGTATATTTGGTTTGCGTGAAAGTTATAGCGTCTGGTATAGATACTGGAATTTATTTATTTTTTATTAATAGTAATGACTTATAGTGGGATTGTGATAGTGTGGTGGGAAATCTGGTGCTGGCAGGGGGGCTGCACTAACTGACTGACACTGACATCAATGGTGACACTAATACAGTGATCAGTGCTAATACTATACACTGTCACTATACTAATGACACTGGCTGGGAAGTAGTTAACATCTAGGGGCAATAAAGGGGTTTAATATGTGCCTAACTATGTGTAATGTGTAGATTATGTGATGCTTTTTTTGTTCCATTCAATCCTGGCCGATGCAAATCGCAGCAAAATGCGGGACGTGTTTGCAATGCCATTATTTTTCAATGGCACCCCAAATGCGGTGCGATTTTGCAGCGCGACAAATTGTGGCAAAATTGCACAAACAAAATCACGGGACACGTGTTACCCAAAAGAAGTTCCATAACTTTCCAGGGTTCCGGAGGTGGCACGATTTTTCCACAATTTGTCACGTTTAGGGTGCCATTGGGAAATAATGGCATCGCAAACACGTCCCACATTTTGCTGCGATTCCACCCATGATTAAAATCGCCCAGGTGTAATTGATACTTACATCGAGCCAAACTGGACAAATATAAGTATGAAAAATTATCCTTTATTCATTAAAGTTGTTGTAAACCCCATTTATGAAATTTGAACCAAGCACATATCTGTAGTGTTTACTTGTCTCTCTAAAGCTCTAAGTGTCGATTCTCTCTGGTGCTTTGTTTATCTGTTATCAGCATGAGTCATTTCTGACAAGTTCTCCGACACATGAGATAGCATGATAACATGAGATCACGTACCTGGTTGAAGCCGAGCTGACAGGAGGGCTTTCCCTTACAACTACTGTCCTGTTTCTTCTGAAGGTGGTGACAGGATATAACAGGGCACGGAGGGGCATGGGTGCCTGATTGGAAATCCTGGACAGAAGGTACTTTCAGCAGGTGGCAAGCAGCGGGCAGGTTTGTGGACTGGCAGATGCAGATACACGCCAACAGGTGCAGAACAGCAGGCAGACTGGTGAGCAGGCGGATGCAGGGTCTCGGGTAGTCAGGCAGGCAGAAGTTGATAATGGCCAAGCAGCAGAGGTACAGAATCGGATCCAGAGAAGAGTCAGGGCTAAGCCAGGGTCAGTATCAGGCGAGCAGAGAAGGCACCAGATTGATAGGCAGAAGACAGTGTCGGGTCACAAGCCGGGTCACCAATAAGGTATCAGGAATGAGCAGAGTCAAACAGGCTGGGTATACACAGGAACAATCACAGGATCAAGTTGCAGATGGTAGAAGCTGACGACCACTCAGCAATCTTCTGGTCTATGGAGCCAGAGATACGTTAGTGAGTCAAAAATATCTAGTTGTCACTCGCAAATTCTTATGCGCATATGCTACTTACGGAACCTCTAGTTGTCACTTGAGAATTCTTATTAGCAAGTGCACATCTTCGTGCACAAAGACTATGCATACGATTTCCCTGAAACATTACCTACAAATTTGTGTCAGGAAGGGAGCTTAGAGGTAGATGAGCAGGGAGCCCATCTATTAAGATTACAGCTCTGCATGTTCCTTCATTCCTCTACCTATGTAGTTGTGGGTGTCCCTTTCCTCCAATCAGCTCTCACCCTTCCATATCTACTGAAGGCAGATTAAAGAAGCATTCCACCAAAAAATTTTAAGTCAGAAGTTACAAATACTGCAGCTGCTGACTTCTAATATATGGACACTTACCTGTCTAGAGTGCCCGCAATGTTGGCACCCGAAGCCAATCTGCTCCCGGGTGGAGGCACTGCCATCTTCGGTGAGGGAAAGTTAAAGGAGTTGTAAAGGAATTTTTTTTTTTTTGCTGAAATTACTGTTTACAGGGTATAGAGACATAATAGTTAACTGATTCCTTTTAAAAATGATTACAAATAGATAAAAATCAATCATATAATGTACCTACAGTTTCAGTTTCGTTTTTGTATGCTGTTTCCTGCTTCTGTGATGTACAGAGACTCAGAGCCAATACAGGGCAGTGATGGTTTGTAAAACGAAACTGATTGGTGTTGAGGGGTTTTAGACACACAGTAATCACACCTCCTTGATTAGTGACCACAGAGAGAAAGCTCCCATGACTTTTTTCATCAGGAAACAGACAACCAGGAAGTGTTCAGAACAGAGAAGAATTACAGCAACATCAGAGCAAAAACGAACAATGAGGACATGAAACCAGGACTGCAGTAAGGTAAAGGAAGCTATTTAGCTAAAAAAAAATCCTTTAGTGACCCTTTAAGCCTTGCGGCTTCCTAGCCTGGTTCCCTACTGCGCATGCGTGAGTTGCGCTGCGCGTCCTCACTGGTCTGGCCGGACATGGCGTAGATCTATGCCCGGAAGTGGGAGCAAATACCTGGATTACATAGGTATCTCCCCTCCCTCCCTCTTGAAAGGTGCCAAATGTGACACCGGAGGGGGAGAGGCATCCGAGGCTATTTACTTCACTAGGTATATGTGAGGGTTTACATCCACTTTAATAATAATAGTAATACATTATTTTAATTTTCTCATATCATTTAATCCATTTGTTTTAAGGGTGCATTCACATCTACAAATACACCCTCTGATTGAATGCAAGAATCCCAGCAGGGGTTCCTGTGATTAGCTGTGAGAGGCAGCTCCATGAAAGGAATGGGAGGCTGCCAGCTCTCGCAGCTAATCTAGGCCACTTGCTTGTAATTTCTCATGCAGGGATCATATGCGAGTGACCTTTACCCCCCCCCCCAAAAAAAAAAAAACTGTTTATTGCAACTGCTTAATCACTTAAATACATGTCATTTTCACCCCCACCTGCCCAGGACAATTTTAAGCTTTCAGCACTGTTGGACTTTGAATGACAATTGCGCGGTCATGAAACACTCTGCCTGTAGGCAGCTGCTAGTGACAGGACAGCCTAGTTGTCTGTAAGCGCAAGTGGTTGAGTAATCGTATGTATTCACGTTGCAGTCGAGTTGTTATGTTTATGTATGTACTTGAGTTTAACATTACTACCTCTGAGCGTCTCTAACACCATTTTGGAGGAGCCCGTGTCCTGATAGGACACACGAGATCTCGCAAGATCTCCGCGGCCATTTTGGGGGTGGTTTTCTTTATATAGGGAGCTCTGGCACGTGTGGGGGGTTCCCGGGCGTAGGCAGAGACATAGGAGACCCTGCTGTGTGTGATAGTTGAGAGCTCCTCCGGAGTCCTGAGAGTTGACCTTGGTCGGGTGGAAGACACCCAGCTGTTACCGACCGTACCGGTGTCTCTATGTGAGTGCGAACAAGAAACGCTTGGGCATAGTGTGTGCCTTAAGTGAAAAGTGCCTGTGAAGCTCAGGAATCCACATTGCTTAAAACAATGGTATCTGTACGGCCTAGTTGTCCCTCCAGGCTTGGAGAGGAATCATTTGCTGTTCTTTTGTATTGACTGTTGATACTACCACCCCACGGCAATAAACGTTGTTTCATTCAGAGAACCTACGTGTGTCTCCCTCTGTGAATCGCCACACCTCGACCCCGCTTACATGCCCATATGAATTTGTTTCATTTTCTTAACACAAATAGAGCTTTCTTTTGGAGGCATTCAATCACCACTTTTTTTTTTCTAAATAGACAACCAAAAAACGGACAATTTTGAAAATAAAGTGTTTATTTGTTTCTGTTATAAAATTGTGCAAATAAATAATCCTTTTTCTATCTCATTTTTTTGAGGCACAAAAGCGCCAGGGCAGTACAAATATATCCCCCAAATGACCCCCTTTTTGAACGTAGACAGCCCAAGTAAGAGGCGTTACGAGTTTTTTGAAGTTGTAATTTTTTGTCACAATTTTTGGGGAAATGAAGCAATATATAAAAAATATATAGTTTACATACTGTCACCTGTACAGTACAGTGTCATCATATACAGTTGCGCTCTTAAATTTACATACCCTGGCAGAATTTATGATTTCTTAGCCATTTTACAGAGAATATGAATGATAACACAAAAACATTTCTTTCACTCATGGTTAATGTTTGGCTGAAGCCATTTAATTATCAATGAACTGTGTTTACTCTTTTTAAATCACAATGACAAAAGAAACTACCTAAATGACCCTGATCAAAAGTTGACATATCCTGGTGATTTGGCCTGATAACATGTACACAAGATGACACAAAGGGGTTTGGATGGCTATCAAAGGTAACCATCCTCATCTGTGATCTGCTTGTAATTAGTGTGTGTGTATAAAAGGTCAATGAGTTTCTGGACTCCTGACAGACCCTTGCATCTTTCATCCAGTGCTGCACTGATGTTTCTGGATTCTGTGTCATGGGGAAAGCAAAAGAATTGTCAAAGGATCTGCAGGAAAAGGTAGTTGAACTGTATAAAATAGGAAAGGGATATAAAAATATAATTAAAGAATTGAGAATGCCAATCAGCAGTGTTCAAACTCTAATCAACAAGTGGAAAATGAGGGGTTCTGTTGAAACCAAACCATGGTCAGGTAGGCCAACTAAAATTTCAGCCACAACTGCCAGAAAAATAGGTTTGCAAAGAAAAGCTCACAAATAAGGTGAAATACAGGACTCTCTGAAAACATGTGGTGTGGTCAGGGCCATCTTTTCCATTAGGCACGGTGGACAGTTGCCCAGGGGCCACACTTGCCTGGGGGGCCCCACCTGCCCAGCGACCCCAGTAAAAAATTGGAGAGCGGCGGGTCAGAACTGCGCATTCGCAGTTTGCGGAAATCGCTGAGCAGATCCGATCCTCCACGAGTGCTGCCTTTGTCTGTCCGCTGATGATGACGTCAGCCACACCACCAGCGCTGCCCGCTACCCACCAGACTTAAAAAAGAAAACAGGAGGAGCTGAGGGTGGATAGACGGAGCAGAGTGGTGACTTGTGGAGTGGACAGAGCACACAGCACATCAGGCTTGAAGCAGAGTGCGGCGGAGTCGGACCCCTGTCGGCAGTGCCGGTTTTCTTGAGCCTGTAACCTGCCGAGCCCCCAGCCAGTACAGACATGGAGTGCCCTGGTCGGGGTCGTATGGTGAGTTGTTGACTGTGCAGCTTGCACAAAGAGACAGGGTGTGGGGGGCAGTGGCCAGCCCCTGATCATTTCCTGTACCATGTCCACCAGCCTCTGACCATCTCCTGTACCATGTCTACAGTCTCTGAGGGGGAATCTGAAGAGGAGTCAAGAATGGGAGCACTGCCGGGATGGGGGTCACGGGAGAAGTCAGACAGCAGACTATAGGATAAAACCAGAGGAGCCAAGCTGGAGCCATCTGACTTAGCCTTGCACGGTGCACCTGAGAGGAGGTCAGTGACAGTGCCGCCAGGCCAATCTAAGGGGCAGGGGGTTGCTGATGTAAGGGGGGAGTGAATACAAAAATGATAGGGGGCACTGATATAAAGGTACCACCCTCCTATATTAGTGACCCCCCCCCTTACCTTAGTGTATTTCCTCTACAGAAGGTAGTCTCTGGTTGCCAGTAAATGTCATAATTTTTGTCAGTAAAAAATTCTCGTGTCATTGTGTAGACAGGGCCCCAGTGCACTGTATTGACCGGGGGCCTATAATGCTCTTAAGATGCCCCTGGGTGTTGCTGTTTCAAGATGCACAATAAGGAGGCACTTGAAGAAAGATGTGCTGCATGGTCGATTTGCCAGAAGAAAGCCATTACTACGCAAATGCCACATGCATTGGGAGAGGACTGTTATTTCTGGTTCCGAAAGTTTGAGATCAGACAAATTGGTGAAGTCTAAAAAGGGAAAATGAATGCAGCCACCACATAAGGATTGGTAAGCTGCTGCAATATATTAAATTTTTGTTTTTGGGTTTAGATACACTTCAACAATATTTTACAACCGATACCTGTTTGAGCTGTTTTTTCATCATTATGTTATTACAATGTAACAGTAGAGCACATCAGTAAAGCTTGCTACTGTTAATTGTGTGGTTCTTCAGTGCGTCTAGCTGCATGCACATGGTGTGGTTTGTCTGAAAATCAATAACACACCCTCTTTTTCAACAGCACAATCCAAACAGTACAACACAGGATCTGAGATTCTCAGGTTGATTAAAGATAATGTTATACAATGTTTATCTTCTTAGGTTACTGCTTACAGTTTTTTTAAATGCACATAGATACAGTAAAAGCGAAATTAAATCTACTTTACAAGCAAAGACCTTTTTTTCCAAAGTAAACTGTAACCATCTGCAAATAGGAATGTAAAACAAACCTTACGGTAAATTAACTGATACTGCAGATCTCCTGGGCTATAGGAAATATTCTCTTCTGGTTACAGTTTCCATTATTACAACTTATTGTGTTGCTGTTGCCACCCTGTGGTCACAATGCTAACTACAGTTCTTCACCAAAGGCGATCAAGAACACCTCTTGTATTGACTTTAGATGGGGCTGGTGTGACCTTTGATTTTACTTCTGATATTAGGCTGACTGTGACAGATGTGGAATGCCGTGTTTCATTTGTGAATAGAATGTTGCCTTTATTGTTGCTTTTGGAATGCATTCATGTAATTTGCTTGTAGGTTTGCTTTGCTACTGGTCTGAAGCTGTGTACACTACTAGCCCTAGGTGAGTGTGACTGAGGTGACTGAACAGAAGAAATAAATAACAAGAAAGGTTAATTTCCAGTTGCTTTAACTTACTTCTGAGATGCTTTAAGGCACCTTTCACACTTGTGTAATTTGTCCTGCAACTTGGGACTGCAAAGTCGCATGACAAGTCATACCCCATGATTTCCAATGAGTACCGACGACTTCAAAGTAGTCCCTGTACTACTTTGGTCTGACTTTGATATGACTTGAGGTCCATAGACCTCAAGACTACACAGGCATTGCATCACGTCACATCAAAGCCGTGTCAAAGTCACGTGACTTTCAGGTCCTACAAGTGTGAAAGGGTCCTAAGGGCCGGTTCCAACTGCTGTGATGTCAGACATTGCATGTGATTCACACTGCAGTGCTGTGAAAATCACATGCGATGTCTGTGCAATGCAAATTCAGCCATACAACTCGCACAGGACCCTTTTTTGGTCGGCATCAGAATCGGATCACATGGGTGTTTACATCCATGCAATCCAATTTCTGTTTGAATTGACAGTTCACACTGCGATATGCAAACTGATCTGGGGATGTCATTAACTTTGTACTGACACTCCCAGCGGTTTGCATAGGGCAGTGTGAACTACCTGCGAGTTACATAGTTACATAGTAGGTGAGGTTAAAAAAAGAGTCCATCCAATCCAACCTATGTGTGTAATTATTAGGGATGAGCCGAACACCCCCCAGTTCTGTTCGCACCAGAACATGCAAACAGGCAAAAAATTTGTACCACAAATTACATTTTTTTATGGCTGGGTATGGCTGGGTATCACCGAGTATTGCTGAGTATGGCTAAGTATCATTAAGTATGGCTGGGTATCAGTGAGTATGGCTGGGTATCGAACAGTATGGCTGGGTATCGCCGGGTATTGCTGAATATAGCTGGGGGTGGATGGGATGGATGGCTGAGCATGGAGGGATGGCTGAGCATGGCTAAATATGGAGGGATGGCTGAGCATGGATGGATGGCAGAGTATGGATGGATGGCAGAGTATGTAGAGTATGGATGGATGGCAGAGTATGGATGGATGGCAGAGTATGGAGGGATGACAGAGTATGCAGGGATGGCAGAGTATGGATGGATGGCAGAGTATGCAGGGATGGATGGATGGCAGAGTATGCAGGGATGGATGGATGGCAGAGTATGTAGGGATGGCAGAGTATGCAGGGATGAATGACAGAGTATACAGGGATGGCAGAGTATGCAGGGATAGATGAATGACAGAGTATGCAGGGATGGCAGAGTATGCAGGGATAGATGTGGCTACACATGCAGCCCACAGCGCTGCTACAACCGACCTCTCCCCCTCTCCTCTCACACTGTACCGATCGGTACAGAGAGAGGAGAGAAGAACTGGACATGATACCGGTGTCAGGAAAGGTTCCATCCGCTGGTGATATTTATTATTATTGTTTGGCTCGCAGTACTGCGTTTCACCAACAGGTGTCTCCTGGCAGTTTGGAACTGTCAGGAACTTCTCCCTGCTGGTGTTATATCACCTTTGGGACGCAGTACTGGTCTCCACCAGCGGATGGATCCTGGCAGTGTGGAGCGTACGGCTCTTGCTGCGCTCAGGTGTGACTTGAACCTAATCACTACACCTCTACTTATACCCGGCGAGTACAAGCATACCTCGCCTTGGTATCTATCTATCTTCCTGACCCTGAGCCTGCAATCCTGACCCTGCTTCTGATCTAATCTGATCCTTATCCCAAACCCTTCCTGGACCTGTCCCATCTGTATCCTGGTTCCCCTTTGATCCTTGCTCTCCCTGTCCGTCGGTTCCTTGTCCCCCATCCTGCTGATATCCCCTGGTGTATGACCTCTGCCTGGCTTATTACATTTACGGTATCTCCCCTGCATTTGTATATATTATTTGTTGTGGTTGTGCACTGGTTGTTTTCACTTGTTTGTCACCTTTTTAATAAATACCTTTTTCTTTCACTTATATGCATTTCTGGTCTCCTCTATGCAGTCACATAGTCTGGTCTACTAGCTTCCCTGACAGCCGGTTTGTTTACAAGTAATTGCTCCGTCATTTGACGAGTGATCATGTGGTAAACGGCTGCTGTCAAGGGCCATTTACCATGATCCGTGATGCGCCTGGTCCTCTGGTGGTGCGCAGGTACGTGATTCTGGGAGGACGTCAATGTACACCTTCCCAGAGTTATCGAGCCGCACTGTAGCTGTCATTCGGCTATAGTGCAGTCATATTACCTCCTCACCACCTATCAAACACACTTGTGTAGCACTACCCTTGAAGGAGCTTCTGGTTTAGATTTGGGCCTGCCGTTACCTTACTGTTCACCATGTTTGTCCTAGGGGTCCTTCTTGAAGAGTTACAAATGTCCACACCAACACTTTGATTCTTTTTCTTCAAGTGTTTTATTAAACAAGTTCCGTCAGAGGGATGGAGGGGTAGGGAAGATTCAAGTACCTTACTTTGTGGTCATGGGTATAATCTTGGATCCAGAGGACAAATCTTTTCCACTCTGGACTCAGCAAACACCAGATAGGCCTTTCTCACTGACCTAGCAGCCGGTGCGAAGCTCGTTCAAAAGTCTCTGCCACAAACTTGATAAATGCCTCTGAGTCATTACACGGTCCTCTGCCAAAGGATCATGTAACTACACACACACTTTGCAAAGTTCCAAAGAAATTACACAGCTCACGGTGCCAGGATCTTTCAGCCAAGCCAGCCGCACAGTGAGGTAAATTGACCGGGATGCATCCTCCAATTGGATCCCCAATTGTTCGGCTTCTTCCCTCAGGCAAGACAGCACAGGACCACCCCTGGACCAGTAGGCCCCAGAAACTCCTGGGCCTACTCTCAGTAACGGAGCATCGGGCCAGCAGGCCCCAAGACCAAAAGGCTGCTAACACATCCCTGAGGCCAGGAGGGCCGTCAGGATCGGAAGACCCTGCCAGAACGGTGTCAGTCCATTAAGTTCCCCCCCCCCCCCCAGAATGCACAGCGGCGGGGAACACTCCACTGGGCTGCTTCTGGGAAAGAGGCACCCAATACACCCAGCCCATTGCATTTCCAACCTTGACTCCTGGTGACAGTGACACCCACAGTCAGGTGGAAGATGTGCAACGCTACACATATAATAGCTGATTGGCAGCAGAAGGAACATTTGAGTAATGCACATGTGGGATAGTTCAGCGTAGTGCTGGAGCAGTAACATGCACACAGTCCAGTTGCAGAAGAAACGTGTAATGTAGAATATAACAATTTACAACAAACCCAGCAGAAGGCAGCCTGACCGGGAACACTCACAGGTGAAAAGCAGATCTTTGCTGGACTGACAGCACTTGTTTTGAGGTGTGGAATGAGGCTAAGGAAGATTTCCAGGAGAAGTTGCAGATCCCCAGTCTTTCCCTACTCATCTGGAACCTTTCCCTGCCAATATTACTGTCCCTGACAGACAGGTGACCTGTCCCTACACTCATACATTCCAACGTTTTGAGATGGGAATGAGGGACACCTATTAGCTAAAGTATGTGAGCATAGGACACACACCCTGCCACACCCCCTTAAAGGAGAATTAAGCAAAAAAAAAAAAATGATTAGTTAAACCCACAAGTGCTCCCCCCACCATTACTATTCCTTTATATTGGCTTTTTAAATTTACAAATGCAGCCATTTAGAAATTGTATAAAAGGTTTACCACTGGGAAACACTTTTTCAAAGATAAAAAGTGCATTTTATATGCAACTATATGGATCAGACTAAAATGAGGGACAAATGAAGAGGAAAGAGGGACAGAGGGACTTTATTCAGAATCAAGTACAGTCCCTCAAAATCAGGGACAGTTGGGAGCTATGCCTACACTACCCACATGCTAAATGCAAGCCAAATCCAGGAGCCTGGGTCTTAAATAGACTCTCCAACCAGATCACAGCCCCAGTGAACCAGGTAACCATAGAGGAACCATGTTCTGCTTCCCCCTGCACTGCCACTGTGGATAAGAGAGACCTGCAGTGGGGAAAATAGGCTGAAAATAGGCTGAACCTGCCTTCATTCCCCTCCTCCTTGACAGATGTCCTCAGCATGACAACACAGTGATGGATAACAAGAGAACTGCAAGAACATAAATTAAATGTCAGCAGGAAAATATTCAACAAAATAATCAGAGAGGCGTGAAGAAGAGTAGGGAGATGATGAACAACAAATTTAATGCCACTATTCATTGGAAGTACTGTTAATTGCTTTTTGGAGAGTGTGGAGATCCTCGGTGTTGATTAAGATCCTGAGCACATCTGGAGAGGTCTGGAGAGTTATTGCAGCCCGGTTAAAGGGCAAGGCACTCTTCTATACATGATTGAGGTGAGCAGCTAGCGTAATAGGTGGTGGATTACACTGGGTGTAGACAACATTAATCCTGAACCACTATAAGGGAAGATTGTTTTAGACACTAAACACATTTGGAATATATCAACTATATTGCTGAGTTTTTATTCACTTTAATATATGCATTTTACATTGTGTTTTTTTTTCCAGTTAGTATGATTCTTTATGCATGCTAATGCATGTCATTTGTTTGCACATTGATACCTATGCAACTTCACCCTATATATGCGATACAAGTGTTGCTGGCGCAAGTGAAATTATTCTATAATAGTGGGTATGCTGCAATCAGAAGAAAGGGGGAAGACACACAATGGTGCCTAGTCCTTAAAAAATGAATGTGGTATGTGGATTGCGCTCCCCTAGTGGTTGATCTATCGCCACCTACTTCTGGGCAATGGTTTTAGTTATTAACCCCAATACATATTGTAGCTGGCCAGCTAAAACCTGTCCTAGGTAGCTAATATAACCTACATGTTGTAAACATTGGGGGTTTAGCTTAAGTGGTAAATGCGATTGTTAGCGAGTCCACAGCAGCCAGTTGTAAGATTTAAGGGCATGGCAGCCCATTTTTATTAAAGGGAAACAAAATAAAAAAAAGTCCATTCATAGGATTCCCACGCAGGGGTTCTTCTCCAATACAGTTCACAAACACAAAATGCCAAGCTTGCTGGCTCCTAGGCTTACTTCATCCTGGCTGTACCTGTTAAACCTTGGCCCACTCCTGGCCTCAACAGGATTCTCCAGTCTGTTGTCTCCCCGACATCAGGACTTCCTTCAGCCCCTCTTGGACTCACTAGCCACCCCAGGTCTACTAGCCTCTCAGTCCATCGGCACGAAGTCCCCCCCACACAAGGGATGTAGTCTTGCAGGGTAGACAGACAGCTCCCCACACACAGGTCTGCCTTGCAGCAACAGCCAGCTGCACACTCCACCTTCCTCTCCACTCTGTTCTCACCAGTACCTCATTATATTGGCTGTTTTCACCTGAGCACCCAACCTGCTGGCTATTCCCAAGACCTGGACACAGGGCCGGAGATCCCATCCCGCCCAAGTCTCTGCAGGATCTCCAAACCACACAGCCCCATTCAAACTTAGCAAAACCCGGAGAAAGCTGCCAAAACAGTTTTCTCCGTTTTAAAGTTATGCTGTGAAGTTCTGCTGTCCACTGACATGCAGACTCTGTGTCCGTTTTTGCTGCGTTTTTATGGTGACCGGGACCCTGACTATTACAATGTATATACAGCTAAACCTGCTAAGAACCTAAATGTAGTGCACATGTTTATATGTGAGAGACAAAAGCAAAGTTATTCACTGTGATTTTATGCTTGAATGTCATATAACAGTTGTATGTTGTGTTCACAGAAGCAAAAGAAAAAATATGCCTTTAAGAATCGTTTATTTATATGACAGTGAAGGTAAGCTCAAATTACACAGTAGAATTCTTACCAGAAAGCATAGAGTTAAGCTTTTGTGACTCATCAGTAGCCTTGGCCAATCACAGCTAATCTCACATGGAGCAGAGTCTTGACCTATCACAGCTACCTTTGCATCCATTCTGTCTGGGAGGTTCCTAATACTGTACATGTGCTGCAAATTCATTCCACATGAAGACAGAGAGCAGAGCAGACATACAGAGTTCAGTTTTATGGAAGCAAGGGCCTAAATATAACTTGTGTAACGTACCTATATATATATATATATATATATATATATATATATATATATATATATATATATATATATATATGTGTTCTTATTGTACATAGTGTGATCAGAACTAAATACTGATCTAGTTGTGTGTTCACTTGTAGTTCCACCAAACAAAGTCATATAACCGCCGGACCGTTTCCATCGGATATGTCCGCTGGTGGATTTTGATCTGATGGCTGTACACACCATCAGATCAAAATCCCAGCGGAAAACATCCGCGGTGATGTGGCCGCGCCGTCGCCGCGACGATGACGCGGCGACGTGCGCGACCCTGGAAGGTAAATACTTCCACGCATGCGTGGAATCATTTCGACGCATGCGAGGGATGGGGATCGGACGGACTTATCCGGTGAGTCTGTACAGACGACCGGATAAGTCCGAAGGACAGGTTTCCAGCGGATAGATTTCTTAGCATGCTAAGAAATTTGTATCCGCTGGAAAACCGTCGGCTGGACAAATGTCCGCTGGAAAATGTCCGCTCGGGCCTACACACGACCGGATCTGTCCACTGGAACTGATCCGCGGAT
This sequence comes from Rana temporaria, assembly GCF_905171775.1. Classification (NCBI taxonomy): domain Eukaryota; kingdom Metazoa; phylum Chordata; class Amphibia; order Anura; family Ranidae; genus Rana; species Rana temporaria. The sequence continues at coordinate 68,356,042 of NC_053491.1, read as the reverse complement.
AAATCCCAGCGGACAGATCCGGTCGTGTGTACAGGGCCTAACTGTAGTTCCACCGAACTAAGTCACATCCATCCATCCACTTTAACAAGCTAACCGAACTAAAGCAACCCTGCAAACCACAGTTATACCTTTCAGAGAAATCCGAGAATGCTTTGAAAACCTACAAAGAGAGAGAGAGTATAAATACTGAAGAATAATATATCCACCATTTTATGTTGAATGACAAGATTGAATATTTGAACTGCCATTTTCTGTTATACTTATTCAACACGTGTTTGTACATGGACTGTCTGCTGCAAAGCTGCAGTGTTATCTATGAAGAAAAGTTAATAAAGAAGTTATTTTAAGCATTTGGTGTGCTCTTTAAACCTTACTGCTTCCATAGAACGGCAATAGAGGAATTTCAGAGTAATAGACAGTCTTGTTGGACTGAAAAGTCAGAGATATCACAATTCTTCTAATGCCACAGCGCATGAGGCACTTTATAGTGTTGCGCCTGCCACACATATCACCTCCATTTGACAATACACCGAATAAATATTAATGTGTATAAATATGTGCCAAGTGCCAAGTGCTTATATACAGATATTCTTCTCAGAAAAATTGCAAAAAAACACAAAAAAACTTGCATATATATGCTATACACTTATAAAATAGTGCTCTTATAAATCATGTATTCCCCTATGGCAGATTCAAAGGATCACTTCCTCAAAAACAAACAAATATTATATTATCCACCTAGAAATGTGAAATATATATATGGAAAAAAAATATTGAAAAGATATACTGTATATGGAAAAAAAATATATATGTGACAGTTAGATAGAGGATTTCTAATTCAGTCCTCTTCTTATTAAAGTCCCAATATACTAATCAGGTGATTATATGAATGCTTCTTCCATGAGATATTAAAACACAACGAAATGTCACCACTTCAGTGATATTCCCGTCACCGCTAGAAATGGCCACTCACCAGATCTCATTCAATAAATGCCTTTGGTTCATTCCCAGGATAACCACTCCTCTTACACGTATTTTCACCAACTGCCAGATGCCTTGGATGTACTAGTGGGGTCTCTTTCCCTCCTACAATGGCTCATAAAAAAAGAGGAGTGCCCCTCATGGTGTAGTACGCAAAAAAATTGCGAAACGCGTAGAGGCTGCTGACATCTACGGAACCACGTGCTGATCGTGAGATAGGCGTAAGGGGAACACGAGAGGAACGGCTTTTAGCTTTCATCTGTTTTGCATACACGGCTGGAGAAGCTTGGTGCCGGCATACGGGCACAACTAAATGTGAGTGCAATACTTACCTGTTTTTAAGTAACCAATACATTTTTTACGTACTACACCATGAGGGGCACTCCTCTTTTTTTATGAGCCATTGTAGGAGGGAAAGAGACCCCACTAGTACATCCAAGGCATCTGGTAGTTGGTGAAAATACGTGTAAGAGGAGTGGTTATCCTGGGAATGAACCAAAGGCATTTATTGAATGAGATCTGGTGAGTGGCCATTTCTAGCGGTGACGGGAATATCACTGAAGTGGTGACATTTTGTTGTGTTATAATTAGTGCTGTCAAGTAAACGCGTTATTGACGGCGTTAACGCAGACCCGTTTTAACGCCGTCAATAACTTTATCGCGCGATTAAGACGTTTGAAAATTAAATCGTTATATTTTATATTGAAAAAAGTCGCGCCATCCTACCGACACTGCCTGTTATTTTTTTTTTGTCAGCACTCGGCACGTACCTCTTAATCTTCTTCACCCGATGGCGTTCCCGCGGGAGTGGGCGTTCCCAAGCACTGCCTGTGATTGACAGGCTTCCGAACGGCGCATACTGCGCGTCACAGGTTGCCGGAAAAACCCGAACGTCGGTGCGCATGCGCCGTATAGAGCCGCACCGACGTTCGGGTTTTTCCGGCAACCTGTGACGCGCAGTATGCGCCGTTCGGAAGCCTGTCAATCACAGGCAGTGCTTGGGAACGCCCACTCCCGCGGGAACGCCATCAGGTGAAGAAGATTAAGAGGTACGTGCCGAGTGCTGACAAAAAAAAAATAACAGGCAGTGTCGGTAGGATGAAACTCAAAAAAATGCAGCGCTGAAAAATAAATGGTGAATAGACAATGATGTCTAAGTCCATGGATTAATACAATAATTTTAGGATTAAATGATGTGATGAGGACACTATAGACGTGTGTCTAAGTCTCAATGAATACAAAAATATAAGTCTATAGAAGTGAACATAAAGCCGGAAGTTGAGATGGTCAATCAAATGACAGTGACAAGACACCCACGGTGATCCTAAGTGAACTAGAATATTGGTGTAAACGCCCGCCACCAGAAAGGGAGGCTTACCGGATGCGGTCCACCGCATCCGGTAAGCCTCCCTTTCTGGTGGCGGGCGTTTACACCAATATTCTAGTTCACTTAGGATCACCGTGGGTGTCTTGTCACTGTCATTTGATTGACCATCTCAACTTCCGGCTTTATGTTCACTTCTATAGACTTATATTTTTGTATTCATTGAGACTTAGACACACGTCTATAGTGTCCTCATCACATCATTTAATCCTAAGATTATTGTATTAATCCATGGACTTACACATTTTTATTTATGTGGGTTCCAGATAGACATCATTGTCTATTCACCATTTATTTTTCAGCGCTGCATATTTTTGAGTTTTGTTTGTATTGCTTTCCTTTTTTTCACTGGATTGTATGTAGCTGCTTGTTGCCCTGATAGCGCAGATTTATTATTTTTTATTTTTCAGTGTCGGTAGGATGGCGCGACTTTGTGCAATATAAAATAATAATGATTTAATTGTCAAACTTCTTAATCGTGCGATAAAGTTGTTGAGATTAAGATTAAGAGGTACGTGCTGAGTGCTGACACAAAAAAAATACTTACAAAGAATCCACTTTGGCTAGCCAGGTGCAGAGCTACTGTACTTATTCTCATTTACTCACTGTGCCAATCACACGCAGCCACTGTTCCCATCAAACGCAGCCACTGTGCCAATCACATGCAGCCACTGTGCCAATCACATGCAGCCACTGTGCCCATCAAACGCAGCCACTGTGCCAATCACACGCAGCCACTGTGCCAATCACATGCAGCCACTGTGCCCATCAAACGCAGCCACTGTGCCAATCACATGCAGCCACTGTGCCAATCACACGCAGCCACTGTGCCAATCACATGCAGCCACTGTGCCCATCAAACGCAGCCACTGTGCCAATCACATGCAGCCACTGTGCCCATCAAACGCAGCCACTGTGCCAATCACACGCAGCCACTGTGCCAATCACACGCAGCCACTGTTCCCATCAAACGCAGCCACTGTGCCAATCACATGCAGCCACTGTTCCCATCAAACGCAGCCACTGTGCCAATCACACGCAGCCACTGTGCCAATCACACGCAGCCACTGTGCCAATCACACGCAGCCACTGTTCCCATCAAACGCAGCCACTGTGCCAATCACATGCAGCCACTGTTCCCATCAAACGCAGCCACTGTGCCAATCACATGCAGCCACTGTGCCAATCACACGCAGCCACTGTGCCAATCACATGCAGCCACTGTGCCCATCAAACGCAGCCACTGTGCCAATCACATGCAGCCACTGTGCCAATCACACGCAGCCACTGTGCCAATCACATGCAGCCACTGTGCCCATCAAACGCAGCCACTGTGCCAATCACATGCAGCCACTGTGCCCATCAAACGCAGCCACTGTGCCAATCACACGCAGCCACTGTGCCAATCACACGCAGCCACTGTTCCCATCAAACGCAGCCACTGTGCCAATCACATGCAGCCACTGTTCCCATCAAACGCAGCCACTGTGCCAATCACACGCAGCCACTGTGCCAATCACACGCAGCCACTGTTCCCATCAAACGCAGCCACTGTGCCAATCACATGCAGCCACTGTTCCCATCAAACGCAGCCACTGTGCCAATCACACGCAGCCACTGTGCCAATCACACGCAGCCACTGTGCCAATCACACGCAGCCACTGTGCCATCACATGCAGCCACTGTTTAATCAATTGTTATTGATTAAACAGTGGCTGCCTGTCCCCAGCCTCTGTCCCCCTCCTGTGTCATGTCCCCAGCCTCTGTCCCCCTCCTGTGTCATGTCCCCAGCGTCTGTCCCCCTCCTGTGTCATGTCCCCAGCCTCTGTCCCCCTCCTGTGTCATGTCCCCAGCGTCTGTCCCCCTCCTGTGTCATGTCCCCAGCGTCTGTCCCCCTCCTGTGTCATGTCCCCAGCCTCTGTCCCCCTCCTGTGTCATGTCCCCAGCCTCTGTCCCCCTCCTGTGCCATGTCCCCAGCCTCTGTCTCCCAGTTTTCCAACAATGATATTTACTGCTTTTTATAAAGAAATACAATTGCATCAGTATTGAGTTTAGCCTTTTGGCCCGGCCCTCCAAAATATTTTTAGTTTCTCATGTGGCCCCATCGAAAAAATAATTGCCCACCCCTGATATAGACCAATACCTCATAAAACGAACATAGATCAAACTTATAATTTTAAAGGGTGAACCTTTTTGGCCAAACAAACTTTATTGTTTTTTTTCAGAACTACAACACCACACATCTAGCTAGACCGGAAACGGAAACACGAGGTTGCCGAAATGGATTCCAATAAGATTCTGAATGGAAAGTTTACTTTTAAAAAGTTGCCAAATGGTTCCATTGACAAGACCAAAGTGATCTGTGGGTTTTGTGGTTGTGAACTGAGCTATCATCGCAGCACGTCCAGTCTGAAATACCACTTGATGGCCAAGCACACAGCTGATGGGAATTCTCCGCTCCCTGGTCAAAGCCAGGCGACAATGGATGTTTTCAGACAGAAGCACATGGATACCACAACTAAGAACAAACTTACTGCAGCCATAGCTAAATGGGTGGCTACTGCATGTAGGCCTGTTAATGTTGTGGAGGACGAGGGTCTAGCTGATATCATTCGCATCGCATCAAACGACTGGACCTACGAATTGCCTTCGAGAGCCACCATTACAAGCAACGTACAGAAATTGTACGAAACGGAGAAAGCCAAGGTACAGCAGGCGTTGGACAATACAAAAGCAGTCGCGCTCACTGGTGATTACTGGACGTCCGTAAGTAATCACAACTACCTCGGGGTCACAGCGCATTACTTTGATCCACAGTGGAAACTTCAAGCTCATGCTTTGACTGTTCTAAAGACAGAAGAGAGGCACTTCGCTGATGCTGTTGCAGAGCACTTTATGCAAGTAGCTAGAGAGTGGGACATTGAACAAAAAGTTGTCTCACTGACCACGGATAGTGCACGCAACATGATTGCAGCGGCCAGGCAGCTCCCCTTTGTGCACGTGCCGTGCATCGCACACAGTGTGCACCGAGCCGTCACGGTTTCTCTAACCAACAGCCCGTTTGACAGCGCATTGGCAAAATGCAGAAAGGTCGTGGGACATTTTAAGCACAGCCCTGCAAACCAAGCGGAGCTCGAGCAACAACAAGTCACACATAATAAGAAGAAAGAGTCACTCGCACAGGAAGTGTCAACCAGATGGAATAGTACCCTGGAAATGATCAAGCGTGTTCAGCGGAATGCTGAACCACTGAAAGATGCACTGGCCCTGCACACAACCAACATCGCCATGCCAACAGTTACTGAGCTGGAGAAACTGAAGAAGCTCGAGGCTGTGCTGGAGCACTGCAGGTAATTCATTGTGTATCCGTGTCGTTTGTATATCTGTTTGTTAAATCAAAGTAGGTCTGTGTCAGAGCAGTAACATTAATGATTGGGTGTGTGTATATCATACTTGCCAACATTATTTAAAAATTTCCAGGGACACTTTGCAGCACAGCTATTAATTAATTACCACACTGACTTCTCCGAAGCTCCACCCACTCCGCATAATCTTCGCCTGGCGAACATTATGCGTAGTGGGTGGAGCTTCGGGGAAGTGAGTGTGGTAATTAATTAATAGCTGTGCTGCAAAGTGTCTCAGGACAAATGTTGGCAACTATGGTATATGTGCGTGCAGGTAGGCTATGCATGTGTGAAAGATTAGAGAGTGTGTGAGTGTGGTGAGTGGGTGAGAGAATTACAGTAGGCCTAACTAGTTCCCCACAAAAGTGAATCTCTATATTATTGCAGGTATGTTTCTGAACTCCTGGGAGGAGAGAAGTTTGTGTCTTGCTCAGTGGTGCTGCCAGCGTTGTGTCATCTGTCACGAGTGATGGAGGTTACTGAGGATGATCCAGCTTACACGATCAAGTTCAAGGGAACCTTCGCAGCAGACATGGAGGGTCGCAAGGAGAAGACCAACATCACGTGGCTGAGAGTTGCGACAGCACTTGACCCAAGGTCAGATAGCAATGAGATAGGGGTATTGTCGCAATTTTGTTATACCCGCACCTGTACTTGTATTAAAGTTGCATTTCATTTCATTTCAAGGTTTAAGGATCTCAAGTGTCTGAGCAAACCTGACAGGGCTGAGGTGTGGGGTACGATCCGCGCCTTGCTCCAGGAGATGGTAAGGGAGAGGCCTGCACAGCCGGATAACAAAGTCACGCCTGAGCCTCCTACAAAGAAACCAACACTTATGCTTACAAACGAGTCTTCGTCTGATGAAGAGGAGGACAGTATTGACCAATGTCTGAGGCGCTACAAGTCAGAGCCTCTTACTGGCATGGATGACTGTCCCCAGGAATGGTGGTCCACACATGAAGGGGCACACAGTGAAATGGCCCGCCTTGCACGCAAGTACTTAGCAACACCAGCCACATCAGTACCTTCTGAAAGGTTGTTTTCACTGTCTGGGCATGTTGTACAAAAGAAGCGAGCTTCCCTGTTGTCTGAAAATGTCAACAGGCTTGTGTGTTTGAGTAACTGGCTCAAAGCAAAGAAGTAGTATGCTTACATTTTATTGGTTACCGTTACTGTTCATACTTTCTGAAATAAGAGGCTGAGTTGATGAGCCATGGTTTAATTGCACTATAGGCTGAGTCCTAGTTTACCTTACATGTACACTTTGTAATTTGATTTTGTATCGCCCTGTTTTGATCCCTTAGAAAGGGGCTGTTTGTGTGACAAAGTATTTTTCACTTTTTTATTAATGGACAGTGTTACATTGTGTGAGAGCTTATTTGCTCCAAGTGTTAATGTTAGTTTTGAACACTACATTATATGCCAATTTTGTTTTCAATAAACATTTGCAAAAAGCAAGCCGATTCACTTTTCAATTTGATTAAATGCGATTAATCGTGAGTTAACTATGACATTAATGCGATTAATCGCGATTAGAAATTTTAATCGCTTGACAGCACTAGTTATAATATCTCATGGGAGAAGCATTCATATAAGCACCTGATTAGTATATTGGGACTATATTGGGACTTTAATGAGAAGAGGACAGAATTAGAAATCCTCTAACTATCACATATATATTTTTTTCCATATATATTTTTTCTATATTTTTTTCCATATATATATATATATATATATATATTTCACATTTCTAGGTGGATAATATAATATTTGTTTGTTTTTGAGTTAGTGATCCTTTGAATCTGGCATAGGGAAATACATGCTTTATAAGAGCTTTATTTTATAAGTGTATAGCATATATATGCAAGTTTTTTGTGTTTTTTTGTGTTGTTTTTTTTTGTGCAATTTTTCTGAAAAGAATATCTGTATATAAGCACTTGGCACCTGGCACATATTTATACACATTTATATTTATTCGATGTATTGTCAAATGGAGGTGATATGTATTGGGATTAATAACTAAAACCATTGCCCAGAAGTAGTTGGCGATAGATCAACCACTAGGGGAGCGCAATCCACATACCACATTCAACTTCACCCTATAGTTAGGTCATATGTACTATATGTATGTTACATTTTTACATAATTTGTCAGGTTGAAAAAGACACTTCCATCTAGTTCAACCAATAAAATAAATAAATGAACAATCCCATATACACAATCCTATACACACAGTTGACCAGAGGAAGGTGAAAATCCCCAGCACAGCATGATCCTATTGGCTACAGCAGGGGAAAAAATTCCTTCCTGATCCCCCGAGAGGCAATCGGATATTTCCTGATCTACTTTACTTATAAATGTTAGTACCCAGTTTTATTATGTACATTTAGGAAAGAATCCAGGCCTTTTTTTAAGTAATCTACTGTGCCGTCTAGAACCACCTTTTGAGGGAGTCTATTACACATTTTCACAGCTCTTACTGTAAAGAAATATTTCTGTATGTGGAGATGAAATCTCTTTTCCTCTAGATGTAAAGAGTGCCTCCTTGTCGTTTGTGATGATCCTAAAGTGAATAACTCAACACCAAGTTCACTATATGGGTCCCTTATGATGCATGAATATTCTTAGCCCCCAAGTGCATAACTTTACATTAATCAACATTAAAGGGGTTGTAAAGGTTTGTTTTTTTTATTTTCGAAATAGGTTCCTTTAAGCTAGTGTTGAGAAGAAAAAAGAAAGCAGAGTTGGCGCTGGTCCTATGGGGCCTTATGGAGCCTATATTAAGGTGCATTATGCAAAAAACAGTGTGCAAAAATGTGCACAAACTGGTAGATACTCCTAAGTGCCAGTGTGCCTGTGTAAACTACTGAAATATTCACACAAAGGTATACCATAAAATACAACTTTTTGAAAATAAATAAATAAAATATAGAAAACATATATATATAAATAATAAATATACCACAGTGCTATGCAAACCAAAGTTTTAATGTGCTTGTGCAAACACTGCTAAATATAAAAAAATATAAAAAATGTGCAGACATAACCTAAAATCCCTATTCTATTGAGGTGCCTATGTTATCCCTTTACATATAAAATTGTGCAATATAATGTCCTTATAGGAAATGGACAAATCCTTATTGCCAAGTGCTGAGTGATTTTAGAAGTGCTTTGTGCTCTTATAATGTTCCGTGATCACTGCAATCCGTGCTCTTATACGGCCCACGCTCACCAACTTTTCCACCCCTTCTTAGGGTCTGGTGCCTTCACAGTATAGGGCAGGCATGTCCAAAGTCAGGCCCGGGGCCAATTGAGGCCCGCGTTTCGGTTTAATGCGACCCCACTGGTAATTTGGATATATATCTCTTTTGTAGCCCCCAACGAATCCCTGAGCGCAGCGCATTCAGAGGCTGCATTCATGTCAATGGTGGGGCTGCATTCATGTCAATGGTGAGGCTGCATTTATGGCAATAGTGATGCTGCATTCAGAGGCTGCATTCATGGCAATGGTGAGTCTGTATTCATGGCAATGGTGAGTCTGCATTCATGGCAATGGTGAGTCTGCATTCATGGCAATAATGAGGCTGCATTCAGAGGCTGCATTCATGGCATTGGTGAGGCTGCAGATGGGCACTGATTAGGCTGTATTGATGGGCAGTGACCCATATTTTGCTTCACAGTTCTTTATTTGAAATATATTTTTTTTCCTGAAACTTCCCTCTTAAAGTGAAGGTGGGTGTTATAAGCCTGTGCATGTTATACGCCGATAAATACGTTATATCCAAATAAATCCAAATCAACACACACAGCCACAAAGGCATGAGAATTCTTGTTGGGCCGTTAATTAGTTAATTTGAATTTAATTTTAATGGTTCAAAGAATGTCAGGCAAAATGGTCGGCCCTCACGCATGTTCACTTCATCAAATCTGGCCCTCTTTGAAAAAAGTTTGGACACCCCTGGTATAGGGTATGAAAGTTACATGAACCTGCAATACATACATAAATATTGTCATCCAGGGCAAAGCACCTGGTGCAATAGGTAGCACTCGTAAATCATTGTTCCCTTCATGTATTTATTTTTTTGCACTTATCAAACAAACATAAATTACATTTTTTTTTTTTGCATCATATTTTTTTAATTGAAAATTGTTTTTTACAGTTATACAACCAAAAAGCAAGACATACAGTGGCCCAAACCAGTGACCACTGTCAGAAACACTTTCATAAAACCAGGAAAAAAGTGACAACCATTCTTGTACCGATAAATGACATAATAGATGATTTCTTAAAGAGGAAGTAAACCCTGATGGGTTTTACTTCCTCTAGCCTGCTGCAAAGCCTGTAAATGAAAAGCATAATGGGCTAGTATGCATCACATACAAGCCCATTATGTGCAACTTACCTGCAAAAGAATCCAGCGATGTCCCCTGTGTAGGCAGTGTCCATCTTCTGTCCCCTCTTCCTTTCCGGGCTGCGGACTCCGGCTCTGTGATTCGCCGGAGCGTGGCGTCACTCCCGCGCATACGCACGAGAGCCGCCATTTACGGCACAGGCTGGGGAAGAAACGCCACTTGTTTCTTCCCCGTGCTTGTGCCGTTAACATTTTTGGCAGACTACAAGTGAAATATCTCCTAAATGGCGCACGTTTAGGAGATATTTCCACTAACTATAGTTAAAGTGGTTGTAAACCTTTATTTTTCACTTTTACCTACAGGTAAGCCTATAATACGGCTTACCTGTAGGTATAAAGAATATCTCCTAAACCTGTACGGTTTAGGAGATATTCCCCTCGCAATGCGCCGCATGCGCAGGGGGGTCCACGGCGAAAGGACCGGCAGCCGCCGGACCTTGCCGCGTTTAAATCTCCCGCGCGCACGGCGGGAGTGACGTCATCGCCGCTCCAGCCAATCACAGCGCTGGAGCGGCGATACCCGGAAGACACGCCAGAGCAAGATGACATCTCACTCGTCGTGGACCAGGTAAGTGCTACACACCTCGTTTCAAGGTAAGTATTTCATAATCAGCTAGTATGCGATGCATACTAGCTGATTATGCCTTTTGCCTTGCAGGTTTAAAAAAAAAAAAATTATATATGCGGTTTACAACCGCTTTAAGCCTTAATCTAGGCTTACCTATTGGTAGAAGTAGTCAAAAGGGGTATACAACCACTTTAACAAACTCCAGCAATTGCTATAATTAAAGTCACCAGTACCACCATGCCACTGCAAAAGATTATCCACATTGCCATTAACACAAATGAGAAGGCTATTTTACCAACACTCGATCTCCACCAGACATAGATTCTAGTGGTGAAACATACAGTGAGGAAAATAAGTATTTGAACACCCTGCTATTTTGCAAGTTCTCCCACTTGGAAATCACGGAGAAGTCTAAAAATTTTCATCGTAGGTGCATGTCCACTGTGAGAGACATAATCAAAAAAAAAAATTCCAGAAATCACAATTTATGATTTTTTAACTATTTATTTGTATGATACAGCTGCAAATAAGTATTTGAACACCTGTCTATCAGCTAGAATTCTGACCCTCAAAGACCTGTTAGTCTGCCTTTAAAATGTCCACCTCCACTCCATTTATTATCCTAAATTAGATGCACCTGTTTGAGGTCATTAGCTGCATAAAGACACCTGTCCACCCCATACAATCAGTAAGAATCCAACTACTAACATGGCCAAGACCAAAGAGCTGTCCAAAGACACTAGAGACAAAATTGTACACCTCCACAAGGCTGGAAAGGGCTACGGGGAAATTGCCAAGCAGCGTGGTGAAAAAAGGTCCACTGTTGGAGCAATCATTAGAAAATGGAAGAAGCTAAACATGACTGTCAATCTCCCTCGGACTGGGGCTCCATGCAAAATCTCACCTCGTGGGGTCTCAATGATCCTAAGAAAGGTGAGAAATCAGCCCAGGACTACACGGGAGGAGCTGGTCAATGACCTGAAAAGAGCTGGGACCACCGTTTCCAAGGTTACTGTTGGTAATACACTAAGACGTCATGGTTTGAAATCATGCATGGCACGGAAGGTTCCCCTGCTTAAACCAGCACATGTCAAGGCCCGTCTTAAGTTTGCCAATGACCATTTGGATGATCCAGAGGAGTCATGGGAGAAAGTCATGTGGTCAGATGAGACCAAAATAGAACTTTTTGGTCATAATTCCACTAACCGTGTTTGGAGGAAGAAGAATGATGAGTACCATCCCAAGAACACCATCCCTACTGTGAAGCATAGGGGTGGTAGCATCATGCTTTGGGGGTGTTTTTCGGCACATGGGACAGGGCGACTGCACTGTATTAAGGAGAGGATGACCGGGGCCATGTATTGCGAGATTTTGGGCAACAACCTCCTTCCCTCAGTTAGAGCTTTGAAGATGGGTCGAGGCTGGGTCTTCCAACATAACAATGACCCGAAGCACACAGCCAGGATAACCAAGGAGTGGCTCTGTAAGAAGCATATCAAGGTTCTGGCGTGGCCTAGCCAGTCTCCAGACCTAAACCCAATAGAGAATCTTTGGAGGGAGCTCAAACTCCGTGTTTCTCAGCGACAGCCCAGAAACCTGACTGATCTAGAGAAGATCTGTGTGGAGGAGTGGGCCAAAATCCCTCCTCCAGTGTGTGCAAACCTGGTGAAAAACTACAAGAAACGTTTGACCTCTGTAATTGCAAACAAAGGCTACTGTACCAAATATTAACATTGATTTTCTCAGGTGTTCAAATACTTATTTGCAGCTGTATCATACAAAAAAATAGTTAAAAAAATCATACATTGTGATTTCTGGATTTTTTTTTTTGATTATGTCTCTCACAGTGGACATGCACCTACGATAACAATTTCAGACCCCTCCATGATTTCCAAGTGGGAGAACTTGCAAAATAGCAGGGTGTTCAAATACTTATTTTCCTCACTGTATGTAGGTTCTAAAGAGGACAGCCATGAATTCTGAAGGCCCTGTTCACACCTGTGTTTTTCAGCTTGTAAAACGCTTGGCTCTGAAGCTCCAAAACGCCCAACAAGCAAAATCCGGTTCATTTTAATGGCCCCTGTTCACATATGAGCATTCTGTCACCTGAAGCAAAACACCTGAAGCTCAAAAAAGTACATGAGCTTCTTTTTGGCAGATTACAAGCATTTTTGGCACCATAGACTTCAATGGAAACGCCTGACTTGAACACAAACACACTTGTAAAATCCTTAAGCCTCGTACACACGGCCGATGAACTCGACGTGCCAAACACATCGAGTTCCTCGGCCAGTTCTGCACTGAAGCCGCCGAGGAGCTCGGCGGGACGAGTTCTCCCATAGAACAACGAGGAAATAGAGAACATGTTCTCTATTTCCTCGCCGAGCTCCTCGTCGGCTTCCTCGGCCGAAAGTGTACACACGGCCAGTTTCCTCGGCAGAATTCAGCCAGAAACTCGGTCGGAAGCTGAATTCTGCCGAGGAAACTGGTCGTGTGTACGAGGCCTTAGATAGCAGCTCTCCACCCCTAATTTTTTCTCCCTCTCCTCCCCCTAGTGCTTTCCATTGGCTAAACAAAAACTCCTGAAGCTGTAAAACTTTTGTAACACATTTCTAAAACCAGTGGCGGCTGGTGCTTAATTTGGGGGGCGGCAAACAAACTTGACCCCTCCGTGGAAGACGAACGATGGCGGTCAGTGCTCCCCCCCGCCCCATGGGGGACGGATGGCGGTGATCAGTTCCCCCCCTGCACGCATGGGGCTTTAACACTGGAGAGACAGCAGCGGTTGTTTCAGGGCACTTTGCAGGCACTATATTTAGCATTATAGTGCCGGCAAAGCACTCCAGCATGAAAGGGGTCTTAGACTTATTTTTTAGGGGTCGGGTTGCGGGCTTAATCTCAGCTGTCTAAAGATACTTAGTCAGAAATTAATTAGGCCAGATACAACATGACACTGAGGACATTTAAAGAGGAAGTAAACCCTCTCCGAAAAAAGAAATTCACCCTGCAAGGCAAAGGCATAATCAGCTAGTATGCATAGCATAGCATACTAGCTCATTATGAATTACTTACCTGAGATCAAAGCCTCCGCAGCGGTTATCGTTCACCTCCTCCGACGCCACCATCTCTCCCTGTGTGACTTCCTGGTATCGCGGCTCCAGCGCTGTGACTGGCCGGAGCCACGATGACGTCACTCCCGCGCATGCGCATGGGTGCCGCCACTTATGACATGATTGCCGTTACAAGCGGCACGCCCAGACTGCACCGTAGACTTCGGTGCCGCTATTTCTGCAAATATCTCCTAATCCTTTTAGGTTTGGGAGATATTTATTCCACCTACAGGTAAGCTTTAATCTAGGCTTACCTGTAGGTTAAAGTGGTTGTAATGGGTTTACAACCACTTTAATTTTGCTTAGGGAAAAAAGAAATTTCTGTACATCAAAACAGCATAGTAATTGCCTGTTTTTTTTTAAAAATACAGTAGGCACGTTTTATTTTTACCATATACTAACATATGTGTCTAGCAATTTGTAGGAGCATTAGCAATCTGATTGCAGGTTCACTTATGAACCAGTGGCTGGATAGTTACATGGAAAAAGTGTTTGTATATCTATTTCCCTTATTTCGTATGGTCAGGATAAGATAAAATATATATATATATTTTTTTTTGTTCAGGCAAATATTGTCACGGTCTGGGGTCAGACTAGGAGACCAGTAGCTATAGCAGTAGGGGGACTCCCACAGACCAGCAAGATTGGTATTTAAAAAAAAGTCTCCCTGGCAAATAATGCAGGCTCATCTGAGGTGCAGAGTCTAAGTACTAACCGGTTTTCACCAGAGTTACTGATGGTGGAGATGGCCAGGTCACTGTCCTCAGGATAGCCCCACCAAGAGGTGAGCAAACTAGGGTCCAGTAGATACAGCAGATAGGTATTAAACAGAAGCGTAGTTAGCCAACAAGTCAAAAGGTCGGTAACATGTACTTGCAGGTTAAGATCAAGCTGAAGCATAGTCGAGGAGCAAGCCAAGGGTCAGTAATGAGTGATATTAAAGATATGGACGGCAGCAGGAAAGACAAAAGCAAAATACTGTCTGGAGAGAGCACAATAATCTGGCAAATAGGAAGTACAGTGACCAGGCTCCAGTTGCTGCTCTATATTAAATGCTGTCATCGCCCTCTTTGCTTCTTTCAGGTCGTATAATGGTTCTCTTCAGCCAATGGTCAGTCATTGACAATATAACTCCAATACACTTGCATATGAGTTACATCATTCTTGGCACCTCGTTCATTTTGGGAATGGCTTATAATGAGCTGGGATGTACACTGCACTTTTTCACAATAGGAATTCAGTTCCCCTTTAAAAGGAAGATTATTATGGTTTAAAGACAGCATTAGAAAAATAACTAAAGATTTTTAAGTTTTAAACTGTGTTATATGTAAAACATTATCTTTTACAAATTTAATTCATGAGACAGCATTCCTGGAGCAAGACAAACTCTGGATATCTTAAATGGGTTCTGCTTGGATCTGCACATGCGCAGTTCCCGGAGCTTGACGAGCCGAGCCGAGCATATGCTGTATTCGGCCGACGGATTTCACAGAGGCTGTGCTACGCGGCACCAGCGAGTGATGTTTTAGGACATCCCTAAATGGGTTAATGGAGGCAGGGGGAGATTGGAGGCAGGGGGTGATTGTGGCTGCGGTGGCAGCACAGAGGTGATTGGAGGCAAGGGGTGATTGGAGACAAGGGGCAAAGGTGGCACTGCAGAGGAGGATGGATGCATCGCAGAGGGTGGGGGATGGAGACAGGGGTTGTTGGTGGCACCGCAGAGGGGGAAAAGCAGGCAGAAAGACAAGAACGATCTGCTTGCTTCTGTGTCTGACCGTCAAGCGAGACCGAACCCTTTATTACCATAGCTTTATAGACAGAATGACATCATTCACAAGAGCACATTTGATTGGCTTAGTCCACTCAGACTCAGGGGCCATCTTTGTTTCTTCGATGGAGGAGGTTTTGGAGTAAAAAGTATAAGGGAGGGGTTTGGAGACATCTGTTTTCACTCTTACTTCCTGGCCAAGGTTTAACTCTATAATGACTTTTTAAGGAAAATAATATTCTAATACACTCACACATACATATGCATCTATCTATCTATCTCTATCTATCTATCTATCTATCTATCTATCTATCTATCTATCTATCTATCTATATATATATATATATATATATATATATATATATATATATATATATATATATATATATATATATATATAGATCAAGAAATAAAATAAATAAAACAAATAAAACAATATAAGGAAAGAAAAGCAACATTTGATTGGTTTTAGTAAAAAGTAGCATAACACAAAATAATCATTTTATTTTAACTCCATCACAGTCCCCCCTTAAAATGACTATTTGATCAGTACTGTCCCTATGCTCTCTTTGTCCCTGTGCTTGGCCACCCTACTGGCAACTCTTTTGTATTTTGCATAGCATCCAGACAGGGCTTATCCGTAGTCCTTCTTCAACGAAACTTCAGGAGGCGGTTAAACACTATTATTTCCCTCACTTGAGAATATTGTATGTGTTTTTAACAGGTAAGGACTGTAATGGAGGATACGGTCCCTCTTCTTCCTCCTTCATTGGATCTCCAATATCACCTAAATTCAAAAAAGTATGAGTTACCTCTTCAGCTGCTTTTCCTAACAGCTTCTTTATGCAGGGCAGAATACAACAAAACATTATCGTAACCAATATAAGCAGAAACAAAATTGCTATGCCTGAGTACAAATGTGTTATCACCCAAAATACTGTCCCCAGGTAACATTTCACATACACCCACCTTGTTAGCTAAAATCATGTCTAGGGCCATACGATTTTACAAAGTCATTTGTAAAACGCTGGATATCAGGATAGCGGTCGTGTAGTGCATCTAGACATGATCACAAGGGGCCTAGTGGAGACTGCAGTGAGAAATACCTCCATCCAGACCATGCTGATCCTCCGGATCTTTCCCTGTTGTCGCTTTTGTTTGCTCCGTCTCCTCAGCTCCCAAGCTGAATGCACTACACGGCCGCCATCCTATCCAGCGTTTGGCAATTCATTTCAGCCCATTGGTAAGTATGAGTTCCCTCTTCAGACCTCTCTTGTCAATCATTCCGCCTGCCCCCCATCTAATAACATACATCTATTGGGGCAGATCCACAAAGCACTTACGCCGGCGTATCTCGAGATGCGCGGCGTAAGTGTATATATACGCCAGTGTAACTATGGGCCGTATCCACAAAACGAGATACGCCTGAAAAAGGCTTTTTCCGACCGACGTAATTTTCCTGCACCGGCGCATCGTGGGCGCATATATACGCTGGACACACCATTGTTTTTCTATTCAAATATGCAAATGAGGGAGATACGCGATCCATGAACGTACGTGCGCCCGACGTGGGCTACGCGCCACGCATAAGTTATACGTCCGGCCTAAAGTTACCCCTCATAAAAGCAGCTGTAACTTTGCACCAGACTTGTGCAGGTCAGCTGGAGAGCAGCTTCAGCAGCACCGTTAGGGACGAGCTGAGCATCCACACTTGCAGGACAACAATCTGTATGCCAACATGCCAGGGGCATCCATGGTCATAGCTATACTACTGGCTTTACATGCGCGTAGAAGGAGGAGGGCGCGGGTGCGTATATACCGACCGCGCCTAAACGTCTGGCATGGGGGCTTCGGAGGTGTATCGCATCTTCAGATTCAGCCCTGCTGCCATCCTGGAATTAACCAGAACCCTGAAAGATGACATCACCAGTCAAACACACCGCTTACAAGCAGTGGAGCCACTGGTCAAAGTACTGGCAACACTCCATTTCCTTGCCAGTGGCTCGTTCCATCGTACAAGTGGAGTTGTGGCTGGGATGGCACAATCCCCCATTAGCAGATGTGTGCACCAGGTTGTCCCCGCAATCCTCAGACGCATGGCCCACTACATTGTCAAACCCACCCAGGAGCATCTGCGGTTGAAGGCAATGTGTGATTTCTACAGAATTGCAGGATTCCCACGCACCATGGGGGCCATTGATTGCACACATGTGGCACTACGGCCCCCCCGTGACACAGAGCACATATACCACAATCGGAAGCACTGGCATTCCATCAACGTACAGGTGATAGCCGATGCCCAATGCCTCATATGGCATGTCCGTGCCAAACACCCAGGGTCCAGCCACGACAGCTACATATTCCGTCAAAGCCCCATCCCAACAGAATTCGAACAAAATGTGTATGGGGACAGCTGGCTGGTTGGTGAGTGACATGGGAGTCAGGCATGACTGTCCTACCATGGGTACAAATATCGTGGCAGTTGCAGTATGTGGTGAATAGTGTACAGGCACTGTAACCTGTTCAGCCTGGCAGACCTACTTTTTCAATAAAGTGGTCCACAAAATCTGGTAAGCGCATCCCCTGTAAAGAGCAAATCGGGTGAAGTTTCTATTAGATGGTGGTGGCTGCAGTATCACCAGGATTGATTGCATGAACACTAATTTAAGTATCCTGTGAAGGCGATTTCTTATGAACTGTGTTTATCTATTGTGTCAATCAAGAGACACACACCCTTGTTTTGCACAGCAATTGTTTTCACTTTTTATATTTATTATTTTGTATATTAGCTTGTTGCATATCATTATCTCACGGATTTATATTTATTGTAATTGTGCACCCACCGGACATCTCTTGGGAGAGATTTGGTGAATGTTGGTTTCTTATATATTTGAGTGTTTAATTTATTGGTATCATCCTGCCATTTGGGATCCTCCTAGTGAGGGTGTCTTAATTGCTAGGAATCATTCACAATAGGTGCTTTATCTCACTAGCACCCTCTTCCACATTTCTATTCAATTGCACAGTATATATTCATATATATTTTGTTTTCAGAGGAGCTGCTTGGTATTATAAGTAATTTTGTTATACACAATAATTTTGCTTATCACAGTTGGTGCGGAAATACACCCCACTTTCATGACTGTCCTACCCCATGATGCAGACATCAGGAGGAGCACATGCACGACTAACATCCTCCTGTCTTTTCCCTTCCAGGTGACTATGCATATGCACTTGGGCCATCTCATGACTCCATTCTGGAATCCTGAAACCCCAGGAGAGCAAAGATACAATGATGCACACACACGTACCCGTGGAGTGGTGGAACGCACCTTTGGCCTCCTGAAGTCCCGTTTCCGATGCCTGGATAAGTCCGGGGGGACCCTGTTGTATTCCCCAAACTTTGTGTGCCAGATCATCGGTGCATGTTGCATGCTGCACAACTTCGTCGTGGGAAAGGGCCTGGAGATTGACATACGTGATGACCTGACCCCCGAACCAGACATTCCCCCCTGACCGAGGGTAGCCCGTCATTTTTTATTCTCATCATGACAAAGATATCAGCTGTAGTGGAGTTTACAAAAATACAGCATGGCTCCGAGTGACCCTATTCCTACTTGGACCTATACCAAACATCAGCCATAAAACTCTGGAATCCCCTTTATTATAGAACTCTCCTAGTGACAATAATCAACAGGACAAAGAGTGAGGTTAGAGCTATCCAGCAGAAGGGTATGAACAGCAAACTAAGCCTAACAGGGCTCTAAGTCTCCTCCAATCTATCCAATGTTATGCCGCGTACACACGACCATTTTTCATGTTCTAAAAAATTGTGTTTTTAAGGGTCTAGAATTTTTTTTTTTTTAACCCGATCATTAAAACGGCCTTGCCTACACACGATCGTGAAAAAAAAAATGCTCTAGCAAAGCACGGTGACTAGGGATGAGCTTCGAGTTCGAGTCGAACTCATGTTCGACTCGAACATTGCCTGTTCGGCGAACAACGAACAATTAGGGGTGTTCGCGGCAAATTCGAAAAGCCGCGGAACACCCTGTTAAAGTCTATGGGAGAAATCTAAAGTGTTAATTTTAAAGGCTAATATGCAATTTATTGTCCTAAAAAGTGTTTGGGGACCTGGGTCCTGTCCCAGGAAACATTTATCAATGCAAAAAAAAGTTTTAAAAACGGCCGTTTTTTCAGGAGCAGTGAATTTAGTAATGCTAAAAGTGAAACAATAAAAGTGTAATATTACTTTTAATTTCGTACCTAGGGGGGGTGTAAAGTCAGCATGTGAAAAAGCGCATGTTTCCCGTACATAGAACTGTCCCTGCACAAAGTGTCATTTCTGAAAGAAAAAAAGGCATTTAAAACTGGCTTTGCGGCTCTAATGAATTGTCGGCTCTGGCAATTACAGAGATGATTCATTCATAAAGAAAAAAAAAATGTGTGGGGGTCTCCCAAATTGAATTACCAGGCCCTTCAGGTCTGGAATGGATATTAAGGGGAACCCCGCCGTAAAAAAAAAAAAATTACGTAGGGTTCCCCGCAAATATTCATACCAGGCCCTTCAGGTCTGGGAAAACATGCGCTTTTTCACATGCTGACTTTACACCCCCCCTAGGTACGAAATTTAAAGTAATATTACACTTTTATTGTTTCACTTTTAGCATTATTAAATTCACTGCTCCTGAAAAAACGGACGTTTTTAAAACTTTTTTTGCATTGATACATGTTTCCTGGGACAGGACCCGGGTCCTTTTTAGGACAATAACTTGCATATTAGCCTTTAAAATTAACACTTTAGATTTCAAATGTTCGAGTCCCATAGACTTTAACGGGGTTCTAAAGTTCACACGAACATTTGGTGTGTTCGCAAGTTCTGATACGAACCGAACAGGGGGGTGTTCAGCTCATTCTTAACGGTGACGTACAACATGTACAACGGCACTATAAAGGGGAAGTTCCATTCGGATGGCGCCACCCTTGGGGCTGCCTTTGCTGATATTGTGTTAGTAAAAGACAATTTGCGCTTTTCAGTCTGTTACTGCGTGATGAATGTGCTTACTTCATTACGAACGCTAGTTTTACCAGAACGAGTGCTACCCGTCTCATATCTTGCTTCTGAGCATGCGCGTTTTTTTCATGTCGTTAAACCACACACACGACCATTTTTACAACCTTAAAAATGACAACGTTAAAAACGTAGTGAAAAAATAGAGCATGTTCGAAATTTTTAATGCCCATTTTTTAGATGAAAAATGCTCTGGAGCCCACACACGATCGTTTTTAATGACATTAAAAAAAAACTTCATTTTTTAGAACCCGAAAAATGGTCGTGTGTATGCGGCATAAGAATAAGAAGTTTTGGCTGGAGCATCACTTTAACCGCTTCCCGACCGCCGCATGTACATATACGTCGGCAGAATGGCACGTACAGGCACATTGGCGTACCTGTACGTCCCTGCCTTTCCGTGGGTCAGGGGTCCGCTACATGCGGCAGTCGGATTCCCTCGGGGAGCGATCCGGGACGACGGAGCGGCTATTCGTTTATAGTCGCTCCGTTGCGATCGCTCCCCGGAGCTGAAGAACGGGGAGAGCCGTATGTATGCTTCACTGTGGTGGCGTATCGATCGAGTGATTCCTTTTATAGGGAGACTCGATCGATGACGTCAGTCCTACAGCCACACCCCACTACAGTTGTAAACACACACTAGGTGAACACTAACTCCTACAGCGCCACCTGTGGTTAACTCCCAAACTGCAACTGTCATTTTCACAATAAACAATGCAATTTAAATGCATTTTTTGCTGTGAAAATGACAATTGTCCCAAAAATGTGTCAAAATTGTCCGAAGTGTCCACCAGAATGTCGCAGTCACGAAAAAAATCGCTGATCGCCGCCATTAGTAGTAAAAAAAAAAAAAAATGCAATAAAACTATCCCCTATTTTGTAAACACTATACATTTTGCGCAAACCAACCGATAAACGATTATTGCGATTTTTTTTACCAAAAATAGGTAGAAGAATACGTATCGGCCTAAACTGAGGAATTTTTTTTTTATATATATATGTTTTTGGGGGATATTTATTATAGCAAAAAGTAAAAAATATTGAATTTTTTTCAAAATTTACGCTCTATTTTTGTTTATAGCGCAAAAAATAAAAACCGCAGAGGTGATCAAATACCACCAAAAGAAAGCTCTATTTGTGGGGAAAAAAGGACGCCAATTTTGTTTGGGAGCCACGTCGCACGACCACGCAATTGTCTGTTAAAGCGACGCAGTGCCGAATTGTAAAAACCCCTTGGGTCATTTAGCAGCATATTGGTCCGGTCCTTAAGTGGTTAAATTGACCCTGTTAGGGGGTTTACAAAATGACAATTCAATATTACAGTAAAATAGCAGTTCCCTGTCATAAATACAGCTTAACCACTTGACAACTGGGCACGTAAACCCCCTAAATAACCAGACCAATTTTCAGCTTTCGGTGCTCTCACATTTTGAATGACAATTACTCAGTCATACAACATTGTACCCAAATTAAATTTTCGTCCTTTTTTTCACACAAATAGAGCTTTCTTTTGGTGGTATTTAATCACCGTTGGGTTTTGTTTTTCTGCTAAAAGAGAAAAAAGACTGAAAATTCTGTAAAAAAAAAAACATTTTTTTCTTGGTTTCTGTTATAAAATTTAGCAAATTAGTATTTTTTCTTCATAAATTTTGGCCAAAATTTATACTGCTACATATCTTTGGTAAACATAAGTACAAATTGGTACATATTATTTGGTCTTTGTGAACGTTATAGAGTCCACAAGCTATGGTGCCAATATCTGAAAATTGATCACACCTGAAGTACTGACGGCCTATCTCAATTCTTGAGACCCTAACATGCCAGAAAAGTATAAATACCCCCCCCCCCCCCAATGACCCCTTTTTGGAAAGAAGACATTCCAAGGTATTTAGAAAGAGGCATTGTGAGTTTTTTGAAGTTGTCATTTTTTTCCCAAAGTTCTTTGCAAAATCAAGATTTTTTTTCTTTTTTTTTCACAAAATGTTCATATTAGCAGTTTTTTTCTCACACACAGCATATGCATACCACAAATTACACCCCAAAACACATTCTGCTATTCCTCCCGAGTATGGCGATACCACATGTCCTGAAAAAAACAACCGTTTTTAAAACTTTTTTTCCCTGAGGCAAGACCTGGGTTCTCAAAGATGTTTTCACAGGCATACTATAGACACCCAGCAGGTACAATATTTGAAGGAATTATTTTTTTTTTTTTATTTAAGCATCATTAAAATCACTGCTCCTGAAAAAACTACCATTTTTAAAACTTTTTTTCCATTGATACATGTTCCCTGGGGCAAGACCCGGGTTCTCAAAGACGTTTTACGACAATAACTTGCATATTAGGCTTTAAACTTAGCACTTTTGAATTCTAACGTTCGAGTCCCATAGACGTCAATGGGGTTCTAAATGTTCGCGCGAACGTTCGGTTCATTCGAAGGTTCTGGTGCGAACCGAACGGGGGGGGGGGTGTTTGGCTCATCTCTAACCACAAGTTATCTATATACTGTGAAACATTGATAGTCGGCCTGATGGAGGAAAAGGCTGGGGAGCCCATGGGGGTTAACTCTGCGTCCCCCCGACATGGAAGAGCCCTCCCATATATTGAAAGCACTTTAAATGATCCACGTAGGATTGGCAAGTATATCTTTAACCGTCATAGGTACCAAATAAACACCTCAGATCATGGAAAAGAGAAGGAGTGGATAAAGGCACTTCAAAGTTCTGCTGGTTGTTTAGAAAATGTGTGGATGGCCGACCAAGATTTTAGCTTAGAAATTAATATAAACTTGACAGGTTTCGGATGCCCAGTACACCCAGAAGATGAATTGGGCTGGTTCTGCTCCCAGTACTCCAAGGTAAATGATGTTTGGGCTCCAAACTATACAAATTAACTGAGGGAGATAAAGATGTCTATATTCTCACTGTGCTATTATTAATTTATAAGTTATGAAACATGCTAAAGTTCCAGAGTTATAACTGCTAACCAATTTAACATATATGTATACTGGCCCCTACCTTCAACTGAGCCATTTACGACATGTATCTGTTAGTTCTCTGGATTGCTCAGCTTGCGAGGGTAACAGTTTTATTAGGGTTTCCAGACTTAAATTGTGGATTAGGCAATGGAAAGGTCTGTGTGTCCGATCAATGGATTGATAAGGTCCTGGCATCAGTTAAGAGTTTGTGTATTGTATAAAGTGAAGGAAGGAGGGGGGGAAAGGTCACTGTGGCTATGCATTCTTATGAAAAAATGGCATGGGAGACTTGTGACGCAAACAAAATGGCTGCTACACACACACAGCTATTCCGGTGCCCAGTAAGCATTACTATAACAGTAAAGGCTTCCTCTCTGCAGCTGATCGGAAACACCCTGACATACCTGCCACAGAAATATGCTGGCCTGGATGGTGTACAGCCCTAATTAGCGACATGCATGAGCTCTCATTCTGCTTTCTTCACAAGGTACTTCAATTATTATTTTGTAACTCCCTGATAGGCAGGATGAGCACAGGCATGAAGTTATTCTGGAACGCTAGCAGTAAATATACATATTGGTAGTAAACACAAAGCTTGGAGGGCATATCATGGACTTTAAAGGCACAGTAATCTGGTATAAGTATATACTTATACCAGATTACTGTGCCTTTAAAGTTCATGATATGCCCTCCAAGCTTTGTGTTTATTGAAATTTTAGGACGCGGCACGTGCTTTACAAACGTATCCACATGTCCACTACATGTGAGGATACTTTCTTCCAGTTTTTTTAATACATATTGGTAGCATCAAGAAACCAATACGAAATTGTTTTTGCATTTTATAGCACCCTGTTGTGTTTTTTAGTGACCGTGATGAAACCTTGTATTATGATGTCCAATTTTGGCTTAAAATTATTTCATTCTTACATCCTTCTTTGCTGAACATTCAATCCATTAGGCTATGCTTCATATGTCAAGAGGATGATATGTTATAACTCAGCTAATCAGTATTAATTCCAATTTCGAAATGTTCTTGTACTTATAGTTATTATATGATTTCAACCTTCCCTGTTCTCAAGCGGTCTTATATTTCACCTTGACAGCGGTGTTTAGTTTGGTGTAATCTCTGGAAGTTATTTACTGGTTGTGCCACTCGAACATATCAAACTGTGCCATAAATAAATAGTTCTTCTATATTACCTAAATACAAGAGCGCAGCGCATAGTTCATTCTGTCCGTCCTTCACTAATTTGTTCTATGACACCTGCTGTGATCAGAAGAATGATTTAATCTGCCAAATTCCCAAATATCTGAAAGTGTATACGGAGGTGCTACAAGTCTGTAGTTTATCTTAACAAAATAATAGCTTTTCTGACATGAAATGTAGCTTTCCGGTGTCAGTATTTTACAACATTATACATAAGATAATACAATAAATTTTTTCTGCTTGACACGCTTGGGTTGAGGTAATCTGAGTTAATGTTGTTTCATTTCTCAGTGTGCTGACATCTGCCAACCATGATGTTACCAACTAATTGTGCTGCTTAATGTCTACCGCTCTAAAACATACAACCTAATAGAAAAGCACCTGATTGGAAGTGTGTTAGAAAGAAATCCTTCTGATTTATTTTTTACTATTTTACCAACTATGAAAAACCAACAAGGTTACATAGTTACATAGTGAACCAACAAGGTTCACCTTATTAAAACAACCATTGCTGTTTAGTGAATTGACATGATTGCTTTAGAGCAGGGACAGACAACCTTTAAGAGGTGGAGATCTACCTGAAAGAGGTCAAAGATCACCAGGGTTTGGCCCCATTTTTTTGTTTAGAGAGAATTAACACGCAAGGCCTAACTAAATAGTAAGGGAAACTTAGAAAAATATAATAAAACAAATGTCAATGTAAAATATAAACTAAGCCTACCTTAAAAGTGGATATTCAGTAGAGCAGTGGATAGTGTCAGTTGGACCGTGGATCGTGTGTGGAAAGTGTCAGTAGAGAAGTGTATGGTGTCAGTAGAGCAGTGGGTGTGTCAGTAGAGCAGTGGATGGTGTCTGTCAATAAAGCAGTGGACATGTCAGTAGGGCAGAGGATGGTGTCAGTAGAGCAGTAGGTGTGTCAGTAGGGTAGTGGATTGTGTTAGTCAGTAGAGCAGTGGACAGTGTCAGTTGGACAGAGGACTGTGTCAGCGGAGCAGTAGATGGTGTCAGTATGGCAGAGGTTAGTGTCAGTACGGCAGTGGACAGTGCCAGTAGAGCAGTGAACATGTCAGTAGAGCAGAAGATGGTGTCAGTGGAGAAGTGGGCGGTGTCAGCAGGGCAGTGCAAGGTGTCAGTAGGGCATAGGTTGGTGTAAGTAGGGCAGAGGTTGTTGTTAGTAGGGACGGTGTCAGTAGGGCAGTGAACTTTGCCAGTAGAGTAGTGGGTGGTGTCAGTAGAGCAGAGGGCTGTGTCAGTAGAGCAGTGGATGGAGTCAGTATGGCATAGGTTGGTGTCAGTAGGTTAGTGGATAGTGTCAGTAGAGTAGAGGACATGTCAGCAGGAGAAAGTTGGTGTTAATTGTCTAGTGGATGGTGTCAGTAACTTTTTATTTTTATTATTTAATTTTTTTCAACATTATTTTATTTTCTATACATTTTAACAGCCCTTTTGAGGGGTTTTGGTTAACCAGTAAGACCCGGACCATTATGCAGGTTAAGGACCTTGCCCCTTTTTGCGATTGTGTCACTTTAACTGACAATTGCACTGTCGTGTGACGTGGCTCCCAAACAAAATTGGCATCCTTTCTTTTATACAAATAGAGCTTTCTTTTGGTGGTATTCGATCACCTCTGTGGTTTTTATTTTTTGCTCTATCAAACAAAAATAAAGCAACAATTTTGAAAAAAATCTATATTTTTTACTTTTTGCTATAATAAATATCCCCCAAAAAATACATATAAAAAACGTTTTTTCCCCTCAGTTTAGGCCGATACGTATTCCTCTACATATTTTTGGTATAAAATAAGCATTTATTTTAAGCGTTTATCGATTGGTTTGGGCAATCACCGCACGTCACAACACTGGAATTCCAATAAAGACTCACGAGGTGAGCTGGCAGAGTCGCCCTGGTGATGTAATACCGCACACTGGAACTGACAAGGACCACAGGTGAGTGGTCTGCTTATATAGCCCCCCAGACTCCTCCCATAAATTCAGGCCCCCATACTAGCCTTCTTTTACATATATATATATATATATATATATATATATATATATATATGTATATATATATATTTTTTCATTCTCTCTACCCTAATAGGAATGTTACTGTTCTGAATCGTTCGTATGTTCCCAAGCACAGTCTTTTACTCAATCATCGTACCACTCATTCATATACCCCACAGGCCGATTCAAGTCTAGTCGTGTCAGCGGCACAACAATTCGAATCGAGGCCATTCGTACACTCTGCACGTCACATCACAAATCCATTTGTCACACAGCTCCCTACAGCTCGGTCTCCACCATGAGGCACCTATCACTAGCTACTAGTCGATACTCCATTCATTTGTACATTCATACATACCCACAAGCTTATACGATATGCAACTTCATTAAACTCCAGCAATTGAGCCAGCATGATCACAGACCATACATTTGTTTTTACCTCAGATAATGGGATTTTAAAGGCAATAGATAATAAAGAAAATATATAAAAATATATATTTATTTCAAAAAATTACTTCATATATATGAACAACAAAATATTAAAACTCGGTTACATAAAAATGCATTAACATCTGACAGTGAAACATAGTAACTACATCAGAATACAAGAACATTATACAAACAGTTCTCAGAGATGCAAGGTTGTGTTATAGCTGACGCGTTTCAAAAAGGTGCATATATAGAACAATCTTCATCAGGGACAACAACCATTTCTTAAATTGCAGAGTACAAGATCAATGCATTATCAACACATGCCTACCCACGTGCACCCACCACGTGGGTACCTACCGGAGCATGATGGGGCGGTGATGCCTATATAAATGGGATGCAAGGCGCGCTTCCATCATTGCAGTGAGAAGAGGCGTCGTGTCAACATCGGAAGAAGGGAGAAGAACAGAAGAGAAGAACATGACGTCACAGAAGACCGTGCTGGCTGCCTACTAGTAATTGAGCTAACACACGAAGATAGCAGGCAGCCAGCGCTGAAGGAGAAGGCACCGGACAGCTGCAGAAGAACCGGGGGGCGCCGAGTCAACAGCGGAGAGCGGCGAAGATAGAAGAAGACCCCCGGAGAGCGGAGAAGACCCCCGGAGAGCGGAGAAGCCCCCCCCCCCCGGAGAGCGGAAGAAGAAACCCCCCCCGGAGAGCGGAGAAGACCCCCGGAGAGTGGAAGAAGAAGCCCCCCCTGGTATTAGAGCTAAAGAAGACAGGGGGGGCCTCCGGAGCAGACTAATAAATTATTTTAAAAACCCTTGTGTTGTGTGTTTAATAACTATCACTTTGCCTCCAGGTGAATGGGTAGGGGTACGATGTACCCCATATCCATTCACTTAGGGTGGGGGGCCGGTATCTGGGGGCCCCCTTATTAAAGGGGGCTCCCAGATTCCGATAAGCCTCCCGCCCGCAGACCCCGACAACCAACGGCCAGGGTTGTCGGGAAGAGGTCCTGTCCTCATCAACATGGGGACAGGGTGCTCTGGGGTGGGGGGGCCGCAGTGCGCCCCCCTGCCCCAGAGCACCCAACCCCCCCATGTTGAGGGCATGCGGCCTGGCACGGCTCAGGAGGGGGGGGGCGCTCGCTCGTCCCCACTCCCATTCCTGACCGGCCGGGTAGCGTGCTTTGGATATGGGTCTGGTATGGATTGTAGGGGGACCCCCTACGTCGATTTTTCGGCGTAGGGGGGGGTCTCCCTACAACCCATACCAGACCTAAGGGCCTGGTATGCCCCTGGGGGGGGAACCCATGCCGGTTTTTTATTTGAAAATTGGCATGGAGTTCTCCCTCAGGAATGCATGCCGAGCGACGCTGTCATTTTTTTATTTTTTTTCCCGGCGCGTAGTTTTTTTTCACCCGTCGCAACTTTATTGTCCCGTCGCAATCCACAAAGCCCGGCGTAAATTACGTTCGCGCGCTGCACGTCGGGAAAATTACGTCACACGCATGCGCAGTACGGCCGGCGCGGGAGCGCGCCTCATTTAAATTGTAAACGCCCCCCGGAGAGGAGGACCGCCTTGCGACGGAGGCACTTAAGTTACACGGCGTGTAATTTCTAGGTAAGTGCTTTGAAGATCGGGCACTTAGGTAGAAATTTAACGCCTGTGTAACTTAACTGCTGAAAGTTAAGTTAGGCAGCTTTTTTGAGAATTTGGCCCTGTTTGTATAATGTTCTTGGATTCTGATGTAGTTTCTATGTATCACTGTCAGATGTTCATGCATTTTTATGTAACCAAGTAACATACAGACATAGGGCTTGCATCTTCACCAGGGGGCCAGTCACGTGTCAAGGGGTGGGTCAGGTTGTTATTTTGGTTAAAACTGGACTTCTATGTCACCTTTGCTACAGGTTCTCGTCGACTGAGTTCTCAACCTCAACCAGGACTTCACAACTAGGGTATTAGGTCAGGTGTGTAGTACACGGGTTCCACCCTCACATTACTCTGCAGCACCCTTTCACTATGTTCACTTCAGATATACAATTTGGGCGGCTCATGGGGTGCTAGTTACTGTCACATGTTTCTTCGCATTACACTCTGTTCACCCATGCACACAAGGTCGCTAAACATTGAGCTTGCTGGCAGTGCAAGCGTTGGCAGGCTGAGCACACGCCACGAACTACAGAATGCAACATTCCTACTTTGGCCATACCAGACTTCAGCTTCTCGCCCCAGTATGCCCTGGGGCTCTGGTCCACAGGTTTGTGCCTGACACAGATGGGCACCCGAGCTATCGGTTATCTGGCCAGTCACCTCCTGGCTAGGGTTGCCACCTTTTCTTCAAGTCAAACCCAAACACTTTAGCATCACACAGCAATTTATTTGTATAGTATGCATAGATAAACCTTGCATAGATGTTACTATCAAATGACATATCTAATCATATAAAGTTAATCACAAGAGTCCCCCTTTACATCAGAGGCCACAGAGTTCCCCTTTTACATCTGAACTTGCAGAGTTCCCTTTCACTGTAAGGAGAGACTCTGATGTACGGGAGAGCGCTGGGGATTGCAGTGTGGGCTGACCCAGAGGGGTAGGGGCTGGAGAAAGAGGAGCAGATCGAGCTCTCTCTCCTCTACAATCAGTGTGCGAGTGTGGGGATTGTTAGTGCTGGCTTTGGGCAGTTTTAAAGAGAGTGTAACAGTCACTTTCAGCTTAGACAACTGCAGCCAGCAACCAGTCATAGTCCAGTCTGAATAATGTGTCTGGGTCTCAGACAGTCTGAAACCCGGACGCATGATTCCAAACCCAAACTGTCTGGGTAAATCCTGAACATGTGGCAACCCTACCTGGATTTTGGACTGTCTGCAGTTGGAGGGCAGTCAAAAATACATCCCACTGCATCTGGTGCTTGAATGGGCTAAAAATCACATCACAGGGGAACTCACAGGTATCGCACAGGAACGCACACTGTCTTCCAGTGCAATTCTAGTATGAACTGGCTCTTGTGCCGCGTACACACGATCATTTTTCAGCATGAAAAAAAAACGTTGGTTTTTCAGCATGTTGAAAAAACGTTGTTTTTCCAACTTCTACGACGACGGCACTATAAAGGGGAAGTTCCATTCACCTTTGGGCTGCTTTAGCTGATTCCGTGTTAGTAAAAGACGATTCACGCTTTTTTGTTTGTTACAGCGTGATGAATGTGCTTACTCCATTATGAACGGTAGTTTTACCAGAACGAGCGCTCCCGTCTCATAACTTGCTTCTGAGCATGCGCGGGTTTTTAACATTGTTTTAGCCCACACACGATCATTTTTTACAACCCAAAAAACGACATTGTTTAAAACGACGTTAAAAAATGCAGCATGTTTGATTTTTTTTTTTTGTCGTTTTTCAGAACCTGAAAAATGATGTAAAGTCCACACATGATCATTTCAAATTAAATTTTTTAAAAACAACGTTTTTTTCATGCCGAAAAATGATCGTGTGTATGCGGCATCAGTGTTTCACATTTAAACTCAGTATTGTGGTCTCTGTACTCTCACAGTTCTCACGCAAGGTGCTGTCACTGTGTGTGGTAGTGGTAAATGTCGGCTACGTTTACAGTAAACAAAGTTCTTTCTCCCTCTGTATTTACAGGTAACTCATTTTTTCAGCACGTATTTCTTAAGTAACAGCAAATATAAACATATAAAAAAGGATAGCCAAATCTCAATGGACAGCATGTCTTCCTAATTGGGCCTCCTATGAAAGTGTGCTAAAATATAGCCAGTCTATTGCATTATTTGTTGCAGAATGTTATTTACTGGAAAATAAAGCTATGCTTCAGTGGTTTGCCAAATTTTAGGCTCAGTCCTCTGCAGGTGATCAGTGATTACAATGTGCTTTGTTATCATATTATATAACTAAGGTTTACTATAGATTGTATTACAAAATATGTCAGTTTTGTTTTCTTTTTTGTTGCTATTTTTGTTGCTTGTTAAATAGGAACTCCAGGCAAAATCTTTATTTAGTAAGAAATATACAGCGTACATAGTCATTGTATGGTTTTCATATGCACAGTCTCCGAAAAATTACATTGAGCCTTGGTTCACACTGGATCACGTGGCCGTTTGACTTAGTGCAGTGACTATGGGCACTGCGATGCTTCCGACCATTGGATGATGGCGGCGTGGATACAGTTTCCCCTGGCCTGTGTCATGCAAGTATCCATGCTGACGATTGGTTGCAATGTCCGCGGGATGTCTCTATATTGGCTACGGGAGTCCTGATAGGCTGAACGAGGGATTGAAAGGTCTGAAAGAGAGGCTTGGAGTGCAGACAGCTGGGCTTCCTTTATAATGTGTAATATACATTGCATATTGATGTGATTTTGTTATATTACTACACTGTATTTTTGATGATAGGAAGTACATGGAACCTCTGCTCATCATAATAGCAATATTATTAGCTGTGGAGAACAACATAAAAGAGATCAAAGATCACCAGGGTGTAGCCCTTTGAAAAAAATAAAAAATAAAATAAATCCTAGCTAGACAGTAAGAAAGACTAAGATAAATATAATAAAATACATGTCACTGTAAAAATAACAACTTGGCCTACCTTAAAAGTGGACAGTATTAATCAGTAGAACAGTGGATAGTGACAGTAGGGCAGGGGATAGTGTTAATAAGGCGATGAAGGGTGTCAGTAAGGCAATAGGAAGTGTTAATAGGACAATAGAGGGTGTCAGTAGGGCAAAAGAGTGTTAATAGGGCAATGGAGGATGTCCGTAGGGCAGTGGCCGGTGTCAGTAGGGCAAAAGAGTGTTAATAGGGCAATGGAGGATGTCCGTAGGGCAGTGGCCGGTGTCAGTAAGGCAATGGAGGGTGTCAGTAGGGCAATAGAGAGTGTCAGTAAAGCTGTGGACATGGCAGTAGGGCAGTGGGTGGTATTAATAGGGCAGTGGAGGGTGTCAGTAGGGCAGTGGAGGGTGTTACTAGGGCAGTGGAGGGTGTCAGTAGGGCAGTGGAGGGTCTCAGTAGGGCAGTGGAGGTAGTCAGTAAAGCAGTGGATGGTGTCAGTAGGGCAGTGGATGGTGTCAGTAAAGCAGTGGATGGTGTCAGTAGGACAGTGGAGGGTGTCAGTAGGGCAATGGACGGTGTCAGTAAAACAGTGGACTGTGTCAGTAAAGCAGTGGATGGTGTCAGTAAAGCAGTGGATGGTGTCAGTAGGACAGTGGAGGGTGTCAGTAGGGCAGTGGATGGTGTCAGTAAAGCAGTGGATGGTGTCAGTAGGACAGTGGAGGGTGTCAGTAGGGCAGTGGACGGTGTCAGTAGGACAGTGGACAGTGTCAGTAAAGCAGTGGACAGTGTCAGTAGGACAGTGGAGGGTGTCAGTAGGGCAGTGGACAGTGTCAGTACAAATGTAGCCACCCTCTCTTGTGCCCACTCTGGAGATGGACTATGGGTGATGGGTTTTGTAGTGTACACAGAGCAGTGAACATGACCACAACTAACATGCACTGTTTGCTCCAAACAAAAGGAAATGAGGGGAAAAGGAGAGGTTCCGGACCTCACAGAAGACATTACGAGGAGACAGAAAAACACAGTAAAAAAGTATTTTATGAAAAATAGATTAGAGAACCATTAAGTAGTGGATATGCACGGCTCTCCATATTTGTTATTTTTGTTTTCTTTCTGAATACTTAGAAACAAATCTGTCTTTCCTTCTTTTTTTTTTTTTTTACTCTTTTGGATGATAATTTCTGAACAGAGATCACAGCTTTGTGTTTCTATGACGAAGAGTTAATATTTGAGGTTCCTCTGCCTGTGTGTTGTGTGTCTGATGCGATGGTGTTTAGTGTTTCAACATGCTGCTCTCCTCTAGTGCAACCCAAAACAATACAAACCTGAACAGCGAGTTTTTGTCTTTTAGGACGTTCAGAATGGCACAGACAATATGAGAGCAGAGCCGGGATTTATCTCATGAGGTAAGCCATCTAGACTATTGTATGCTGACATTGCTTGGCTTTTCCTTCTGTATTCTATACCATTAGCTTGGTCTGGGCTTGGATTGCATCACAGGCGTTGTAGATCCCACTGTTCTCATCACTCATAATTTGCTTTTTTAAATGTAACTGCAGTTGAAATGCCTACAGATGTATTTTTTTAGTCATATTTGAGCTGTTACTAAAAATATGTAAGTAGTTTGGCCTAAAAAAATAGTAGCTGTGGCACTCCCAGGGTTCCTCTTGAGGATGCTCAGGTTCCTTGAACCCAACTACATTGACCACCATTGAAGGGGGTGACAATATTCTACTTACTACTAAAGTAAATGGTTATGTTATGTTGACACCACAATTTTACTGTCTGTGTTTCTTTTTTTGTTATCATTCATTTAATTTTACATCATTCATATAATTGTATTTCAAAACTATTACAAAAAAATAATAATAAGTTATGCCGCGTACACATGACCGTTGTTCAGGTTGTAAAAAATAATATTTTTAATGGTCTAGAAAAAACTAAGTTTTTTTTAACCCGATCGTTAAAACGGCCTTGCCTACACCCGATCGTGAAAAAAAAGTGCGGTGACGTACAACACATACGACGGCACTATAAAGGGAAAATTACATTCAGATGACGCCACCCTTGGGGCTGCTTTTGCTGATTTAGTGTTAGTAAAAGATGATTTGCGCTTTTCAGTCTGTTACAGCGTGATGAATGTGCTTACTCCATTACGAACGCTAGTTTTACCAGAACGAGCGCTCCCGTCTCATAACTTACTTCTGAGCATGCACGTTTTTTTCTCCTGCGCGAGAGCATGTAGTATAACGTCGGCTCTCGAAGCGGCCACTGATCGCCGCCATTACTAGTAAAAAAAAAATATTCATAAAAATGCCATAAAACTACCCCCTACTTTGTAAACTATATAACTTTGCGCAAACCAATCAATAAACACTTAGTGCAATTTTTTTTTACGAAAAATATGTAAAATAATACGTATCGGCCTTAACTGAGGAAAAAAATTGTTTTTGTTTTATATATTTTTAGGGGATATTTATTATGGTAAAAAGTAAAAAATATTATTTTTTTTCAAAATTGTCGCTCTATTTTTGTTTATAGCGCAAAAACTGAAAACCGCAGAGGCGATCAAATACCACCAAAAGAAAGCTCTATTTGTAGGAAAAAAAGGACGCCAATTTTGTTTGGGAGCCACGTCGCACAACTGCGCAATTGTCAGTTAAAGCGACGCAGTGCCGAATCGCAAAAAGTGCTCTGGTCTTTGACCAGCAATATGTTCCGGGGCTTAAGTGGTTAAAAAAATGATTTCCCTGGGTGTCAAATACTCTAGTTATGACAATTTGCTCTTTTAATGTAAAACTTTGTGCAACTTAATGATCACGTATTGATCAAACTGATATGCCTTGAGCTGTATTTACAGTATAGTCATTTTTAGCAAGGGCTCCTTGTCCTGGGACATAAAAGTTTCAGAAAGGCTGAATGAATTAAAGGATTATAAAAGATCTTGGCATCCTGTACTTTGGAACTTGTAAAGCTGAGAAGGCTTCAAAAACTTTTGGGTCACCTAGATGACATTTTTTCATGTAGTCCATTTTGATTGTTTTACTTAAAGTATAACTAAAGGTAAAACTTTTTGTATAGTTTTGGATAGAGTGGAAAGAGAACCCCTGCCAGGTTTTTATTGAGATTCACC
The DNA here is from genome assembly GCF_905171775.1 of Rana temporaria. Taxonomy (NCBI): domain Eukaryota; kingdom Metazoa; phylum Chordata; class Amphibia; order Anura; family Ranidae; genus Rana; species Rana temporaria. The sequence goes on along the minus strand of NC_053491.1, from coordinate 68,321,020 downwards.
CTCTCTATTTGTTCTAATGACTGTTATCAGAGTGAGGCCCCATACACACGAGAGGATCCATCCGCTGAAAAATCTCAGCGGATCGGTTTCAGCGGATAGATCACCTGGTGTGTACGTTCCAGCGGATATTTATCCGCGGATATTTCCGATTTCCAGCAGATAAAAATTTGTAGACATGCTAACAAATCTATCTGCTGGAATCGGCTCCAGCGTATCGATCCGGTGGTCTGTACAGACTCACCGGATCGATCCGTCCGAACCCATCCCTCGCATGCGTCGTAATGATTCGACGCATGCGTGGATATCCTTATATGACAGCGTCGCGCACGTCGCTGCGTCATCATCGCGGCGACGGCGCGACACGTCACCGCGATGGGAATTCGGCGCGGATTTTGATCCGATGGTGTGTACACTCCATCGGATCAAAATCCTCAGAGGATTTATCCGCGGATACGGCGGACCGTATCCGCGGATCAATCCTATCGTGTGTACCAGGCCTGAAAGTGAGAAAAAAAATCCCAAATGTGGGTTGTCACCAGAACAGGAATAGAGGGAAATCCTCAAATAGGGACACAAGTTATGGTCACAAAAAGGGATTTCCTCTTGCGTCCTGTTTTGCGTATGGGATTTTTGCGGCATTTTTTGCCGTGTTTTTTGCCGCAATTTTGTACAGGTCAAAAGTTTGCCAATGTAAAAAGCAGAAAAACGCCCAAATCTGCCTAAAAAAAGTCCCAGAACTTGTTTGGCTTTAGGTGTTTTGGAGTGGAGAAGTGAACCATCTCCATAGAGAATTAGGCCCCTTTCACACGTGCGGACCGTATATGTCCGCTTTTTCATCCATTTGTTTGCGGATGAAAAAGGGACATACATTGGTCCCTATGAGATCGCGGATGTCAGCAGATGAACATCCGCTGACACCCGATCTCATCCGCCTCCGCAAAGATCCGATTTTGCAGACGGAAGAAAACCCTATTTTTCCTTCCGTCTGCGGATCGGATGAACATGGACATACGGTCCGTGTTCATCCGATCCCCCATAGGGGAGAGCAGAGAAAAGACAGGGCGGTCCCTGCACAGTGTGCGGGGACCACCCTGTCATCCGCCAGCTCAGCGGGGATCAACGGAGCGATCCCTGTTTGAGCAAACGGAGCATACAGAGGCGGATAATTACTGGAAAAGATTACCTAAAAGATTTCTTTCCCCTCCAGCGTTTTGTAGCTTCAGACTTCAAGTCAGTGGTAAGATGTGGCAAGCTCATAGAGACTTATCCAAAGCGACTTGGAGCTGTGATAGCCGCAAAAGGTGGTTTGACAAAGTATTGACTTTAGGAGGGTGAATAGTTATGCACATTGACTTTTTCTGTTATTTTGTCCTATTTGTTGTTTGCTTCACAAAAACAATCTTCAAAGTTGTGGGCATGTTCTGTAAATTAAATGATTCAAATCCTCAAACAATCCATGTTAATTCCAGGTTGTGAGGCAACAAAACACGAAAAATGCCAAAGGGGGTGAATACTTTTCCAAGGCACTGTATGTGGGGCCCAGCTATCTAAAAAAAAGCACTGAGGGCAGGTGACAAGGTTCCTATCCGTGGTGGATTATTTTATTTTTTTTATACAGTATCCCAACATGCAATGCAGCACTTTTCCTCTGCCAATTGGCAGGACTGTAACAAAGCCTGTGCACTCACTTGTCAGGTTCCCTCCCACTCTCCAATATGCATCCCTATTGGATTAGTAAGGGACAGTTAAACAAGCTGAGTTGCACCTGAGCACAATGAGCAGACCTAACCAATAGATCCTAGTCCCTGGTAGGCAGAGAGCACTCTAAGTTTTATCTGACCATCTTCCTGGTAAGCAGAAAGACTAACAACTATACTCTCTTCTAGCACCTACCTAAGAGGGTGCTACATATATATATATATATATATATATATATATATATATATATATATATATATATATATATATATATATATATATATACTGGACTTACTGGCATTCTATACACTCATACTTTAAATGCTTTCGCTATAGAGAGGTAGAATGGATGTGTACAGTAAGGTAAGCTGTGTATAGGTTGTTAGAGCAGAAAATAATCTATTCATCCACACTACACTACAAAGTAAGTCTTGTAGAGTTTGCTCTTGTGTGAAGTGATTGTGTGCTCCACTGCCCAATTTTCCCTTTTAGATGCTACATAAACCATTTTAATTAATACTATGTCACCAAAAGAGATCGAAATAGCCAATTGAATTGTGCCAAGATAGAGTCTTTTGATGAAAACATATCTTTATTGATTGCAGAAGAAGAAAATCATTCTTAAAATGAAATCCTGAGAAAAATCATATCCCTGAGAGAAAATTTCTGAGTGGCAGGCTAAGATTAACATCATAAAATTGAATTTGTGCTGCAAAGCTTTGATGTAATCAGCAGCTGGGAGATGGTATTGCCCTTGCCGTGCTCTCTTTGATTGTGGTGAATTATTGTGCAGAATGAAATAAATGTTTCTTGTGTCATTCCTTCTAGAAACACAAAGCCAAGGGCTACAAGACAGTTGTTTTTATAAAACATGAAATTGGTTGTCTTGCATTTATCATTTCAGATCATTGTACTTTTCTCTAAACTCTTGTAATGTCATGATTATGAGTTAAATACAATTTTCTTTCCAACGTCTCAAATGGGCTTAAAGAAAGAATATACACTTAGAGTAAGTACTATAGACACTGAAAGGGGGCGATTCGCCACTAAAAAGCATTTGAAGGCGTTGGATGTTGAAGAATTTCTCTTTTCAAAAGAAATTCTATATAGGAATTCCATCTGTGGATGTCCATGTAGAATATAACTGCCGTTTTTCAGTTTTTCGGAGGCACCAGCCAGTTGCATAAGGTCCAGGCTACTTATTTTATCTATTGGTATTTCTGACATGAAAAAGACATCCATCTTTTAGGGCCAGTTCATACCTAAATTGCACAGGAATGTATTCTGTGTTCCTGTGTGATTCCTATGTTTTCCCATGTGGTGAGATTTTGCAGCTGAAAATCTCACCAGAATGCTATAAAAGTAGTGTATGCGTTGTTTAAAACTGCACCACACCAAATTACATTGTCATTGGGTTAGGGGGTACCATGCAATTTGGCGCCTGCAAACGCACTGCATTTGTGATTTGAATTTGGGGTGCTATTAACAATTCATTGGCACCAGCAGGAAATCACAAAGGCAATGGATTTTGAGCACGGTGCAGGAAACACTCACTATATTCTGGTGTGAAATGCCCTCCCCAAACTGTTCCCACAAAGCTGAGAGCTTGAAATTGTCCAAAATGTCTTGGTGTGCTGACAGCTTAAGAGTTCCCTTCACTGGAACTTAGGGGCCAAGCCCAAGGTTCTGTTCTTTGACCTCTCCTTTTCTCAATCTACACCTCCTCCCTGGGTCAGTTGATTGTCTCCCATGGCTTTCAATATCATCTCTTTGCTGACGACACCCAAATCTAGGGATGAGCTGAACAACCCCTGGTTCGGTTCGCATTCCAGAACATGCGAACAGACCAAAAGTTCACGCAAACTTTCGAACACCGCTAAAGTCTATGGGACTTGGACGTGAGAAATCAAAAGTGCACATTTTAAAGGCTAATATGCAAGTTATTGTCCTAAAAAGTGTTTGGTGACCCGGGTCCTGCCCCAGGGGACATGTATCAATGCAAACATTTTTTAAAAAATTGCCTTTTTTTTGTTTTTTAATGCTTAAAGGGGTTGTAAAGACAAAAATGTTTTCCTCTTAAATGAAAGTCTGACAGTAGCTGATAAAGTAAAAAGTTATGTTTTGCATTATAACTAGTTTGATACCTGTTGAAATCTAGCTGTTTTGTTCACCTCTGTCACTCCTGAATCATTATTCTCACTGACTTCCTGGTTTGCGGTGCACATTCAATCTTGCTACATCACGGCCTAATGGGGACTAAAGTTCCCATTAGGCTTAGCCTCCCTGCCTGTGAGGGATAAGAGAGCATCTTCACGCAGGGCAGTAGTCATAGGAAGGGGGTGAGCACATTCTGCTTTCCACCATGCAAAACGGCTCAGATGCTGGTGGAAAGCAAGAAGAGGAGAGACAGGAAATGGCATTTTCAAACCTGGATTACTGCATTTTGGAGGTCAAAAGGAAAAACGAGGTAAGTGATATTTAAATGCTCTAGCTTACAGCAATCAATTGATCTAATAAAACATGAACCTTTAGTGTTCCTTTAAAGTGAAACAATAAAAGTGAAATATTGCTTTAAATTTCATACCGGGGGGGGGGGGGTGGCTATAGTAGGCCTGTAAAGTAGCGCTTGTTTCCCGTGTTTATAACAGTCTCTGCACAAAATGATTTATTTATTTATTTTTTAATAAAGGACTTTCCCAACGGTGTCTGATTTTTTTTTACAATTGTTACACTTTCTTTGTGAAATGGTAGAGGTACAATGTACCCCTTTACAAATTCACCTGGGGGGGCCCTTTGTTAAAGGGGTCTTCCAGATTCCGATAAGCCCCCCACAACCACCAGGCAAGGGTTGTGGGGATGAGGCCCTTGTTCCCATTAACATGGGGACATGGTGCTTTGAGGGGTCACAGACCCCCAAAGCATCTCCCCAATGTTGAGGGCATGCGGCCTGGTACGATTCAGGAGGGGGGGCGCTCTCTCGTCCCCCCTCTTTTCCTGTGGCCTGCCAGGTTGCGTGCTTGGATAAAGGTTCTGGTGTGGGTTTTTGGGGAGAACTCCACGCCATTTTTTTTATTTGGGGTGGAGTTCCTCTTAAAATGACTTTTCTCTGTATTGCCGGGAGCCGACAATTGATTATAGCCACGAGTGATTTTAAATGACTTTTTTCCTTCAGAAATGACATTTTGTGCAGGGACAGTTCTAAGCATGGGAGCGCTAATTCACAGGCATACTATACACAACCCCCAGGTACGAAATTTAAAGGAATATTTCAATTTCATTGTTTCACTTTAAGCATTATTAAAATCACTGCTCCCGAAAAAACAGCCGTTTTTAAAACTTTTTTTGCATTGATACATGTCCCCTGGAGCAGGACCCAGGTCCCCAAACACTTTTGAGGACAATAACTTGCATATTAGCCTTTAAATTAGCATTTTAGATTTCAAACATTCGAGTCCCATAGACTTTAACGGGGTTCTAAAGTTCACACAAACTTTTGGTCTGTTCGCAGGTTCTGGTGCGAACAGAACGGGGGGGTGTTTGGCTCATCCCTGAATGGGGGCAGCGAAGAGGCTGAGTGGAAAGCCACAGGCTCCAAAGACAGCCCTGCTGGGTGGCCGCGAAAAGGCTGGGAGATCGCTGAGGGCTTCAGGAACAGCCCAGGATTTGGTGACCCCTGGCAAATCATCATTCGACCCCCAGGTTGAGAACCATTGCCCTAAATAGACTGAAGTTTAGAGCGAGGTTTAGGGGGCCTGCTCAAGCAGCTTCTGCATTTATTATTGTTGTTCATTTACTGTCAGGGTTATTGCTTTAATTATAACCTTAATTATTTTGACTGGCTGGTCACAATCTTTGTAGGGTGATTAAATGTACAAGATTGCATGCGGTTCACCAACAAAATAATTTTTCATTTGTCTTGTGTCCTGTCCTGCTTTGGTTACAGCTCAGACCTTGCTATTCTGTATTGCAGGAGTGCTTATTTATTTTTTCAGACTGGCTGCACACTTGCTTAATGGTGTAAAAAACTGTACTCATCTGTGCATTAAAGTGATTTAAGTCTAGTTTTAGCCTAATTTCTAAAAATCTCAGAGGCAGAGAGTTAGGCCCCATACGGCGGACCGTTTTCATCGTACATGTTTCCTCGTCTGTACGGGGACTAAGAGGGGGATATTGAGAGAAAGGGAGAAACGCTTTATAGAAAGGTGAAACAAGCATGGAATTTTGATTGGTAAGAAAATCTCATGTAACTACCGTATTTGTATTGTGGAGGTTTGTACATGTCAGTTGCAGCAGTTTAATAAACTATACTTTCGTAATCAGTATTGGCAACAACTATCGTATGTGTACATTTGGCTCATGTCACTATTAATACTGCTTTTATTGATTAACTAAACTATAATTGTGTATTATCCATGCCAATCACACTCCTACTAGCAGTGAGTCAAACTATAAGCCATATATCAGATATAAGTCACATAATGATACGCAATAACCAGGACACAATAGTGCTCCCTAGTAGTTGCCCTTTACCACCATCTCTCTGCCGTGACGTGCATACTATATGTGTGGCGGCAGAAGGAAGACTGAGATAAATTAGAAGAATGGAGAGAATTTGAAGGTCCATGGATGGGTTACACTATAGAATGTAGTGATTTATAGCAGCAGTTAAAGTCCCTTACTCATGTCAGTTGGTAAGCTCTGGTTATGTGAGCAACGCTAAATGGTGCCTGGCTATCTAATGGATATACAAAGAAGTAGTCACATTTATGTCTTATGTAGCCCTTGCGTTTCCTTTTAATTCAAGCAGACCATATTGTTGGGTAGTGAAATCAGTAACACTATTGATTTGGTGGCGACTCTTCTTCTTCCAGTTCACCAAAGCTTTGCCCACTGTGGAATTTCACATACCGCATTTTTGGATTTTTTAATGAGTTGCTTCAACATTTAAATCCCTCAGGGTGGATTTTATGCTGTTTCTTGTGTGATAGGTACCGACCTCCATTTTTTCTGTTTGACATCGTAATGCTGATTTGTATTTCAATAAACATCCCTCAGGCAATATTTGGTTGAGGAGTACTCTCCCCTCCCTTGTGAGGTCCTGATTCCTCTATGTAGATCTTTAGTTAGACCTCATTTAGAACAGTGTGTCCAGTTTCTGGAAACTTTACTTACAGAAAGATATTGATAAGATAGAATGGGTCCAGAGATGGGCACCAAAAACGGTGAAACATCTGAGGGAAAAAAAAGCATATCAAGAGAGACTTTAGGAACAGAAAGAAGGGTAAGGCAAGACTTGATTGAAACATTTAAATACTGTACACTGTACAAGGTTCAGCAGGGCAGTATTTTCAATATGAAGCCAAGATCAAGAACACCCCCATCTTCCTTACGGGTTTTTTAACTTAAAGCAGAGTTCCACCCAAAAATGGAACTTCTGCTTTAAGGGAAGTTGACCCCCTGACATGCCACATTTAGAATGTATTATTTTTTTTTGGGGGGGGGGGGGCAGAAACCCTCTTTTTAGAAGGTTCCAGCTCCCACTTCCTCCCTGGGCACAGCGGCGCCGAAAAGGAAGTTCACCTCTTCCCCCCTCCCTCTCAGCAATCATCTGGGACACGTCACAGATCCCAGATAATTGCTCGGCCAGTCACATTGCGCAGTGCGGCTCGCGCATGCACAGTGCATTCCCGGCTGTGAAGCCACAGCTGTGCGCCCACAGTGACAATGCCGGCACCGCGAAGAGGAGGGGAAAGAAGAACGGGGCTTTGTTCCCCTGCATCACTAGACCCTGGGACAGGTAAGTGTCAGTCCAATTATTAAAAGTCCGGAGCTGCAGTATTTGCTTGACTTTTAATATCTTTTTTTTCAGTAGGAACTCGGCTTTAAGTAGTAGTAGTAGTGTTTCATTTTCAGTAATATTAAAATTACAGAATTTTTTTTTTCTTCTAAAGGTTTGCATTGGTACATGTCCCCCAGGGCAATAGCCAACCCTCCATACCCTATTTGCCAGTCCTTGCTAATTTGTTTTGAAAATGAGCATACTTGGCAGTGTGGGGATGTCTGTTTCATAGAGCTACCGTAATACTTCTTAAACATTGCTTACCATCCCTTTGAGAGCCTACGAGTATCTTATTCTCTCAATTCCCTCATGGTTAGATAGAGGCCATTCCACTGTACTAGATCATTTTTCAGGCCAGTTGAGTGACAATGAGCTAGATTCACGTAGCTCGGCGTATCTTTTGGCCGGCGTAGCGCATCTCATATGCGCTACGCCAACGTAAAACAGGGAGCCCAGAACAGTATTCTGAAAGATCCTGCGCCGTACGTTGCGCCGGTGTAGTGTAAATAGGCCGGCGTAAGCCCGCCTTATTCAAAATAGGCAGGTAGGGGGCGTGCTTCATTTAAATTAGCCGTGACCCCGTTCGTACGGCGCATGTGCGCGCATTTTCAGAATCACGTTGCATATACTCCCTAAGAAACGTTGGCGCAATGCTTTCAACGTGAACGTAACCTACGCACAGCCCCATTCATGTACCACTTACGTAAACGACGTAAAATTTGACGGCTGTTCCGACGTCCATACCTTAACATTGGCTGCGCCTCATATAGCAGGGGTAACGTTACACCGGACGTAAGCCTTGCATAAACGGCGTAGCGGGCGCAAGTACGTTCGTGAATCGGCGTATCTAGCTCATTTATATATTATACGCATAATTCTACGGAAGCGCCCCTAGCGGCCAGCGTAAATATGCACCCTAGATACGACGGCGTACTAAGACTTACGTCGGTCGGATGAAGCACAAATTCAGGCGTATCTAGTTCCCTGAATAGCGCGCATAGATACGACTGCACATCTTTCAACTTACGCGGCGTATCTATAGATACGCCAATGTAAGAGGCACCTGAATCTAGCTCCAAGTCTATAAATTAACCCAACTTTGTCACTTTCATCAAAAACCGCAAATTCAGACTGAAATTGGGGACTCGCCTGTTTGTATTACTTAGACACTTAACTAATGCAGACATAGGGACAGATCCACAGAAGAATTACGCCGGTGTATCTATTGATACGCCGTGTAATTTCAAATTGCCTGCGTCGTATCTTTGTTTTGTATCTACAAAACAAGATACGACTGCATCTGGGCTCGATCTGACAGGCGTACGTCTTAGTACGCCGTCGGATCGTAGGTGCATTTTTCCGCCGGCCGCTAGGTTGCGTTTTCGTCAAATTCCGCGTCGAGCATGCAAATTAGCTAGATACGGCGATCCACGAATGTCTGTCCGGCCGGCGCTTTTTTTTACGTCGTTTGCGTTCGGCTTTTTCCGGCGTATAGTTATACCTGCTCTAATGAGGCGTACTCAATGTTAAGTATGGCCGTTGAATTTTTTATGTTGTTTGCGTAAGTCGTTCGCGAATAGGGATTTGCGTAGAATGACGTCACCGTCGTAAGCATTGGCTTGTTCCGGTTTAATTTTGAGCATGCGCACTGGGATACCCCCACGGACGGCGCATGCGCAGTTAAAAAAAAACTTCATTTACGGCGGGTGACGACGTATTTACATAAAACACGCCTCCATCACAACGATTTGAATTGCGCGCCCTTACCCCGCCAAAGATACACTACGCGGCCGTAACTTACGGCCCGGATTCTTTGAGGATTCTAAAAAAAAGTAAGTTACGGCGGCGTAGTGTATATTAGATACGCTACGCCCGGCAGTAATATGGGCCGCTGTACCTGGATCTGCCCCATACACTATATGTTATCCTACTATTTCTTTTAATACACAATGCAAATCCCCTGTTTGGGTGTGATGTTATTTCTATCTTGTTAAGTTTTTAATCGCTCTGTACCCATTTCTGTCTAATTATGTCTGTGAATTACTGTTCCATAAAGTTTATTTTTGTACCAAAAAGTGCAGACGTGATTTAGAAATATTCAAACCCACTCGTCGACCATGAAAGGTGGCATTTCCCGGTTTTATGATTATTTCCAATGTCATCTACAATTCCTTAGACTTCCCTCCCATTTTAAATTGGGAGAAGTATTTAGGCAAAACATTCCAGAATAACAAATGAGCGTGCAAAGCTTAAAATTATATCATTATTTATTTATTTTTTAAATAACAAACATGTTACACTTATCTGCTCTGTGCACAGATTAGCCCGATCCATCTCTTCTCGGGTCTCTTGCCAGGCCCCTCTCTCCTGCCGAGTGCCCCCACAGCAAGCAGCTTGCTATGGGGGCACCCGAGCCGAGCGTTGCTCTGTGTGTCCATTGAGACACGGAGCACCCTCTCTCTCCTCATTGGCTCACTGACATTGATTGACAGCAGCAAGAGTCAATGGCACCCCGTCTGTCTCAGCCAATAAGAACGGAGAGCCCCAGCCAGCTGAGGCTCTCGTGCAACATCGCTGGATCAAGATGGGGCTCAGGTATTTGGGAGGCTAAGGGGGGCTACTGCATACTGAAGTTTTTTTATCATAATGCATAGAATGCATTAAAGTGTTTGTACACATTAAAAAAATATCATGTTCCCTTAAAGAATGAATAACAGCACAGTGCTTGTGCAGTGTAATTTGGCTCCTTGTATAATCTAAAACACCTGGCTGATCCTGCCTGGTGAGGCCCTCCCCTTTGTTAACTGACCACATTTATCATGGCTTCTGAGCCCCTGATACCATGGTCAATTTACTTGCCTCCATCATCCCACTGTCTTTCCTTGCTCCTCTCCCCCCTCTCACTCTCTGTCAGCTAGTGGCAGTGCCACTCTGCTCCCCACCCCTCCCATCCTGCTGCTATCATAACTTTGTTATATTCATACAATCCCAGTGTTCGATAACGTTATGTGTCCCAGTTTATGTGCTTTATTTAGAAAAAGGCTCATATTTGTGACTTATTTCAGAGCGTCTCTCGCTCACGTAGCCGCAAGCCGCTCTCTTCCTCTCCTCTCCTCCCCTCCTCCCAGCTGACATCAGCAGGGGTTCTTGGTCGCTCCCACTATAGTTATCAGATCGGGAGAAGAGTCTGGTGAGTAGTCACGTGAGTGTCGATTGGCGCTCTAAAATTAGGTACAAATCTGCATATTTTTTATAAAGCACATACACTGGGGCACAGAACGTAATCTAACACAGGGGGTAGTATGAACATGACAAAGTGGCATTACAACCACTTTAAGATAAAAAAACTTCTGCCTTTAGAACCACTTTAACTGAACAGCTTGTCCCTGGTGTGGAGAAAGCCTCTTGAGGGGGGAGGGGGCGAGCAGGAGAGTCAGGACGCTCTCTACTTTGCAGGTAGAGAAAGGAGCTGTGTGTTAGTGGGCGTCCTGACACTCCTGCTCACCCCCTCCCCCCTCAAGAGGCTTTCTCCTCACCAGGGAGAAAGCCTTGCATTACTGTGTGTAGTTACAGACAGAAGAACAGGAAGTGAGGATTTCTCATAAGAAATAAGGACATTTAAAAGCAAAATCAAAGGATGAGGTAAGTGAAGGAGGACTGCACTAAGGTAAAGGAAGCTATTCAGGGAAAAAACATTTTACCTTTACAACCCCTTTAGCAAGCTAAATTTAGAAGCTGATTGGCTACCATGCACAGCTGTACCAGATTTTGCACTCTTCAGTTTTAGGAAATCAACCCCATTGTATCACCGATTTAGGCTGGGTTCACACCTGTACGAATTGGATGCTGCTTAAACTGCATCCAATTCACAGAATATTTTAAAATCTATTAGTCTAAATCAGTCTGGTTCACAGATGTGCGTTGCATTCGCACTCCGCATTGCCCAAAAAACGTGTGTTTTCTATGCATTGCGTTGCTAATTACAGCCACATATTCTTCTATGGGAATGCATCTGATTCGCAGATGCGTTCCGTTTCTAACACAAATTCTCTCCACCTCCTCACTATTCCTCCCCCTCTCCCTGCTCAGCTGATCCGCAGTTACAACGAAGAGGAAGCGCTGAACAGCTGCTTTTTCTCTTCGCACAGAGAACAGAGCTGGAATTCGCACCGTGTGACTAGTGTGAACCCAGCCTTAGAAAATTCTATGAAGATCTTACTTAGGTGGTATATGATTCTGTATAGATTGTCCAAATGTTTCCTCTAGCACCTTCATGTTGCTGGCACAATTGTGGCCACACTGGTACTATTCTTCATATGCTATGACATTGTAAATCTATTACCATCTTTTAGAAATTAGTATTTACTGTATCTACTATTACTGGGATTCTAACTGCTCCATCTCCACAGCTAGCACTACTTGGTATATCTATAGACCGATATCCAAGGCAATATCAAGCAGTTCTTTTGCATATCATATTTGCAGCAAGGCTGACAATCAGGAACAAATGGAAACAGACGATAGCCCCTAATCTATGTGAAGTAGTGCAGAGAGTCCATCTACAATGTTCTTGTGAATACCTTTTGTCATGCAGCCAACAGGGAAATATTGATTTCTGATTTATTTGCAATGTACGATATTTAGACTATCCAGCTATGTCTATAAAACTCATGAATTACATTATTATTACATCACTATAGTTTAATGCAGTGGTTCTCAACTCCTGTCCTCAGGACCCACTAACAGGCCAGGTTTGAAAGATAACTGAAATACATCACAGGTGACATCATTTGCTGCTCAGTGATTGCAGTATTCTAGTCTGCCGCTCCCCAAGGTAATACTTAAAATCTGGCCTGTTAGTGGGCCCTGAGGACAGGAGTTAGGAACCACTGGTTTAATGCTTTACTGTAGTCTGATATATATGCAGTGCACTTGATTTGTTAACAGTACATACATGAATAGGTTTAAAAAATAAAAACAAAGTGGAAAGAAAATGGGGATACTTGATTTAGAAATTCAGCACCCAGGGACTTCTGTGGGACTCAGATTTGCCATCTAAATTTGTGATATGTTTTTCAAACTATTGATGAATTAAACCCTGGTACATTCAACCCATCTCTACTAGAAGAAATCATTTGTCCATTTGTTTTGCTATGTTGCCTTCTTTTTTGCCTGTCAAAGTTATTTTGTCCTACTAATATTAAGTAGATTGTAAGCTCTAACGAGCAGGGCCCTCTGATCCCTCCTGTATTGATTGTATTGTGACTGTACTGTCTTCCCTGATGTAAAGCGCTGCGCAAACTGTTGGCGCTATATAAATCCTGTATAATAATAATAATAATAATAATAGTAAGAGTTTCCACACAGTGGTCTGGTTTTGTGGAGACTAGTGGGTGTGTAATTATCTAGTAGATCCTTCAACAAATGCTCAATGGCTCCAAGACTGAGTGCATGGTTTTATGCAATCAGCCATGGTCGGGCGGTTTCCCTACCTGGCCGGACTCGTTTTCATCGGTCCCAGTGCCAGTCACCCAGGTCAGGGATTTGGGAATCATCTTGGACGAGAGATTGACGCTACGACCACAGGTAAACCAGGCGGTGAGTTCTTGTCACTTCCACTTGAAACTCCTGAGGTCGACTTTTCGCTTCATTGAAGAATCGCATAAGATCTCCATGGTCAATGCCATTATTGGAAGTCGATTAGATTATTGTAATGCTTTGTACCTGGGTTTACCTAATAACATCATGCACAAATTACAGCTTATTCAGAATGCCGCTGCGAGGCTACTCACGGGTGTTGGTCGTCGTGACCACATCACGCCATCGCTGAGAGCCCTGCATTGGCTACCCGTGAAGGAACGGGTTCTGTTTAAGACTGGATGCATGGTGCACAGGGCTACCCATGGCAAGGGGCCAGTGTACCTGCAGGAAAAATTCACCAAGTATGTGCCCAACCGTACCTTAAGGTCGGCTAATTTGGAAACTTTGGTGATTCCTAAATTTCGTAAGAAAAAATGCGGAGGGAGGACGAGTGCGGTCCAGGGAGCACAGTTTTGGAACTCCCTGCCTCTAAAATTAAGGCTTGAGAATGATCTTTTTAAGTTCAGGAAGCTTTTAAAAACTGAGCTTTTCAGTCTAGCCTATGGAATTACATAGGTTTTTATAGTTCTTTGATCTGCTACTATTTTAAATTTGATCTGTTCCGCTGCCTGTGTGTGTTTTTTTTGGTTGTTGCTGTATTGTTGTTCTCGGCGCATCGAGGCCTACGGGTAACTGACTGCGTTTTGTACTTTTTTGTACTTTTAAGAATTTTAATAAATAAATAAATAAATAAGTATTATGTTTATATCCTTCTAGAGAGGTTCAAAAATGTGTATATGTGTGTATTGGGGGGGGGGGGGGGGTTGAATTCATACTTTAAATTTATTTTTGTGACCAGGCTCCACAGCTCTGTGGAATGAGCTGTTCGTAGGAAAGTGCAGTTTGTTCTCCATCCAGGAGGTGGAGCTGTGCCATTGTACAGAGGGAAGGCTTAGAGAGACATTGGTCCTCCACAGCTTCTGTAGGTGTCTTAAGGAAATCAGCTGTCTGACTAGATACTGCAGTCCCTAGTGACTTTCGGCAGCCATCTTCGGTGGGCATTGCTAATAAATAGCAGGGCCCTGTTGGGTTTTGCTCACTTTTGGCGAGTGGTGAAGATAGGGACAGGTTCCCCTCTTTTAAGGAGAGAGCAAGAGCATAGGGAGAGGTTCCTGCTTGAGGAGGGACAAAATAGGGAGATCACTGTATGCTTCCTCTATATGCTGGTCACAGTAGCTGCTGCCACAACCCTCCATCTGCCTAGAAGAGTCGTTAGTTAAGTTCTACCAGTCAGCTAGTCAGCCTCCCCTCCAGCGGATGATGTCCTGGGTAAAGTAGGCCTTGTCTGAAATAGTGCTTTACTGTGAGTCTCTGAGTATCACCGCTGCTATATATGCCAATAATGCCTGGACTATCTGGATCTGTGCTGTGTAGAAGTGGCGTATTCGTTACTGCAAGTGTTTCTGCAATTGTTACCACCAGTATCACTAAAAGTATTCTTGTAACTTTCTTCAATGCTTCTTTTTCAAACACAAGAACGTAAACCACCAATTGGAATGGATGTGAGTGCTCTCCCTCTACTAGATACTACATATCTTGGCCCCGCCCACTTAGTATGTCTATAAGGATAACCAGTGCCGGCCCAAGACATTGTGCTGCCTGGTACCAAGAATAAAATGCTGCCCCCCACCCCCAGAAAAAAAAATCACGCCCACCAAAATGCCCTCACATCCTTTATTGGATATCATTATAACTAAAGAGGAACTGTCATGGCTCTATACATGTATAGGAGTATAAAGAGGACCTGTCATGGCATTATACGTGTATATAGAAGTATAATAAGGACCTGTCATGGCTCTATACATGTATGTAGGAGTATAAAGAGGACCTGTCATGGCTCTAGTGATTAGGAACAGAGATCTCTCTCCTGCTCCAGTCAGTCCCACCCCCCCAGTTAGAAACACCTCCCAGGGAACACATTTAACCCCTTCCCTGACAGTGACATTTACACATTAATCAGTGCATTTTAATAGCACAGATCGCTGTATAAATGTGAATGGTCCCAAAAATGTGTCAAAAGTGTCTGACCTGTCCACTGCAATGTCGCAGTCTCGCAAAAAAAAACAAAAAAAAAAACAGATCACTGCCATTACTAGTAAAAAAAAAAAATAATAAAAATGCTTGAAGATTGTTATATAAAATAGTTCAACTCACCATATTGCAGAATCAGTAGGAGCCCCCAGTGTGTCACTTGCCAACGTCACCTGCCTTCAGATGCGGATTGTCACTTGCCGCGTCACCGGATGCGGGTTGTCACCTGCCACACATTGCAGATTGTTACTTGCCACGATTTCACACATTGAGGATTGTCACTTGCCACCTGCCACACAATGCAGATTGTCACTTGCCACGACGCCACCTGTCACACATTGTCACTTGCCACAATGTCACCTGCCACACGTTGCAGATTGTCACTTGCCACGTCACCTGCTACACGTAGCAGATTGTCACTTGCCACATCACCTGCCTCACATTGCGGATTGCCACTTGCTGTGTCCCAGAGTAAAGGCAGGCAGCAGAGAGATAATGTAATCTCTCTGCTGCCCGCACAGTGGGGGCGGAACTGCAATGATGCAGAGCGGGCAGTAAGAGATGATGTCATCTCTCTGCTCCCCCGCCCGCTGATTGGCCAGCAAACCCGCTCACCTGCTGACTGTCCCGCCCGCTGACTGTTCCCCTGTTCTGCCCGCAACGCCCAGGTGATTGGAGTGTGCTGGCAGAACAGGTGGAGCGGGCTGCCTGGCGGGTGGGTGGGCGTGAATTTGCCTCACAGTGGAGCGCAGAGCGGGCAGAACGGGTTGGCAACAATTTGTCTCACAGTGCAGCGGGGAGTGGAGCGGGTTGGCGGGCGGAAATTTGCCCCTCAGTGCAGGTAGGGCCGGTGCTAGGCAATTTGTCGCCCTAGGCAAGAACAGCTATGTGCGTCCCCCCCCCAAAAAAAATTGTCCCTGCATCCATCATATGTGATGTGCACCAGTAAATTTAAGGGGGTGGGGTGGTTTGAAGATTACAGAGGGTGGTAGGAAGAGGACAGGGGTGGGTGGTAGGAAGCTGACAGGGGTGGGTGGTAGGAAGCTTACAAGGGTGGGTGGAAGGAAGCTGACAGGGAGGATGGAGGTGACAGGGGTGGGTGGTAGGAAGATGACAGGGGTGGGTGGTAGGAAGCTGACAGGGGTGGGTGGTAGGAAGCTGACAGGGAGGATGGAGGTGACAGGGGTGGGTGGTAGGAAGATGACAGGGTAGGGTGGTAGGAAGCTGACAGGGGTGGGTGGCAGGAAGAAGACAGGGAGGATGGAGATGACAGGGGTGGGTGGTAGGAAGCTGACAGGGGTGGGTGGTAGGAAGCTGACAGGGAGGATGGAGATGACAGGGGTGGGTGGTAGGAAGATGACAGGGAGGATGGAGATGACAGGGGTGGGTGGTAGGAAGATGACAGGGAGGATGGAGATGACAGGGGTGGGTGGTAGGAAGCTGACAGGGAGGATGGAGATGACAGGGGTGGGTGGTAGGAAGCTGACAGGGAGGATGGAGATGACAGGGGTGGGTGGTAGGAAGCTGACAGGGAGGATGGAGATGACAGGGGTGGGTGGTAGGAAGCTGACAGGGAGGATGGAGATGACAGGGGTTGGGTGGTAGGACGCTGACAGGGAGGATGGAGATGACAGGGGTGGGTGGTAGGAAGCTGACAAGGAGGATGGAGTGTGAGGTCATCACAAGCAGCTGGTAGCAGGGATGTTCGGCCACCCTTGTTCAGGGAGTGAAATCGGATGCTGTCAGTGTCAGGCAGCGGACCATCATGCACAGTACCTCGGTCCTCACCGATGATCGCGCTGCTCTGGCAGGTCTTCTACACTATGGCCGTCCATCCTGGATGAGGTTAAGGAGCTGCTCAGCATTATCCGCGCTCTGCACATGGTACAGTTGATAGGAGATTCACAGAGCGCGGGAGAAGGGGAGAAGCCAGGGGAGCAGCTGCATATGGATCCACCTACTGACCAAACAATTGGATGATCGAGGTTGCGACAACCTCCCAGCGCCGCCTCCTCTTCCTTCACAGGACTGCGAGGCGGCAAGGACTACAATTATGTCACACATTAAGTGCAGGGGGAGTGGAGCAGGCGGAACGGCATGGCGGGCGGCAACTTGCCGCTCCCCTGAAAGTGCCTCCTGGTACCCATGGTACCACTCGGTCCCATCATAGGGCCGGCCCTGAGGATAACCCATTTTTCAGTAGAATTAATTTACAGAAGCAAAGCACAAGTGTAATTTTAATAATAGGGTTGTATTTGTTTTTGTTTTTTGTTTTTTTTGCAGAAATTGATTTTTCAGTATACTAAATGCATCATCCCAAACTTCAATAAATTATGGATTTTTTTTAATGCATTTTGGTTGTAATAATCATTTAACAGGAAACATGAGTTTTAAATGATTAACCAGCATTGATAAGATTTATATCAAGATAATCTTTTGTTTCCCCCAAAAACTTAAAGAATAAGGCTCCATGCACACAGAAGCTGATAAACTGCAGTTAATTGGCGTTTTGGCGATTTTTTTGTACTGAATCTTAATTTGTGCACAACTGACTGAAGCTCCTCTTTAATGGAGGTAAAGGACAAATAGCTGTCCACTGTGAAATTTATTTTTGTCATGTTATATGCAGGTAGATTGTATTTGCTCCACTGAATACTATCATGCAGAGGGCTGATGCCGCGTACACATGATCGGAATTTCCGATGAAAAAAGTCATGGACTTTTTTCATCGGGAATTCCGATCGTGTGTGGGCCCCATCTGACTTTTTTCTGTCAGTGTTTTGAAATAGAACATGTTTTATTTTTTTCCGATGGAAAAAAACGATAGAAAATTCCTATCGTCTGTCTCCGACGAAGAAAAAACCCACGCATGCTCAGAATCAAGTCGGCGCATGCTCGGAAGCATTGAACTTAATTTTTCTCGGTTTGTCGTAGTGTTTTACATCACCGCGAATTCTGACGGAAAATTCCATTGGATTTTATTCCATCGGAAATTCCGATCGTGTGTACGCGGCATGAGGGTTTAAAGAATAATAACCATGCATAAATTAGGTGTTTGTGACACTTAGAAAATAAACAATAAAAAAGAATGAATGAATCAATATATTTTTCCCCACGTCAGAGTCATCAGACTAGATTCTTTGTGATTCTTCTCCAAGCTTGAATCTATTCCCTTGTCTGCATAGGAGCTGATCAGGGCTGCGTGTCAGTCAATGTACCATATAATATGATTACATAGTTCTATATATATCTTCTGTAATACAGCTGTTATACTTCTTGCTTTACATGATGTCATATGCATGTATGAATCTTTTATTCATAAACATCTATCCAACGTTTTATCGTGAGTTCATATTCCTTTTAAGTTTCTGATTCAGTGACATGGATCTTCCACAGTGTGGTGCTGCTGCCCTTCCAATGTCTTTTATATTGTAATTATTACATACTTTAACTTTTTTATATTTATTTGCAAGTCCCAATACAACTGCAATCGATAATAAATATTAATTGTGGTGAACATTTATACAAAAATTTAGTAGAAAACCCTTGTAACCAGCTTAATGTGATCTAGCTTTCTAAATAAGGTGTCCCAATTTTGCTTTGAGGTTATAGGCAATGAACAACTCATGAGGGTAATAATGGTATTGGCAGTGTGGATATTTTTTATTTTAAGACATTTTATAGGAGTAGACATTATGCAGTGAAAAGTTTGTAATGTATTGCTATACAGCAAGCAATATATATATATATATATATATATATATATATATATATATATATATATATATATATATATATATATATATATATATATATATATATATACCTATATATATTAAAATTATTAGAAAAAATGGAGGAAAAAGGAGGCTCCCAAGGGTTTATATGCAGCTAAAAAATTGTAAACTCCATAAACAAATTTTTTTTTTTTTATAAATTAATCTATTTATATAAAACTCAACGTGTGTGTGTGTGTGTGTGTATGTTCCAGCATCACGTCCAAACGGCTAAAGATATTAACATGAAACTTGGCACACATGTTACTTATATGTCAGCAACAAACATAGGATAGGTGGTTTAACCCTTACCCACCCCCATTTGCCATGGTCGGGGTTTTCCTTTAAAGTCCCATTCAACTCTATGGGAAATACATGTTACTTCATAACTTCCAAACGGCTGTAGATATTTCGATAACACTTGGTCACATGTTACTTATATGTCCACTTAAACTATAGGATAGTTAATTTATCCCTTAACTACCCCCATTTGTGAGGGTCGGGGTTTTTGTTTAAAGTCCCATGCAAATCAATGGGACATGTATGTTCCCACATAACTTCTGTACGCCTGGAGATATTTCAATAATACCTGGTACACATATTACTTATATGCCAAATAAAAATATATGACAGTTAAATTAACCCTTACCTACACCCTTATATAAAAGATGGGTATATTTATATTACTATGATTTTCCTCCCCAAAAGGTTACGATAGGAAGACCGGGCAACGCCGGGTATTCAGCTAGTTTATTAATAAATATCAAAAAATTGTACATAAAGGGATGAAGAAAATGGATCCAATACATACAGGGACAACATTAAGAGTTTTGGTGTACAATTAATATATGATGTTTACATACAGTATATACATCTATATCTCATAATGACACATCGAAATGCATTGGGGATCTGCATGTGGCAGCCATATGGTCATTGTGAGATATAGATATGTATATATGTGAACATCATATATTAATTGTACACCAGAGCTCTTAATGTACAATTTTTTGATATTTATTAATAAATGAATTTATAAAAAAAAAACTTTTTCTTTATGAGTTTACAATTTTTTAGCTGCATATAAGTCCTTGGGAGCCTCCTTTCCCCAATTTTTTCTAATAGTACTGGGCTAGCAGCAACAGCTTGGATAATAGAAGTTGGGTACCCCATTTTTGCCTATATTATAAACAGGACAAATAGAGAGGGTGGATCTCCCTAAGGCCCCTTTCACACTTGTGCCACTTCAAAGGAGCGCGATTTTACTGCAAGTTTGCCGCAATTTTGACAAGACAGTCATACGACTGTGGATCCGGACATGTTGATGAGGACAAGGGCCCTGCGGGCGGGGGGAATCTGGGAGCCCGATTTATATAGGCCTCTTATGACGTCACAGTCCCAGCATGCTTCGGGTGGTGACGACATAAGGGGGCGGGGTAATTATGTCGTCACCACCCGGAGCATGCTGGGACTGTGAGGTCATAAGAGGCCTATATAAATCGTTGCGCACCGCACACCCAGCATTACAGCGGGAGTGTCTTGGCAACATCGAAGAAAACAAGAGGGAAGAAGAAGACGATGGAGGAAGACCGGGCTGGCCACTGCTAGTAAAAGAGCTGCGGAAGACGGCACCGGAGAGCGGGAGAAGAACCGGGGAGGCGCTCGCTTGTCCCCACCCCCTTTCCCGACCGGCCGGGCTGGTGCTCGGATAAGGGTCTGGTATGGATTTTGGGGGGGAACCCACACCGTTTTTTCGGCATGGGGGTTCCCCTTAAAATCCATACCGGACCGAAGGGCCCGGTATGCTCATGAAGGGGGAACCAATGCTGTTTTTTTTTTTTTCAAAAAAAATTGGCGTGGAGTTCCCCTTCGGGTCTGTTAATACGGAATCCGACTTCAGAAAAAAAGTAATGCAGGAACTACTTTGAAGTCGGCACGACTTAAAGTCGTGCCAGTATGAATGGTAGTCGTTGAAAATCATGAAGAATGACTTGTCATACGATTTTGCCGTCCAAAATCGTGCTACAAGTCGTATTAGTGTGTAAGGAGACTAGTGGGGACACGGACAGCAATAAAAACCTGACAGATGTTCTAATCCATCACACTCTAAAATGAAAAAAAAAAGCTGTGCTTTAAGATACCAATGCTCACCTTTAGTCCTTTATAATGAGGTCATGAATCACAATGGAGGGAAAAAGTGTTGTGCAGCAAGGGTTAGGACCATTTTCTAACTTCCTAGTTGAGAGTCCAGGTCTCCTGGGGTGCAGCAGAAGAAAACTGAAGTACAGGCACCTAGAGGTGTCTGGTATGCCATTCAAGAGCAATTAGAAAACAATAAAATGGCCACTGTTGCACTTTAAAGCGGGAGTTCACCCATAAAACATTTTTTACCCCTAGATTGATGCTCATTTTGTCTAGGGGAATCGGCTAGTTGTTTTAAAATCAAAGCTGTACTTACCGTTTTAGAGAGCGATCTTCTCCGCCGCTTCCGGGTATGGTCTTCGGGACTGGGCGTTCCTATTTTGATTGACAGTCTTCCGACGGTCGCATCCATCGCGTCACGAGTAGCCGAAAGAAGCCGAACGTCGGTGCGGCTCTATACTGCGCCTGCGCACCAACGTTCGGCTACTTTCCGAAAATCGTGACGCGATGGATGCGACCGTCGGAAGCCTGTCGGAAGCCTGTCAGTTAAAATAGGAACACCCAGTCCCGCAGCCCATACCTGGAAGCGGCAGAGAAGATCGCTCTCTAAAACGGTAAGTACAGCTTTGATTTAAAAACAAATAGCCGATTCCCCTAGACAAAATGAGCAGGAATCTAAGGTTAAAAATTCTTATTTCTGGGTGAACCTCCACTTTAACATTGGACTGAAATATTAATATTGTGCCTAAGCAGTACCCTCTTGTTTTCTGAAATTCCTGCTGAAAAATAGAAGCGCACCTTATAGTATGTGAGTGTGCCAAGGGTGTAATGCCGGGTACAGACGAGAGGATTGATCCGCGGATACGGTCCGCCGGACCGTATCCCCGGATAAATCCTCTCGAGGATTTCCGCGGATTTGGATCCGATGAAGTGTACTCACCATCGGATCGAAATCCGCGACGAAATCCCATCGCGATGACGTGTCGCGCCATCGCCGCGATGATGACGCGGCGACGTGCGCGACGCTGTCATATAAGGATATCCACGCATGCGTCGAATCATTACGACGCATGCGAGGGAGGGAATCGGACGGATCGATCCGGTGAGTCTGTACAGACCACCGGATCGATCCGCTGAAGCCGATTCCAGCGGATAGATTTCTTAGCATGCTAAGAAATTTTTATCTGCTGGAAATCGGTCGACCCGAAAAAAATCAGCGGTAAAAGATCCGCTGGGTTGTACACACCAGCGGATCTATCCGCTGGAACTGATCCGCAGATCAATTCCAGCGGATAGATCCTCTCGTGTGTACGGGGCCTAAGAGGTCGTTTGATGCGCACAGTGGCTGCGATTAATGGGCACATTCGCTGTGTTTGATGGGCACAGTGAGGCTGCAATTGATGGACTTTTTTCCTGAGTTTTTCTGTTTGTTTGCGCCCCCCCAAAAAAAATGTTGAGCACCAGCCGCCACTGGATTGCTTGTAACACAATATGTGAAGGAGGGAGAATCTGATTAGCCTTATGCCTAGTACACACAGGCCGAATGTTGGGAGACATCGGCCGGTTCAATAAAGACCATCCAACATGTAGCAATGCCCCATACATCACTGTGCCTCTTAAGCCCCGTCAAATTCCAAATGCCGGGAAACATCCGCTGATTAAAAAAAAAAGCCATCCAACATTCAGCCCGTGTATATGTCAACCGGCCCAACAGAAGCCGATCATTTTTGCCTGGCTTCCATCGGATGTGCATGCTGGAAAACCAGCAGATGACCAGCTCCCAATCAGCGCTGTCAGAAGAACATCTGACCTGGAGAGAAAATAGCCTGGTGACATTAAATTTTGTCAGCATACTCACAGCAAGAATGCACATGTCGTTTTGTAAGATGAATAGCTTTGTAATTTATTTAATTTTTTTTAACAGTGCATCCCTTAGCACTAACAACAAAAATGATATAAGCTGCAGTTTTGGTTCAAACATCTTACTATTGCATAGGGATTTATCAGACATGTTTTGCTCATAAAGAGTTTTTTCTGGAATGCTTTGTTTTGTTTTAGCTCCTGGTCCAGTTCCTGAGTAGAATATTTTGACATACCGTATGTCTTTTAATTCTACACCTTTTTAACTACAAAATATGTCTCATAACTGATTTATTGCTCATTGTAGCACAGGCCTTTATTTTTTTTATAAAAAAATGTTAACATAAAGTTTCAGGACATTATTTTAAAGTAGAACTAGATGCAAAACTTTTCATTTCGGATAGAGCAAGGGAAGGTTATGACCACTGTGAGGTTTAGTTTTACCCTCTTTGTTTCATTGGGGGAATTTACCTTCACTTCCTGTGGCCATAGTCAAAACAGGAAGTAAGAAGAAATCCCGGCAAATTAAGGGAATCTCTTAGGGACCCCTGGGTCACCAGAACTAGTGTCTCCATTGGAAGATTTACCCTTTCTACAGTATAGAGTGGGTGAATCTCCCTAACAGGGGGAACAAAAACTTGACAGGTGTTCTAATCCATCTCCACTCTATCTAAAAAAAAATAAAAAAAAGCCCCGGAACATTTGCCCCCTTAATGACCAGGCAATATTTTTGCGATTCGGCACTGCGTCGTTTTAACTGAAAATTGCGCGGGTGTGCGACTTTGTACAAAAACGATGTAATTTTTTTCCCACTAATAGAGCTGTCTTTTTGTGGTATTTGATAAACTCTGCGAGTCCTCCCGTGACCAAGTCCTGTCGTGACGAAACGTAGGGAGGCGGCGTTCTGACGTCACCGCGCATCTTCTACCCGGATACGGGCTGTGTTTTTAGCCGGCCGGCTTTGTTTTTTATGCTCCATATTTGCTGGATATATGTAAGTGTATTCCCACTTGTTTTATACCCATTAAAGAAGGTTTTACACTATGTGAGCCCCTTCTGTCTTTACATACCCTTGGATGGCTTATCGGGAGTACTGATTTAACCTAAGGATACAGGCTATCAGGATTTCAGCGCTGTGGGCTTCCTATGGGATATCATCCATCCCTGTCTCTTACCAACGCTGTTTTTGATCTCTTATAATTTGGAGATCATTTCCATCCAGTAAGAGGCTTCATACAACCTTGGTGGAGGTTCTTTCCTTTCAAGCACCTTTCCTGTGTGGATTCAGTGTTACACCTGGGAGATTGTCTATATGAATTTGCCTTTGTGGCGGGACTGATCATAAATTTGAACATTCATTTGAACATTCATTTGTTTTTTACTCACTATATTGTAATTTTAGCGCAATCTCTTCCATTTTAGCATATTATTTTTGTGTGGTATAACACTTTTAGATCGCTGCTTTGTTTCTTAAAATAAGCGCAATATTTTTCTGCACCATTATAATAAATATCCCCCAATTTAATAACAAAAACAAAAAAAAAACACATTTCTTCCTCAGTTTAGGCCAATATGTATACTTCTACATATTTTTGGTAAAACAAATTGCAATAAGCGTATATTGTTTGATTTACGCAAAAGTTATAGTGACTACAAAATAGGGGCTATATTTATGGCATTTTTATTATTATTATTAATGTTATTATTATTATTATTATTATTATTATTATTTTTTTTTTTTACTAGTAATGGTGGTGTGAAGGAATGTAATGAGCATAATGATTAATTAGAAAATGTCTATTCTCTATGCATCTCTACTATACTATAAAGTCTATATTGATTTTTCATGTACACCACTGCTATAATCCTTCCTTACTCAAATCAGCTTCTAATAACACCCCTCCCACAAGAACACTGGAAGAGACAGAAATGGTGGATGCCCCCCTCTCCCACACATCTTTAGGAATGCGGAAGTGAAGATAGATCAGAGGGACGACTAAGCTTGACATCCCATTTTTGTACTCTTCTTGTATCTCAGCCAATCAGATGCGCTTTCTAGTTTACATTAACATAATAGTGAAGTATCTTGCTGTGTGTAAAAGTTTGTATTGCCTGCAATAAAGCAGAGATAATGGTGTAGTTCAACTGAGACATCTGTGTCAGTGAGTTATTCCTAGCGTGCACGCAAAGTTATCTGTCTATTTACATTGACAGATCTATGTTCTGTCTCTGTGTGGAGCGCTCGCGGGTACCCGCCGGTCATCGTGTCCGTCAGGCACACGCATTGGCTCCAGCGGCGTGCCGCAGGCATGGGTGAGCCCCTCAGGCAGCGCTCATTCGCCCCCTATTGGTCTGAAAGCGAGCCGACGTCGTATATCTACGACAGTTCGCCCAGGGGAGCCAACCTGCTGCAGTATAACTGCATCGGCTGGTTGAGGAGGGGCTAAGTATATCTAATGCCAAATCTTTTTTTTTTAAGTTTTAGATGGCTGGTGAGGGGTTAGAACCCATTTCAGATGCGCATTGCTGTCTGTGCTCCTACCTACTCTATTTGAAAATAACTGAGGGTAAATGCAAAAAGTTGTATTTTTCACCAAAACATGAATACTGGGGAAATGGTTGACACTTGTTCTGGTAACAGCTGTGTAAGAGGTGATTTACCACACTTTGAAGACATTTGCATTCACTTTAACAGGACAGAAAGTTAACAGAAATCTCTCAAATGGGGCACATGTGGCAATAAATAAATAAATAAAGAAACAAACTAACAGAAGTTTCACCTAAAATGAAAAAAAGGATTAAGATATACTGTAACTTGGCTATACCCAATACATTTATTATTTATTTGAAAACTGCGCTAAAAAATACCGAAAAGATGAAAAAAAGGAGGAAAGAAACTGCAACAGGGTCACAGTCTAATCTCTCCAGGTGCTGCGATTGTCATGTAAACAATAACTAAAAGAAATAAACATAAGAAAAATATAAATCGTGCTACCTCGACCACCCTTCTTGCCGGACACAAGCGTATGCTGTTATGTCAGTGAGCGACCTATAATGGCCACTAGGGTGCAGCATGCAGCCACCTCAAAATCCCACACCTGTGATGGTGATAGTGATTTACAAGTGTAAACAAAAAACAAACAAAAACACTTGGATCAAAAAGACATTAGCGGGGGCGTGGCTTGGACTCCACCGAGATGGCGGTGTGACTCCTGAGCTCCGGCTAACGGCGGATAACTAGAGCGGCTCACAGCGCACAGAGGCTTTCTTTCTAGCCCCAAAGTCACCTACTTGCGGCGGAACACTTACCTGACAGCTGGGCAGCATGACGAGGAAGCGGCAGGCAGAACATCGGCCGAAAAAGCTCACGGACTTTTTCTCATCCTCACCGCTGCCTCGTGGGCAAGATGGCGCCGGCGCGTCCTCCATGCATAGATCCAGCGGCGGACGCTTCCAGGCTATAGCGGGTCCAGACCATCGAGACTCCCCTGGAGCTGAGGGGACCTCACGGGCACCATCCCCACTCAGCAGAAGCCCTGCAAAGTCCCGATTCAGAGCGGATGAATCTGACAACCAGCAATGTGAGGTAAGATCTAATGCTGACTCACAAGAAGACACGAGGGAGCTCCCTGACTCCATAATCTCATTCCCCACACAAAACCAACCAGTCCTGGACACTACTCTCAAGGACATGTTAATTTCCTTGAGAAGCACTATCCATGGGGACATGATGTCGTGCATGAGGAAATTCAGCACAGAATTGTCAGAAGTGGGAGATAGAGTAAACCACATAGAAACAAAAATGGGGGAATATGCAACCACAATCAATGAGCTGGTGGATGCACATGATACAGCCGAGGAAGAACAAACATGGATAAAGGCTAAGTTGGCAGATTTAGAGGACAGGTCACGTAGAAATAACGTGAAGGTCCGTGGTATACCAGAAAATGTGGCCCCCTCTAGTCTGCGTCCATACGCCATGAATATGCTGGCTGCCCTCATGCCTGATATTTCTGCCATTGAACTATCTATTGACAGGATTCACCGTCTCCCCAAACCTTCCTTTATACCTGAAAATGTCCCAAGAGACGTTCTCTTTAGAATGCATTTCTACCAATCTAAGGAAAAGCTGATGTCTATTACCCGCAAGGGAGAACACGGAGGCACTGAATATGCACACCTACAATTTTATGCCGACTTATCACAGTTCACATTGCAGCTTCGGAGGAATCTGAACACAGTTACCAAGGCCCTGAGGAACCATGATATTGTATATAAATGGGGGTTCCCAACAAAGCTTATGGTGACCAAAGATGGAGTCTCACACGTGATCACCTCTCCTTCCAAGGGCTTCAAGCTACTCCAGAAATGGAAA
This sequence comes from Rana temporaria, assembly GCF_905171775.1. Lineage (NCBI taxonomy): Eukaryota > Metazoa > Chordata > Amphibia > Anura > Ranidae > Rana > Rana temporaria. The sequence continues at coordinate 68,293,659 of NC_053491.1, read as the reverse complement.
ATTCTCCCGGAGGAAGACCCCAACCCGACTAGCCTCACTACACCCGGAAGAGTGTCCCCTGATTGGAAGCAAGTTTCTAATAACAGATGAAATGATTGACCACCTTGTACGCCGCCTATGCCTTATGTGACTATCTCTTAGGCCCCTTGGGGGCCCCCGCCTTTGGAGCTTTCCACACTTCAGCTCCCCTGTATCTGAGCAGTATTTTCTGCACTTGGGTCGTTTCGGCCCTCCTTTTACAGTTCGAATTTAATTTCTTTTATATTATTTTATGTTTGTACCCCTTTCTTCACCATTTTTGCTTACAGGAACCGCACCAACCCTACTCTAAGAACTGCATCTCTACTAACCACCTACTCACGAGAGACTTATGTTATATCCACCTGACCTGGACCAACGATGTTCGATGGACATTCTACCTTTTTAACATATCCAAGCTGGGACGGGGCCGTGAGTACATATGGCCCCTGCTGTTAGCATATTACTATATTATCTGCAATGCCAGTTAGAATCTTGTCAGTTAATGCTAATGGACTAAACCACCCGGTAAAGAGGGCATCGCTCTGGCGGGAAGCTGAATCCACGCGGTGCGATGTCCTCTGTGTCCAGGAGACCCACTTCCACAAAGGCGCCCCACCCAAGTGTACGTACAAGTCATTTCAGCACTACTTTTTCTCCAACATGGAGGCTAAAAGGAGGGGTGTAATGATTGCTGTCAAAGACACAGTCTCCTTTTCTCTCATAGAGGTGCTCTCTGACCTATCCGGTCGATATATAATATTGGTGTGTGATATCAATGGTGTCAGGTATACTCTGGTCAATGTATATGTTCCAAACAAGAGACAGATTTACTTTCTGAACGGTTTAATGCGCAAGGTTAAGAAACTCCTCCAGGGATCCCTTGTAATTTGTGGTGACCTAAATGTAATACCTGACCCCCTGCTAGATTCCTCTGCAAACGATCCTGGGAAAGCCCCTACTCTGGCAAACTTCCTCCGGTCCCACGACCTGTATGATGCTTGGCGCTGCACGCACTCCACTGAAAGAGATTATTCCTTCTTTTCGCACAGGCACTGCTCATATTCAAGGATTGATCTCTTTCTACTGGACAAGTGGCTGCTCACAAGAGTAAAAGACTCCAAAATTAACACTATCACGTGGTCAGACCACGCTTCCGTTTTGCTGACCCTAGGTGACAAATACCCTGACACAGCTGCGTATGTGTGGAGGGCCAGTTCCTCTATTATTCAAGACACGACCACCAAAGAAACGATTAGGGAACGACTGGTAGAGTATTTCCAGATTAATTCCCAATCCACAGAGGACCCATTCATTCTATGGAATGCGCACAAGGCCTTTATCAGAGGCGTGTTTATTCAGTTGGGTTCCAGAGCCAAAAAACAGAAACTCCTAAAACTGTCCACTCTCCTTAAGGAAATAGAATCCTTGGATTCTTTGAATAAGAAAAATCCCAACATATCCACTAGCACTAAACTTTCAGCCTTAAGACATGAACTTAGAATCCTACTACTTCAAAATTTTGAAAATAAAGACAAGTGGGCTAAAATGTCCTTCTACGCGACGAATAACAAAGCAGGCAGGGCGCTGGCCCGCTACTTAAGAGGCCAGCGCTTTAAAACCAAGATAGCCCGAATGACGCACCCTGTCAGTAAGACGCCAGTATATGACCCTCAAAGCATCGCAGACGCATTTAGCGACTATTACAGCTCCTTGTACAATTTAGCCCAAGATCCCTCGACCTACCAACCATCCTTGACCGATATAGCAGATTTTCTATCTAAAATTCAATTACCTAGCCTGTCCCCCGACCAACTGAGTAAGTTAAATTCCCCCTTCTCATTGAACGAATTACTTCAGGCCATCAAAACCCTCCCTCCCAACAAATCGCCCGGCCCAGATGGACTCATAGGAGATTACTATAGGACCTTTCAAATGATTTTAGCCCCTCATTTATTGAAGGTGTTCGAAGTAGCTGCCGATTCGGCGAGGTTTCCCCCTGAAATGCTTGAAGCCTTGATAGTAACACTGCCCAAACCTGGGAAGTCACCGGAGGTTCCCCAAAATTTTCGTCCTATATCATTGCTAAACAATGACCTTAAGATTTACGCCAAAATGATAGCCTTGCGATTAGTAGATATTCTCCCCACCTTAATAGACCCAGACCAATCTGGTTTCACGAAGGGCAGACAGGCATCGGACGCCACGCGGCGCTTGCTTAATATTTCTCACGTGGCAAGATTAAATCGAACGCCTTCTCTGCTCCTGGCCTTGGATGCGGAGAAGGCGTTCGATAGGGTGCATTGGATGTACCTGAAGTGTGCTTTGGAGAAATATGGTTTTACGAAACATTCATTGTCTGCAATTTTGGCCCTGTACTCGGTCCCGTCGGCAAGGGTATACACGTCGGGAATGCTGTCCAAACCTTTTAAAATTACGAATGGCACACGGCAGGGGTGCCCGCTGTCACCCCTCATCTTCAACCTGCTAATGGAGCCGCTTGCGGCTTCTATTAGACAGTCACCCGAGATACATGGCTTTACTATAGCGGGGAAAAAACACGTCATTAGTCTATTTGCGGACGACGTTATACTCATGCTCACTAACCCGGTGGCTTCCTTGGACAAGGTCTCCTGTGTGCTTCGAAGTTATGGTAAAATATCATATTATAAGGTAAATGACACCAAATCCTTTATATTGGATCTGGGTCTGAAGCAAGAAGACAAGCTTCTTCTGCAAGGTACTTACCCTTATATATGGAATGATGAAGCGATTGACTATTTGGGGATCCATCTCACTGCTTCTCCGGAGCAACTATTTAATGCCAATTATTTGCCACTAATAGATAAGGTCAAAGAAGGAACAAAAGCACTGAGTAAACACATACTATCATGGTCGGGCAGACTAGCTGCCTTCAAAATGCAAATATTGCCGCAAGTGTTATATGTGTTCAGAACAGTACCAATTCCAGTTCCCAAGAAATTTTTTGGGGAAATACAGGGTGCTCTAGCAAGGTATATTTGGGTAGGTAAGAGAGCACGTAGCGCCTTCCATAAACTCCGCAAAACCAAATCAGCAGGGGGCATGGGAGTTCCTTCCTTCATTGACTACCATCTAGCGGCGGTTTTGACACAAGCTAAAGGCTGGTTCTCAGAACAGCCCGCTTCAATATGGGGACCCCTAGAACAACATCAAACCTCTGGGGGCGACCTGGAAGCACTTTTACTGGCAGGTCCCTTCCTTAAAGATACACGCACGAATTATGCATCGCCAATGGTGGCCACTCTAAAAGCTTGGAGGGATTTCACCTCGGTGGAGTTGCTCTCAAAGCCTACTGTTAACTTAGATATCCCTATCTCATCTTTAACGTTAATAATGCCCAACCTGAATCTGCAGAAATGGAAAGAGGGAGGCGTGAAATGGGTCTCGGACATTCAGGAAGAGGGGCACATGAGGTCTTTTCAGCAGCTGCAATCCACATTTGATCTCCCTGACTCGGAAGTATTTAATTTCCTTAGGGTGCAATCACTCCTCAGAAGCAAACAATATAAACCCTACAAAATATTTTGGAAAGCAAAGGCTTTTTTCACATCTCAAAGTAGCAAGGGGAAAGGTATATCATTGTTCTACAACCTGCTTAATAACAAGTCCCTTTTTGAAAAAAACAACGCTCTACTGGCCTGGGAAAAAGATCTAGATGACTCCTACATAGAAGAACAGTGGGTGAAAGCACTACAACACACACACTCGGCCACGAAAAGTGCCAACCTATGGGAGCTATATCACAAAGTTACTCAGAGGTGGTATCTCACTCCATCTAGACTTGCAAAATTTGGTCAAGGGGTATCCCCTCTTTGTTGGAGGCAATGCTCGCAAGTGGGATCATTGTTCCATATCCTATGGGCTTGTGGGAGATTGGCTGGGTATTGGAGCAGCATCTTTGCAATTATAGGACAGGTCACAGGTCTCCCGATAACCCCATCACCTTCCCTAGCTATACTACACTTGGGTTTAGAAATTATTCCTGCCCCGTTTAGGAAATTTATCATTCACTTATTACTAGCAGCAAAGTTGGTCATTCTAAGGCTCTGGAGATCAGGGGAAAGTCCCAAAGTAGCTGAGGCGGTCAGAACCACCTCTTTACACTTTACTTATGAGCGTATGTTGGCCCAGTCAGAGGGCAAGTATGCCACATTTATTACTCATTGGCAGGCATGGGTGGAGTGGTATGACAAAAATAAGAACCTATACTGATGGGTTAGATAAATACTGAAATAGAACACTCAACGATTAGGTGCTGGTTCCTCCTTTTTCCTTTTCCTTTTTCTTTGGTTTCATCATTTGTTTTTTTTTTTTTTTTTTTTGGCTTTCTGTTTATGATGCGCAATATGAAGCATGCAACTCATGCTCAATATCAAAGTTTATTCCCCTCCCCCACATGGAACACAATTTTATATGCAAAGTACTACCGCATAATATCGTATTGCATTATTTCTGAGAACACATGCAGCAGGGGTAACAATGGTCTGGCTCTGGGGGTCACAGTTAGTACCCATAGGGGTGACCCTTGGAAAATAAGACCTTAACGTTATGATTGCTTGCTAACTTATCTGAAGAAATGAAAAACTGTACCTCTTGTGATGCATTTATTGATGTATTGTCGTGTAGTGGGAATGTCTACTATTGTTGTTCTTTTGACACCCACCTACATCGAATAACGGATGTATAACTGCAATATGTTTTCCATGTATGTTTACACCTTTGAAAATAAAAAAAACATTTAAATTAAAAAGACATTAGCTAAATATGAATTTTGGCTATGAATGAGATATTAGTCCAAAATAATAACAGCAGAAAGTCCGTTAGATAGCAGGTAGTATGTCAAACACCCGTGCATCTGTGCCACATTATAGATTGATTGTAAACGTGTCCAAAGGAAAACGTGATCTCCTCTACCAAACTTATAAATTGGCCTCTTACCGAATTCCCACGATCCCTTATTACAGGGGATCAGAAACAGCATATAATAGGTCCCAATCTCACAGTTTCGGATATGCGGTCCTATTGGATCTCGTTCTTCAAGAAATTTCAGCAGTATCATTGCCCACCATGTAAGAAACAGTGACAGCTCCACATAGTGCGTTAAATGTATAGAAATGTATTTAAAAAGTTAAAATTGCACTTACAGTTATGCAGTTTAAAATTTGCCTTGAATCTAATGTGCTGGCCGGTACACAAAACTCTCAGGCACTCGTCCACTGGGAGAACGTCAGGAGCTTCTTGGGTGACGACAGCGCGCCGCTCGCCCTACATCCGCTTCGTAAAAAAATTACTTCTTCCAGGGGCCTGCCAGTTTGGTGGAGGAGATCACGTATTCCTTTGGACACGTTTACAATCAATCTATAATGTGGCACAGATGCACGGGTGTTTGACATACTACCTGCTATCTAACGGACTTTCAGCTGTTATTATTTTGGACTATTAACTCATTCATAGCCAAAGTTCATATTTAGCTAATGTCTTTTTGATCCAAGTGTTTTTGTTTGTTTTTTGTTTTCACTTGTAAATCACTATCACCATCACAGGTGTGGGATTTTGAGGTGGCTGCATGCTGCACCCTAGTGGCAATTATAGGTCGCTCACAGACATAGCAGCCAGCCTTTCACTCATATCATTATAGATCACCCACTTGCATACGCTTGTGTCCGGCAAGAAGGGTGGTCGAGGTAGCGCGCTTTATATTTTTCTTATATAGAATTATGCCGCGTACACACGACCGTTTTTCATGATGAGAAAAATGCCTGTTAAAAATATAGAACCTGCTCTATTTTTTCTCGTCCTTTTTCACTTCGTTCTTTTTCATGTCGTGAAAAACAGTTGTGTACGATTTAACGAGGGGGAAAAAACGTGCATGCTCAGAAGAAAGTTATGAGACAGGAGCGCTTGTTCTGGTTAAACTAGCGTTCGTAATGGAGATATCACATTTGCCACGCTGTAACAGACTGAAAAGCACGAAGACTGAAAAGCACGAAGACTGAAAAGCGCGAATTGTCTCTCATTAAACTTTTACTAACACAAAATCAGCAAAAGCAGCCCAAAGGGTGGCGACATTCGAATGTAACTTCCCCTTTATAGTGCTGTCGTACGTGTTGTACGTCACCACGCTTTGCTCGAGCATTTTTTTTTTTCACGATCGTGTGTACGCAAGGCAGGCTTGAGAGGAATCACGTTGAGAAAAACTTTGTTTTTTTTACATGACGTGAATAACAGTCGTGTGTACGCGGATAAGTCTGATCACATAATAAGTAAGAGGTTAAATTAATAAAACTTTATTTTTAATTTCTTTAATTTAAAATAAAAATTATTTAAATATAGAATTATGATTGATTGCCTATAAGATGGATATGTTCCATGTCTTTTTATAGTGATATCATTTATTAATGTGAAACTTTGCCAAAGCTGATTGACAGGTAACCTCAGTTGATTTTTGATATAGTTTTTCAGTGTCAGAGCTGAAATCCATGTTTAACCAACGCATCGGGAGAGGAATTGAAGTACACTGATTGCTAATCCATAAAACAAAACATTATGGTCAAATAAAAAGTGGATCCTACTAGAAAATGACATAGCACGTGGCATGTTCTTTGTGACCCCCTCCAGCTGGTCCGTGACCCACAGCAAGGTGGGGTCAAAGGGCGCCTTTTCTTTTTTTTGTACTTCTGTTCACTGTGAGCTGCACAGCAGCTGTGAACTGCCCATCAAAAGAGACAGTCCACCTCACTGCACAGCTCTTTCCATTAATTAGAAAAGATTGTGAAAATAAGACTTTTTTTTCCTATTTACCGCAGGAAGGTGAATTCTATGTTTTGCAAGCTGCTATCAGCAACACCACCTTCTCTGGGCACTGACTCAAATTATGAAAAGTTTGTTTAATGGTATAGTTGTATGAATTCTAAACACATACTTTATTTTGTCACAAGTGCTAACATCTCTTGGAAACTGCTAAAGCTCATAATATTGCCCAGTAAATTACATTTTTTTTTTGTAGGTGGGTGGATGGGCTGTCGAGGTCAATGCTATGGTTGATCATCAGTTATTTTTTATGGTAGCATTTAGATTCCTTCTTGGTTATGACGGCACATCTCATATAGTAATAGATTTATAGTTAAATCTATGGAGCAGCCATCACATGTTAAAAGAGTCTGAAGTATATTTCTTTCCAACGTGCTATACACCCCTCCAATTCTGCAGGAATAAAAAATCGTATTTTATGACACCGTGCACAATACAGCTGCAGATCCAGGCCACAAATTAAAGTGACAATTTAAGTCCATACACCGAAAGCATAGAAAATCAACCCAATCACAGTATGTCTTTTTATATTCTTCTAATGTGCCCTTGGAACATTAGAACTCACTAATTAAAATTCATATGTTCCATAATCACCATTAAATAAATAATGTTTATTTTTTGAGTGCACTGCAACCTAGGAGGCAAAATAATGACAATCTCATATACAATATATATATAAATATATACACTATACTGTTAAAAGTATTGGGGCACCTGCCTGAGGCCCCGTACACACGAGAGGATCCATCCGCTGGAATTGATCCGCGGACCGGCTCCAGCGGATAGATCCCCTTGTGTGTACAATCCAGCGGATCTGTTTCCGCTGATTTTTATCCCCTGGGATGGATTTCAAGCGGATAAAAATTTGAAGACATGCTTTAAAATCTATCCGCTTGAATCCATCCCAACGGATTGATCTTGGATTCCGTTGCGGATTTCGATCCGATGGTGAGTACACTCCATCGGATCAAAATCCTCGCAAATCCTCGAGAGGATTTATCCGCGGAAACGGTCCGGTGGACCGTATCCGTGGATAAATCCTCTCGTGTGTACTAGGCCTTAAAGTGGAGATCCACCCAGATTTTTTTTTTTTACAAAAAATCTTAAAAAAAAATCTTAAAAAAAATTATACTCGCCCGAAATACCTCTTGCTATGTGGAAGTCCTTAATCTGCCTCTTCCGTAACCGCGGTCTGTCTTCTTCTGCATCCTCTTCTAGTGAATGGGATGTGCTGCTTTCTGGGAACTGTGTGTAATCCCAGAGAGCAGCCGCTCATTCACAAGTCGGCGCGAGACTCGCGCATGCACAGTAGGAAACAGGCAGTGAATCTGTAAGGCTTCATTGCCTGTTTCCCTTAGTGTGAATGGCGGCGCGGGACCTGCACCGATCAAGGGATCGGCATCGGGGGGTCCATCTCGTGTACGAGGCTTTAGTCCATAGGATTCAATATTGAGCTGGCCCAACCTTTGCAGCTATAACAGCCTCAACTCTTCTGGGAAGGCTTCCACAAGGTTTACTGTAGGAGTGTGTCTATCGGAATGTTTGACCATACTTCCAGAAGCGCATTTGTGAGGTCAGGCAATCAAGTTGGACGAGAAGGTCTGGCTTGCAGTCTCTGCTCTTATTTATCTCAAAGGTGTTCTATCAGGTTGAGGTCAGGACTCTGTGTAGGCCAGTCAAGTTCCTCCGCCCCAAACTCGCTCATCCATGTCTTTATGGGCCTTGCTTTATGGACCCGGCCTGTAGATGGAGCCAAATGTCCCAAGTGCGTAGCCTTGCCTCCCTTCTCGTCTGGTACCTCCTATCCTTCCAGTGATGTCACTTCCACTGTGTGTTCCAAGCTGGTCAGTGTGGCTTCCTGGAGCTCCTCCAGGCTCCCAAGTCAGCCATCTCCCTGCCCAGCAGCCGGAACAGATGACAGCGGTCCTGCAGGATGGTTTTAGGAGGATTCACATCCACAGATACTGTCACCAGATGAGCATTTGTATTATTTACTTCTAATGAATGTTTTAAAAAACATTATATTAAAACCTTTAACCCGGATACTACACTTAGCTGGTGCTTCCCTTTCTGCTTCCTTCCTCTCGGTCTATGCAGTGGTAGACTTCTGTAAAGGAAATAAACTGCTTTTTCTAAGCTCTTGCTATAGTCTGTTTTAATGCCAGTAAAACATGTGGCTAATTTTAAATTGAGATCTTGTGATCCTAGGGGGGCTATAAGTGTATTAGGATGAACCAAGGATCTCCAGAGAAGGGACAATTCAATAAGGATTGTAAGAGTTTACCAAATTTTGCCCAAAACCTAGAGAGCATAGGGCATGCCCACCATGTGTGAAGAACATACCCTGAAACAGAACAACCATGGAAACAGATGCTGGTGGAGAATGGGTGGAGATGCGCTAAGTGAGATGGGACCATATATCATCTCAAAACGGTCTTAAAGGCTGGTTTTAGTGTAAGAATATTAATGGAACAGGAGGCTACTCTATTCCAAATTTTCAGCCAAACTTTCTTGGCCCCAGTACATTTAAGATCCTCTTCCCACTTAGAAATGTAGGATGGCTAGTAGGGCTATTGATATTGTTCAACTGGGACTAGACAATAGAGATACGTCTAGATGTAAAAGGTGCACGTTAACAAATATGCTCAAAGAGTAAAAAATGTAAAAGTCAGGTCTTTGTTGGTGAGTGAGCAATATAGTTTACCAATGCTTAATTTGTAATAAGCAGAGGAAGTGGCCTGTTAGGCCCCGTACACACGACCAAACATGTATGCTGAAACTGGTCCGCGGGCCAGTTTCAGCATACATGTTCGGTCGTGTGTGGGCGCGAGCGGGCCGAATTCCAGCAAACATTTGCCCGCCGGGCCTTTTCCCAGCAGACAAATATTCCTGGACGTGTTTTAAAACCGTCCGCTGGAATCCTGCCCGCTCCGACATGTACGGTCGTCAGTACAGACCTACCGTACATGTCCAGGCGCCCGCATGCGTGGAAGCCTTTAAATGGCAGGCCCGCCCACGACGCGGACACGCCCAGCGTATTGTTTACGCGCGGACTTCTGTACGATGGTGTGTACAACCATCGTACAGAAGCCCTCTGGCAGACATGTACGGTGAAAACGGTCCGACGGACCGCTTTCACCGTACATGTTTGTTCGTGTGTACCCGGCCTTCATTTTCTCTGATTTCCACCCAGGTGTAAGCAGAGCGACCATCAATAAAAGAGTACACGTAATGGAATTTATGGGAGGACCACCAGTGAAAGCACTGGGAGACTGAAGGCCAGAGGTTAATAGGGGATTACCTTAAAGAGGGAGGAGGGATAGGCGTGGCAAAATTAATTTGCTAGAATTCTTAGTAGAATCCCAGATTCAGAGCATATGAATCATTAAACGGCTTATAGATGGAGGCCTAGATTTTGGAGGGAGCCATGGTAGTGAATGAAGGGAGACTGGGGAGCAGTGAAGATCGACTCATAAGGGGGCATGTTGAGGGGCATAAAGGGAGGTTAGTGGGATTATCCATTGTGCTAAGACGTATTTGGAGAAGTTTGGAACACCCAAGCCTCCTTGTTTCTTGTATATGTGCAAAGTATATTTTGATATACTGTACATGACCTTTTGTCAGCCTAAACGTAACACAGAACATAATTCTGAAAGAATTTAAGGGCATTAGAGGGGATGGGGATAGGAAGAGGGTCTAAGGGGGTCCAGAAAATACATTTTGCTTTTCTGTGCAAATATTATTTAGTAAATTAAAACTATCAAAAATGTTTCTACCTAAAGAATACACTTACCATATATACTTACCATATATACTCGAGTATAAGCCGATCCAAATATAAGCCGAGGCACCCAATTTTACCACAAAACAATTAGAAAATGTATTGACTCGAGTATAAGCCTAGGGTGTCCATCTGCATGCCTCACTGTGCCTCACTTTGCCTCACTGTGTCCATGTGCATGCCTGAGGCCGCGTACACATGACCGGTCAAAACCGATGAGAATGGACCGAGGTTCAGTTTCATCGGTCCAAACCGACCGCGTGTACGGCTCATCGGTCTTTTGTCCTTCGGACCAAAATTTTAAAACTTGCTTTAAAATCGAACCGATGGACCGCTGACCGATCGGGCCAAACCGAATGGTTAGTACACAAAAGCATTGATTCAAAACCTGCGCATGCTCAGAATCAATTTGACGCATGCTTGGAAACATTGAACTTCATTTTTTTCAGCACGTCGTGTGTTTTACATCACCGCGTTCTGACCCGATCGGTTTTTGAACTGATGGTGTGTACACACATCAGACCATCAGGCCACTTCAGCGGTGGACCGATGAAAACGGTCCGTCGGACCATTCACATCGGATGAACCGGTCGTGTGTACAGGGCCTCACTGTGTCCATGCCTCACTTTGCCCATGCCTCACTGTGCCCATGCCTCACTGTGCCCATGCCTCACTATGCCCATGACTAAACTGACGTTTAACATGGGAGGGGTGCCCGGCTTTGAAAAATCGGTGCTCCCCAGCCGAAGGTCCCCTAGACAACAAACTTTGCACACTTGTAGAGGAATAGTGGGCTACATGTGTGCCAAGTTTGGGGTTCAGGGGACCTACGAACGGCCGGTACCTGATCCCCAAAGTCTGGGAGATCAGGCGCAAAAAGGTGACTCGAGTATAAGCCGAGGGGGGCATTTTCAGCACAAAAAAATGTGCTGAAAAACTTGGCATATACTCGAGTATATAAAATACATAGAACAGCACATTTTATTTCTATGGATTTAATTTTACTGCTCTTACAGAATATGGCATTTCTATATGAATAAATTATTTAACAGCTCTATAAAAATAGTAGAGATTATAACCATTGTGATTAAAACCAAGATATCTTGTGCATTTTTAAAATGAAACACTTTCTTTTTTAATAGGTAGTGACATGGAACAAATGCAGGAAAGTCAACAGGCAGCACATGCTGACCTTTGTTTGTTCTCTACAAGTCAGGAGTGTTAGTGTGGGTTGGTCTAAGGTGAGCAAGAACAATACAGAATAAAATGTTTTGCTGAGTGTAGAACACTGGAATATTGTGTGATCTAAGTATTTTATCAACAAATCGAATCCACGTGGAAATGTATTTTTATATTTGAAGAGGGTAGGACACTTGTTCTTTTGTTTCCACAAAGACCTTTTGTCGTCAGACAAAACACAATATAAAAGCTTGCAAAAGAATTATAAGAGACATGAGGATGATATGATACGCACTTATCACCAGACTAGTAAGTACTTTTATATACAATGTATTAGCTTGTTGTTGCTTTATCCTGCAATATGGTTCAAAACGAAGCAGTGTTTATGGCAGAACAACATGATCTTTGTATATTTGGGATTTAAAGTAAACCTGTTGAGAGCCCATGGAAATTAAAATTTGTAGCTATTATTAAAGGGGTTGTAAAGGTTCATTTTTTATTTTCTAAATAGGTTCCTTTAAGCTAGTGCATTGTTGGTTCCCTTACCTTTTACTTCGATTTCTCTTCTAAATGTTTTTTTTTTCTTTGTCTGAAATTCTCACTTCCTGTTCCTCCTCAGTAAGCTTGTCCCCATCATCTGAGCTGTTCTGGATGGGGGTAAGTCAGCGTGCTCGACCCCTCCCTTGGGACTACATGCCTGCGGGGAGACGCTGTGAACCAGCCAGAACGGCTCGGATGATGAGGGCAAGCTTAGTGAGGAGGAACAGGAAGTGAGGAATTCAGACAAAGAAAATAAATATTTAGAAGGGAAATTGAAGGAAAAGGTAAGTGAACCAACAATGCACTAGCTTAAAGTGTAAACCCACTCTCATCCTTTCTAAACTACTGCCATAGTGCTGATCTATAAGGATATAGATGCCTCCTGCATGTATCCTTACCTGTCAAATGTCTCCCCTCTGTCTGTTATGAGACCCGAAAAACTGCAGATTCTGTGGGTGGGTCTGTTGTCTGGAGCTCGGTGGGTGGAGTCGTGATGTCAGTAGATTCCCGCCCACCTCTATACTCCCCTTGTCAACGTGCATTTTCTCTTGTGTTTTCCTTACACTAAATTCTGCTATGATCCCTAACATCCAGTAAAAATCCAGAAATGTAACCACATGACTTCAGAAAAAATAATGCCTGTCTCCAGGCTAGTGCATGAGATATGTAAATAACCTGATGTTGCAACTGTGATCGGGTGACCTCAGACACACACACTGCAATATAACAATCAAATCACTCGAGCTTCTCCTCTGCCCAGCTCTCACTAGATACATCTAACCTAAATCAGATCACTTGTCTGTGTATATTCTGCTTTCTGTTCTGTGTTTTCACTGCAATATACATGCATTTCCTCATCACACTGAACTGTGGATCACACCCCATGATGAGAAACATCCAGTCAAAATACAGTAGATGCAGCCAATCCTGGGAGAGCTGGAAGGGAGAGGAGGGGAGGGGAAAGGGATGTGAATTGTGAACTTTTTACACAGGATGTGCCTCTGTCTCAGGCTAGTGCATGGGATATGTAAATAACCTGTCACTCACAGCAAGGGGGCGGAACGGTCTAAGGTTTTTCTTTGTAAGTCCGTTTTATTTCACTGAACAATAAAAGAAGATTGCTCAGAGCTGGATTAACTCTGTGTGGCAAGGTTTTTTAGGAACCTATTTAGATCATAAAAAACAAACTTTACAACCCCTTTAAAGCATACACTATTTGACACATTTTTTACTTATCTAAATATGGATGTATTGTTGTCTATGGAACAATGCACACAGCTGTGTATACAGTAAATCAATGAAACAGTGATGAGTACAGAGCCATAAAACAAAAATTGAACATTTACATTTTAGTGCAGAAATTTACGCTTATACACAGGTTTACGCATATTGCAATATTGGCAACAAAGAAGAATGTTGTATTCACATACCCTAGTTTACGCACAAGGGGCCAGATTCTCGTAGAAGAGCGTATCTTTGTTCCGGCGTAGCGTATCCTATTTACGCTACGCCTCTGCAACTTAGACGGGCAAGTGCAGTATTCTCAAAGCACTTGCTCAGTAAGTTGCGGCGGCGTAGCGTAAATAAGCCGGCGTAAGCCTGCTTAATTCAAATGTGGAACAGGGGGGCATGTTTTATGTAAATGTTATGTGACCTGAAGTGATTGACGTGATCTCACCTGCTGGGACATTGTATTTTGACAGCTGCACCCACTGCTGTCAGAATACACTTGTAGCCCGGTCTGCAGCACTGACAGGGGAAGAGCAGCTATATTTTTATTATTATACACAGTTTATATACCGTAAACAGTTTACGCAGCGCTTTACAATGGAGAGGGGGGACAGCACAATTACAGTACAGTTCAATACAGAAAGTACAGGAGGGCCCTGCTCGTAGAGCTTACATTCTAAAGGGAAGGGGGGGGTGTGGGGATCCTAGCTATATGGACCTGGCTATCATGGGCGCAGCTTCAAGAGCAACTGTGGGCAGCTGATGTTGAGCCCACTATCTACCCAATAGGAATACACACATAATATGGACTGCTAGGATTGCAGGGTGTGTAGTTTCACATACACTGTGCTGACTTGGAAAGGATGGGAGGAGAAAACTTTAGAACCCACAAAGCATTGGGGCTCAGAAAAGAGGTTGATTCCTGTTGCTTTTGTCAGGCTGAGAAGGAGAGTGTAGAGGAAATTCAGAGAGACTGAATGTGCTATAGGCTGTCAGCAGACAGCTCATCACCACACCTTAGAGGGAGAGAGGCAGATGTTATGAAACACCGGAGAGCACCATGGATGCTGACAGAGACCATTGCTTGATTGAGGGGAAGGACACCATGGACAACAGCCAGGCTTACAGAATACTTTCTGTGTGGAAGCAGTGATCATTCTGCAAGTCCAGCATACCGCCTGCTTAGTTAGGGTTAGAGCTCTGCAGTCAGCAAAGATAATACCCCCTGCTGATTGCATAGCTATAGGTCTGACTCACCAGGGGGCATGTTGAACCTCTGTAGTGAGACCACTGCTTCCACGCAGAAAACAAGGGTCGTCATTTGCTGCTGGCAGGAGATTGGGCTTTCTACTCAGGCTGTGCCTGCTTTCAATTTTCGTTTGGGCTTTGAAAAATACTTTGTACCTGATGATGTTGTTCATGTTGGAGGATCTGGCCTATGTGACAGGTTTCAGCAAAAATCTCAAGAGTGATTTTAACCCCCCACCACCAAAAAAAACAAACATTTAAAACTTCCTAAAAACATTTAATATCTATTTGTGCCCTTTGTTATTAATTACAATTCCATCCTGCATTGTTGCCAGAGAGTACCGCACTCAGGAGTGTATAATACACAGGGCTCAGGAGTGCATACTGTGCAGTGCTGAGGTGTGTCACATAAGGCACAGAAAAAATTCACAGCTCACCTCTTCTCCCCCAGTCCACAGCTCCCTTCTTCTCCCCCAGTCCACAGCCCCCCTCTTGTCCCCCAGTCCACAGCTCCATTTCTCCCCCAGCCCACATCTCTTCTCTTCACCCCCATCCCACACCTCTCTTCTTCTCCCAATCCCACAACTCCCCTTATTGTCCCCCAGTCCACAGCTCCATTTTCTTCCCCAGCCCACAGCTTCCTTCCTCTTCTTCCCTATCACACAGCTCCCCTCTTATCCCCTCCTTCCCCAGTCCACAGCTCCATTTTCTTCCCCAGCCCACAGCTCCCTTCTTCTCCCCTATCACACAGCTCCCCTCTTATCCCCTCCTCCCCCAGTCCACAGCTCCCCTCTTGTGCCCCGGTCCATAGCTACCCCTTTCTCACCCAGTCCACAGCTACCCTCTTGTCTGCCTACCATGCCAGAGCTCAACTTTGCACCCTTGTGCATAGTGTAAAACAAAACTATAGAAAACTTCCAGCTCAACTCACCAGCCAGTCTGCAACCGACCGGTCTATCGTGTCTAACAGTTTGCGTTAAAAATAGGGGTTTAGTTAGCGCACATTTGCAAATACATGCATAATCTGTAGGGCCGCTATAAGGCATCCCAATATTATCTGCAGTCTCAACTCTTGTAAATTTATGAGAGCCTCCTTAGCAGAAGCATATGCATTCTAACGGACAGATAGAGGGCAGGTGAGCCTGGAGGTAGCCCACCCCCTCCTTACTGATGTAATATTGGTGAGGGGAAACACTGGACACCTTTACTGCCATTGTGCTATGTGCTGTGCCTTTAAGGAGTGGTGGGCTCCCTCCAGGCGAACCTGCCCTCTGCCTATACATTATAATGCATGTGCTTACACTGTGGCAAATTTAGAGGTAGGACTACATTAAATACTGGGGTGCCGTGAAGGGGCTCTGTAGGTTATGCATGTATTTTCAAATGTGTGCAAACTAAACCCCCGGTTTTTAACGCATACTGTTAGACAGGATAATTTGGTTGGTTGAAGGCTGATCTGGGAATTTCTTTGATTTTGTTTTGCATATGTTGTTCTTCCATGTGCTCCTTGCTGCAAAGGTCAGTTATAGGCGAGGGCAGTGGCGTTTGTTTGTATTGCTTAAAATAATTTTAATGTATCACTGCAAAACAAAAAAAACAAAATTAAAACATTTTTTTTTTTAATAAAAAGATAATATTGATTAAAACAATCTGCAAAAAAATAACTAAGGGGCGAAGGGAAGGAAGGGGTTAAAGGTTGTCTCTGGTTTAACACTGAATCAAGCATATAAATGAGGAAATTCAGAAACTTCTTTGCAGATAACAGTTCTTAAAGCGGAGCTCCACCCAATTGTGGAAGCTCCACTTTTTTGCCTCCTTCCTGCCCCTCCACTGCCACATTTGGCACCTTTTGGGGCGGAGACGGGAGTGTGTTCCTGGTTTTGACAGGTACCGGCTCCCATTTCCGGCTGACTTCGCTGTGGCAAACTCATCCAGAAGTTCGGCGTCCTCCTCCTTCCCCTGCCACCTGGCCGTTCACAAAGCGTAGCATGCTTCACGCAGTAGAGAACTGACTGTGAAGCCGCAAGGCATTACTGCCGGTTTCCCTTACCCAAAATGGTGGTGGCAGCACCCAAGAGCCAATTGAAAAATCGGCTTGGGTAAAGACACTGCTGGATTTGTGGACAGGTAAGTGTCCTAATATTAAAAGTCAGCAGCTACAGTATTTTTTTTTTCTGAAGGAGCCTTGAACTCCGCTTTAATTCTTTTTTTTTTTTATCTTAGTTACAGAGTGACTTAAAAAGTACATTTAGTGCATTGGATAATTTAAGAATACCCACAGTGCACTGAAATACTGTACATACGAAAATGTTACAAACAACAAGAGTTTTTGGCAGCATTGTAGTCTGCTACACAACAGCAATACTGGGTGAGGAGCGCAAGCTCTTAGCAGATAGGATTTATGTTCGCTAATAGCTGTATAATCCTTTGCAAAAAATTCATTTTAAGACTGGAATTCTCCTTTAAAGGTATTTCTGTGTAGCCTGTAGGAATAAATAGGTTAAATCCATGGAGTAGTTATGCCTGAATAAGCAGACCTTACTCTCTTAACCACGTCATGATTAGCTCCACTGCATTAGCCACAATTATGCCTCTGGCACTGTTTGCCTTTGTAACGACACAGTTTTTTTTTTTAACAGTAGTCTGGTAGAATTGGGTAGTAGAATTTCTGTCCCCTATACTTTGCAGCACATTGCAGTGCATGCAGTTTTTGTATTAATATCAATTTAACAATACATGCAAAAACTCAAGCCGTCAAGTTTTCAGGAATTTCAGCACTGCTTCAGTTATTGCCATGAATGATACAAACTGGCCGGTTAAGCTATATGTAAGTAACAGCTCTGATCGCTTAAGTCACTTGCTATGATTGAGAAAGAAATATAATTGAATAGTGTGTGTATAATTTATGATTTATATTATATATATCAAGTAGATCTTTAAGTAAAATGCAGCATTACATATTCAGTTTCACTCTTAATTGCTATTCTGGATCCATCTTTTCTGTAATTCAGGTGATGTGAATGTTGTTGTCTAATGCAACTGTGCAGGTGGGGCTTGGCAAGCCAAAGCAAGGCTAAGCTTCTTTACAGAAAAAGTTCTAAGTCCTTAGATATACTTTATTTTTTATTTAGTCACTCTTGCCTGTGGTAAAATGATGGGGTGAAATGATTTTGCATTTTTATTTTGCGCCTTAAAGCAGTTTAGTAAACGTGCGATAATGTTTCCCAAACTAAACAGGATAGCCGAGAAGAAATTTCCTCTTTACTCAAGGGATGATGTGGCGAAAGTTTAACGGGGTCAGTCGATAAAAGACCCTAAAATATAACTGATGATCTTATTGAGACTTCTTTTTTTTCCTCTTATCAGATATAGACAGCTTACTTATTATATGTTAAGGCTTTACGCTCTGCTAGGTTGATGAACATATCCCTATACATAATATATTACTAAGAGCCTGATTATAAAGTTGTAATTGACCGGTATATTTAAAGTTTGCTTGTTAAAAATGTTTTACATTTTCTGTGGTAAATTGTGTTAAAATGTTGTTTGCAGCAAAATATTCTTAGACTATATAGCAGTTTCTGCCTCTGTAAAAAATCATGAACAATCAAAAGATTCACAGGTTTAGGTGAACTTAAACAAGAACATATGTCGGCCAATTTGTTTTGCAAGGTCTGATGTATCAATGAATAATAACAATGAATGTGCTTCATAATACAGTGGAATGATTTGATGGGGAATGTCTGTTAAATATTTCATGGAACTAATGATTGACTCTTTTTGACCAGACTCAAAAAGAACAGCTACATTTTCTTAACTATTCAGAATTGCATACTGTAACTGTGTTTGCTAGAGATTCCCTTTATATTTTGGTATGGCACAGTGACAGAAGCTAGATTTCTCCAGGCCTGGACACACCTTTATGTCTTGATTTGGTGAGGTCACTTGGGAAGTGGTGTGACCTAAAGGCCATTTTTATGAGGCAGCTGAAATGGTGCCCAGTAGTAGAAATGTGTGTTAGGATGGCAGAATGCCACAATTGTTATTAGTGAGAAATCTGTCCATGACATGGCAGTGGATATGTCACCACATAGGTATTGTAGCAGCATTAGAAACACTGCATCTGTCATGTTTGGTAAGTGTACTGCAATAGCTCTTCAGTTAAAGTTGCAGTATCTAGGTCCACAGCACTTAAGCCATCATGATAATGTTTTTTCCAGTTCACAAAGTGTATGTAAACCCTCACAGTTACATTAAGTTTAATTAATTTTTCTATCCTGTTTACAGATTTATTTTTATTATGGTTGTCCCTGAAAAGGGTACACATATGTTTCCACTGAATAATCAGGATCTGTATACTGTAAGTTGCTTTCCAAAGCCAAGGGAAAACTTAGAACAACTTGAGAAACAAATATTATTATGCTTTGCCTATAATGTTGTAGCGCTACCCCTGGAGGAGCCGCTGGTTGTTGTTGGGATCAGCGTATTAAGTTACCTCAGTGTTGTCTAGGGGTGTAGTTGATAAGTAGAGTAGCTTAGAGTAGTGAGCGAATGTCCAGTCATTGAATAAGGTTTTTTCAAATGATTTATTTCCAGGCCCAACATGGCCAACATCAACATCAAATGAGGAGAAAAAGGTTGATGAAGCAAGAGAGAACTTTGCAGTATCAGGCCTGGATATGAACCGAGCAATCCTGCTCTCAGTAACACAGTAGTAATAAACACAATTTGTCGCCACTCTAGCCAGAGTGGGTGAAGTGCCCCCGGACAGACTTCTGCCCCAAGTCTGGCAGCCGAAGTGTCACTTTAGATTTCTGGGAGGAACAGGCCTCTGCCACACACCTGGCTCTAGGGCCTCTGCCACAGGCCAATTACTTGAATGAGCTAAATGGATGGATTGAGATTTGAGCGAATCCTCCCAGTAGATTAAGCATAGGTCACCGGATGACAGCTAATAGTGTACCTGTCAACATTCCGGTCACCAGATCCCCGATGGTTCATTCAAGCCCTGTTGGACAACCTGCCTCCGGGTTCTCCTCAAGCCGACCCCCCATCGAACGACACACAGCCTGGAATCTCCTCAGTCAAACTGGGGACCCAGCAAATCACTGGGGCCCCTTTCAGCAAACTGGAGCTCCGCGTAGCGTATGACCCTGGCCTGGTAGGCCATCACCGGGGTCCGTTGGAATGCGCATACCCTGAAGGTGGGTGCCGCACCTGGAACCTGGAACCCGCGAAGAACCAAAGAAAATAGCGTCTGCCACAGATATACTCTCCCCCAGCATGCAGGGAAAACTCCTCTTATTGGCTGCTGGGGAAAAGCAGCTCTGCCAGAACCCCTCTAGCGCCAACTGCCGCCCAGGGATGGGAACTACATCCCTGGAGCGCAGACTGACCTACAGGACAGTTCAGGAATGACAGCAGCCCAAATTTAGCAAATTTTGAATGGTAGAAAAATAACTCTCCCATTCCCCACTAACTTTAGCGTAGTGCCCATACTGAAAGTAAGGGGGCGTTACAATGTATTCACAGGAAGTCCCTCATATATATTTCTCACCTCACATGTACTGTAAATATTGATCAAGCTGTCCTTTTCACTCTTCATCTCACCTGCTTATGTTTTTCTCACTTATAGGCTCCAAGCAAACTAGCTTACTTTTAAGTGTTTTTTTTTTTGCCCCTAGAAGCAAATAGTGCTATCCTATGTGTGGGATTTTCGCTAGCACCAGGTCCAGGTGGTGAATGTGGTTTTACAAAGGTTTTGGAAAACATAATAATGTCATTCAGATAGATCAGCACTGTCTCAAAGTTATAGTCCCCCAAACATTGTTCCATCAATCATTAAAAGGTGCTGGGAGCATTACTCAGACCTAATGGCATGAGATTGAATTTAAAAAGCCTCAGCTGAGTGACATAGACTGTCTTTCCCTGTTCTATTCTCATACTAGGACCTGCCCATACCCGCTATCCGGGTCCAGGTTGGAGAAATAGCAGGTCTGACATAACGCCATGAGCGATTTTTGTACCCAAGGCAGGCGGTAGGCATCCCAATGGGTACAGGTGCTGAGCTTGTGATAGTGCATGCAAAACCGTAAACTACCATCCTTTTTGTGCACTAGGACCTTGGGGCAGCGTCTCTCTTTGATTATTCTACTCTGCAACATATTGTAGATCAAGTCCTTGAGCAAGAGTTATGTGCTGGTACCTCTATTGAATAAGGGGGTTCTACCTGTGTGGATGGGGTGATCTATGGCCCCAGTGCACCCATATTCTTTAGGACCTAATGGTGAATATGAGTAAGTGTTTCTTCATCAGTTCATTGAGAAGGCTTACTGGGGCAACATGTAATCCTGGAAGAGGGTGGCTAGTTGGTCCAACAACTGCTGATACTAATAAATGTCCAAGGGGGTTATGGGGGCCTGAAGCAGGGCACAGACATCTTCCACTGCTGGTTGGGATCCCACAATGCAGTGGTTGGTACAAACATAGAGATATGCAAGGATCCTGTGGTTTGGCAGCTCGACAGGAGTCATCCCTAGGCTAATGAGCAGGACCAGTGCCTGGCCCAGGTGAACTTTGGACAGAGTGTGAACTATCAGCCACTCTCCTGACATTCTAAGATCTCTGCAGGGTCTACCTTGACTGTGGCACCCCATAGCTTGTTGTGGGTAAGGACCAGACAACTTCTTTGATGAAGGCCAGAAGCAGCTTCTGCATTGGTGGTGTGTGGACAACGTGTACCGAGGACACAACTGGGCTGTGGGAGATAACCACTTCAACTCATTCCACCACTTGGTCAAAGATTTGTACCCTCATCCACAAGACCTCTTCCACCCTGATGGGTACGTTGTTAGCTGCTTTTAGGCACAACCAGGATGGGTCTAGCTGGTCTTGGGTCCCAAAACGTTGGATGTAAAAGTCATATTCAATGATAGTGGACCAATCAAGCAAGGGACCAATTGTCAATTTCTTAAAGCAATCTTTACCAGGCTTGGGCATACCATGGCCTTTTATCCTGTGGGACCTTAGTATGTAGTCTCTGTGAGTCTTCTTTCTGCTCTGGGAGCCTCTAGTTTAATGACTGGCAAGGGGTTCCCCCTATTTTCAGGGTGGTCAAAGCTCTTGGCCAGGTGTCCAACACCTCTGATCTTCACTGGGATAATTTCACAGAGGGTTCTCACCCTTGGACAGGTGGGCCAGTTTCTGTTTAACTGTTTGATTCCTTGCAGCATGAACTGCTGAATGGCAGTCTGGAGAGCCAACAGTGGGGAAAGGGCCAGGGCCTATTCTCTGACATAGAGAGGTTCACTTTTCTTGGTTATCAAACAGATTATCAAAATTAATGATATTGTGTAAACAGATATTCTGTAAATTATATAACATCTATAGACTTGTGATTTTTGGATCTGGACGATGGGTATCTTTTCACATCTGGGCAGGTTTGGTAAAATTGCTTAAGTTAAGGTGGTGGAATTGAACCCTATTGAAGTCAACCAAAAGTTAAAAAAGAGTAATGGTCATTTTCTAGGCTAATTGTCAAAGGAATTGTCAAACAAATGGCATGGGAGCACTGATTTGTGGGACATGTACTAAAGCAAATTTGCTGGCAAAAGGACAGCTTCCGGTTGCTTGGTTCTGTTTGTAAACAAAGTGGACAGAGATATCCTAGATGAGGGTCTCATATGTCAACTGTCATCTGCCAGACCTGTCATTCGACAGGAGTGAAGCTACAGGACCAGACATGTCCGCAGTAAGCATTTTCTTTTTCAGCAGCCTTCAGGCATCATGAATGCGGATCTACAAAGTGTAATGTCATAATTGACAATGGATGTACATCATGGGACCTTTTTTTGTTTTTATTCATTAAAGTACTTGACAAAACCTATGTTTTTCTTTTTTAACTCTTTACTTTTTTGTGCATAAGGCTACATTCACACCGGCAATTAGGGCCAGTGTGAATAGAAGCAGCAGGCCCTCAGTGGCTAGGTGTGGCTGCTGGCCCTCTTTACCATGATAGATCGCTGGTGACCGCAGACTTTCACTGCTCTCTGTACAGCCAGTGATTACTCATTCACATAGAGAGTGGCTGGTACCTGGGTGCCCCCTGATTGGTAAAGGGGCTTCCATATTCCAAAAAGTCCCTGCCTTCAGACCTCTTTAACCAATGGGCCAGGATTGTGGGAAAGAGACTCTTGTCCTCATCAATTTGAAGACAAGGTGTTTTGCCAAGTGGGTCCCCCTCTGGCAAGGTATTCCCTATTATATTGAGGGCTTTTGACCTAGCCTGGATCAGGAAAGGGGGTAAACCGCATACTCATCCACCCCTTTCCACCTCGCTCTTTTTTCTTAATTTTTGTGTGGGGTTCCTCCTTAAAATCCTTACCAGACCCAAACAGTCTGGTATAAATTTGGAGGGAACCCATACGTTTTTTTTTAGCTATCCCTGGTTTCTTTGCTTACATGGCCAGGAATTCCCCAGGGGCTAGTGATGTTACTGTTTGTTATGGACTCAGCAAGGCCAGCACCCACCAGCATCCTTAACAACCATTGACAGTGGGAAGCTGTCATGTATAATAGTGGTAGTATTATTGCCATTATACACATTCATCAGAACCTAAGCTCATCCTTAATTCAGACTATCTCCTCCCCACTGCTGCTACTTCCTGATTTGCAGGCATCCTCTATGGCCCTGGACACCCAGTGATGCTGTAAATTCTGCGCGCACACACAAAAGTTACATTCTACTCTGCACCTGGTCCAGAGCTGAGAGTGTACAATGCGCCATACAGCATAAACAAAAAATAAAAGAATGCTAGAGGGGACAGGGAGATTTTTTTGGGCAGAAAATACTCTTCACGTCTCTTTGGCAAAATTCCTTACATAGTTACATAGTAGGTGAGGTTGAAAAAAGACACAAGTCCATCAAGTCCAACCTATGTATGTGAATATATGTCAGTATTACATTGTATATTCCTGCATGTTGTGGTCGTTCAAGTGCTTATCTAATAGTTTTTTAAACTATCAATGCTCCACGCTGAGACCACTGCCTGTGGAAGGGAATTCCACATTCTTGCCGCTCATACAGTAAAGAACCCTCTACATGGTTTAAGGTTAAACCTCAAGAGTGGCCACGTGTCTTGTTAAACTCCCTTCCGCAAAAAAGTTTTATCTCTATTGTGGGGTTACCAGTACGGTATTTGTAAATTGAAATCATATGCCCTCTCAATAAGTTCAGCGCTCGCAACCTTTCCTCATAACTAATATCTTCCAGATCCTTTTTTATCTTTGCTTTGCACTTCAGCTCAATTATAAACTCTCCAGAGTATTTTTTTTTTTTTAATTGTTAATTTATAGGTTTTTGCAAGTCATACAAAAGAAAATGCATTGGAATCATTAACATTTTGAAGCGATGCAGGTATACACTGTCTTAGAAAACTACTAAGCACACATAGGGCCAGATTCACAGAAGAGATACGACGGCGTATCTCTGATACGCCATCGTATCTCTCAGAGTATCTATGCGACTGATTCATAATCAGTTCCGCATAGATAGCCCTAAGATCCGACAGGTGTAATTGACTTACACCGTCAGATCTTAGGATGCAGTACCTCGGCCGCCGCTGGGTGGAGTTTGCGTCGTTTTCCTGCGTCGGGTATGCTAATGAGCATTTACAGTGATCCACAACGGTTTTCGTGTTCGTTACGTCGTCGCTAGTAATTTTTTCCCGTCGCAAATTTACACCTGCTTTAACATGGCTTAACTTTAGTTGAGCCATGTTAAAGTATGGCCGTCGTTCCCGGGTCGAATTTCAATTTTTTTTTGTTTTGGCGTAAGACGCCTGGGAATACGAATGGACGCTACGCACGTCGCCGTTCTAAAAAATGACGCCACATCGCGCAAAGCACGGCGGGAATTTCTAAACTGAGCATGCGCAGTACGTCCGGCGCGGGAGCGCGCCTAATTTAAATGGTACATG
The DNA here is from genome assembly GCF_905171775.1 of Rana temporaria. Lineage (NCBI taxonomy): Eukaryota > Metazoa > Chordata > Amphibia > Anura > Ranidae > Rana > Rana temporaria. The sequence goes on along the minus strand of NC_053491.1, from coordinate 68,268,834 downwards.
CCCCATTTTTGCAAGTTTACAGGTAAGTGCTTTGTGGATCAGGCACTTACACTGAAAACTTGCGGCGGTGTAACGTAAACGGGTTACGTTGCGCCGCCGCAAATGTACGAGAATCTGGCCCATAGATTGTACAAGGTAAGGAACAGCGATGTGATTAAACAGTTGCCTTGAGTGGGAGAAAGAAAGTCAGACCCATGAATAAGAAATACAAATAAAATTAGTAGAATTAGTTCGAAACAGCCTCCTATCACAGTTATACATGAGTCATAGAGGAAACATAAACAGACTGTATCCAGAGTTTTATTCTTCTAGGCATTATCCATTTGCTAAACTCTGGATTCACAAACATATTTAACAAAGAATTCCTATTCTTGATTGTAGTAACCCATATAAACCAATCAGCACCCAATGGGTTACTAAACTTAAATGTATGCATTTAGGAATAGGAGGTCTTTATTAAGTCTTAATGCTCCATAGGTCTCATAAACTGTACAATTAGTTGTTATGCCTCTATTTGTAAGAATAATATTTCTGTATTATATAAAAGTAGCTATTAGACCTTCCTATTTGTACATGAAGTTATTTGTGCATTTCTTCATACACGCTTTCATAAGATTTATCTATGTTTCACATGATATATCAATATGTGTCTTTCAATCTGCCAGTTTTAAATACAAAATATACCAATTATAGAGTAAATAGAATGAGCCAACAATACAGGACAAGCGATAAAGAAGATCTGAATGCAATATATGTTATAGATCTGCAATTCACTTTGTTCAGTTGAAAAAGGTGGTTTGTTAACACACAGTTTATGTATCTCTTTTTTATTGAATAAAAGTGTGAATGCAAAGAAAAGTAATTGTATTTGACGGCGAACAACAAGAATAGATAGAGTTCAGCATGGGAATTATGTAGAGATGCTGTAAAACTTTATTTTTAAAGGAAGTAAACTACCATTTTATAGTAGGTCAAATATTCTATGGAACAATTGTATGGATTTCTGCATTAGTGTTGATAGGAATATATTTAGGAAATCAAAAGCACCTGGTACAGTGAGTAAGCAATTTGTTATCCTCTTTAAAAGCTGAACACGATAGGGGAACACAGAGCCATTAATACAGTAAATTGAATAGCTGTAGAATGTACTCGTTTGTAGGCATAGAGTGTGCTCTAAGAAGATAGAGTGTTCACTCTCATCTTCAGCAATAAATTGTAATGGTACAGTGGCAGATAGCATCCACAGCAAAATTGTGTTTTTGTTTTCTTTAGATTTCAGCATCTTTATATTTTCCCGTGTCATACAGTGCTTTTTGTCATTGTGGCTAAAAGTGACAAGATAGAACACAAGGCTCATCAAGGTGCTATTGTGATGTTTTATGTGGCAAATAGTATAATAAAACAAAATATTTCTTAGGGCTGTATGCTGTTTTTCCTTTTTCTTCTTTTAGATGATATAACCTTTACACAATTGGCGAATGCCCGTTATGGTGTATCTTACAGAATTAGACCGTTTTGACCAGTTGTATATGACTGGGACACTTGTCAATTACATCACTTTGCTTTAGAGTAATATATTAAAGTGGGGGTTCACCCAAAAAAAACATTTTTAACATGACATTCAGCCGAGTTGTCAGAATTACAATCGGCTGTTTTTTTTTTTTCAGTGCCGTACATACCATATTTTCACCGCCGCTTCCGGGTATGTAATGTGCGGAACTGGGCGTTCCTAATTGATTGACATCCTTCCGACCGGCGCATACAGCGCGTCACGAGTTGCCGAAAGAAGCCGAACGTCGGTGCGCAGGCGCCGTATAGAGCCGACTCGCAGTCCGGCTTCTTTCGGCAACTCGTGACGCACTGTATCCGCTGGTCGGAAGGATGTCAATCAATTAGGAATGCCCAGTCCCACACATTACATTTCCGGAAGTGGCGGTGAAAATACGGTATGTACGGCACTGAAAAAAAAAACAGCCGATTGTCATTCTGACAACTCGGCTGAATGTCATGTTAAAATGTTTTTTTTTTTAGATGAACCCCCGCTTTAAAATAATCATAGTAAAGTAGAAAAAGTCACAGTGAGCAGTGTAGATAATAATTTGTGAACCTCCACTCAAAAAAAGTAAGATTAAAGAGAAAAAGCTAGGACAGCCGCACTCCAAAAACTTTGGTTTTAATAAATATGCCACAGCAAAAATTAGAACAGAAGCTGACGCGTTTCGCACTGTACTTTAGTGCTTATTCATAGCCCATCAGCTTCTGTTCTAATTTTTGCTGTGGCATGTAATTTTTGTGACCAGTTTTATTAAAAGGAATGTTTTTGGAGTGCGGCTGTCCCAGCTTTTTCTCTTCAATTTTGCATACCATTGCATTGCCGGCACCCATGGTTTGGATTAAGTGAGACAAGTTCTCTGGTTCATCTGAGCGGTTATCTTTCTTCTCATCAAAAAAAGTAAAGTTTTGCTTTTTTATATGGAACTAGAAATGTTAAAGTAAAATTTCCGAATTCCAGCCTAAACCTAACTAGTCTTAAAAATGTCTCTTCCTCACTTCTTCTTATCCTGACATAATATACTTACATATTTTCATCTTGCTTCAGTCCAGTCATGTGATCCCTGTGTCTACTGCAGCAGCTGAAGGGCAGAGTGCTCAGCAATGGCTAAGAAATCCAGGAGTGATGATATCATCCATAGGCTCTCATGTCTCAACCACTATCGGCGCTCCCTCCTTTACAGCTGCCACTGGCTGACACAGGGGAGCCAGGTCAAGTGACTGGACTGGAGCAGGCTGAAAATAGGTGACTATATACATCTTTTTTAAACACGGTGGTAAGCATAGGTGTTAGGAAGGGGGTGGAGACATTTTAAGGACTAGTTAGTTTTTGGCAGGAATTCTACTTTAGTAGTGCGAAAGTAGTGCCCTGAAGATCAACCTAAGAATTGCAATTTATGATGGTGTGGTAGGTGTGGACCACACCTGGGTGACACCTGCCAGAGGGTGACACCAGGCCCGGACTGACCCCTAGCGCCGCAGCTCCCTCCTTCTCTTTCGAGATCTCTGCTATCCCCTTCGCTCCACATGATGTGCAGGAAGGGTGGGGAAGGAGGGATTGAAGCAGAGTCAGACAGGGTACCCGGGGTCCAATGGTTCCACACACCCCAAAAATACACAATCGCATCTCTCTTTGGCTGCAGGAACCATACTTTGGCTGCCTCCTTCTCAGCTCTGATGTTCACGTACATAGGCCCAGAGGAAGAGCCAGGGAGGAGGAGGGGGGGGGGGTGACACCTGCCCATGGCTGAGGTTTGTATAGCAGGAGTATTACAGAGGAGGGGGACATGGTGATTGGGAAGGGGGGACATGGTGATTGGGAAGGGGGGAATGGGCAGGTAACAATTGTGCTGCCAGGAGTAATTTTAGGGAGGGGGTGGAGGTTAAAGGATATGTGCTAGGGAGTGCTTTATTTTGGGCTAGAGCAGACTTGTGCTAGAATGAGAGGGGCAGATTTGAAATTTGACCCCCTAGCACAATTTCACTCCCCTCCCAAAGCACCCCCTGGCACATTATCTTTAACCCCCACTCCCCTCAAATCAAAGATCTCCTCCCGGCTCCATCCAATCCCCCCGATCCCATCCCGGCTCCATCCATATCCCTGATCCCACCCCGGCTCCATCCACCACCCCAATCCCATCCCAGCTCCACCCACCACCCTGTTCCATTCCTGTCAGGATGCTCTCTACGTTGCAGATAGAGAAAGGAGCTGTGTGTTAGTGAGCGTCCTGACTCTCCTGCTCACCCCCTCCCCCCTCAAGGGAGGGGGCGAGCACGACACTCCACACCAGGGATAAAGCCTTGCATTACTGTGTGGTGTTACAGAAGAAACAGAACAGGAAGTGAGGATTTCTCAGAAGAAATAAAGCAAAATTAAAGGATGAATGCGTGTTTCCCAGCATTCAATTCTCATAGCAGGAGAATGTGACTGGCTCTCTATGGAGCCGGTTCACATATCTCTGCAGCGGGTCCGGTGCTGTGTGCCGGAAAAACGTGTGCCTTTTTTGGTGCATTTCAGGTTTTATTTCAGCCCAAAATTCGGGCTGAAATCGGACCTGAAACGGTGAACCAGAACGCACCGGACCCCTGCTTTGTGCCGCATGCGGCGACAGGGTGAACCCGGCCTTAAAGTGTAAATAAAGATGGAGACAGTTTTTAACAAGTCCTTTTATTAGTTTAGCTCTTTGTATGTACTAGGTATGTCCAAAGAGTATACCTCTGCAGTAGCAGCCTTCAGCTTGTGCAGATTTTCTGTAGCCGCCTCCCAGCTTGAAAGTAAAAGTGATGCAGCAACTCTATGGTTTCACAGAGCTGGAAGCATGGTGTCCTCCCCTCTCCCGCTGGCAGCCCCCCTCCACCAGTGGTTCCTGGGCTCTCCTGCTCTTACTGGGAGCCAGGCACCACAACCGCTTGCTTCAGGGGGAGAGCAATGTGAAAAGAGGCAAATTCATGTCTCAATCTCACATATAAACAATGAAACTGGAAGCAGTGATGATTTTGTCACTTACTTTTTCACCAATTCCTGGCCGGTACAGCCAGGGGACACATCAAACCAAGCTTGGTTAGATGGTGTGAAGGACAGGGGAGACATTGGGGTCTATTAGACCCCTAATATCTCCAAAAAGAGTACCTGTCACCTGCCCGGTGCTATCACAAAGGGGGTCATTAACGTCTTCTGATAGCGATAAAGTAAAAATAAATAATTAAAACAAAAACTTTAAAAAGAAAATTTAAATAAAATGTAATATATATATATATATATTTTTAAACTGGCATAACCCCTGTTGTCCCACACACATGTAAACCATGGTTGCTTCTTTTCTACCTAATTCTTTTCTTTACTTCTTTTCTATACACACATTTTCTCCATGAGTATTACCAGACTCTTTTTTATTTTGAGCCATCAGCTACTGTACTGAATGTATATTAAGAGCCCCCTGTGGAGGGGCGTGGCCTGCAGCGGGACCGGATGGTAGCGTGGTGAGCGAGCTCCTCCACCCACGAGAACGAAGCGGCACTAAACGACCGATCCAGGGCACAAAACTGACCCCAAAAGGGTGCGATCCGATCCGGGCACATACTGGGAGGATGACCAACAAGCGGAAAGGCTCCGCGAAACCCCAGCGTCTGATGGACATGTTCACGGTGCCGCGTGACGGGGGCAGGCAAGATGGCGCCGATGCGACCTCAACTCCCGCGCCTACACACCAGGCCAAAAGCAGCGGAGGGCCTCGATATTCGAGTGGGGAACAGAGGGCTTCTCCCGACGCCCATACCTCTTCACCCTCACCATCAGCCAGCCCAGCAAAGACTCGGATGAGGCTGGATGACGCTGGATGCGGCCCTGCAATGAGTCCTGCCACAGATTCTGGGGAGGACACACGTGAGTTACATGACTCTATTGCAACTTTCCCTACCTCTAACCAGCCTGTGATGGACACAGTCCTCAGAGACATGCTAGTGACACTACGTAGTTCACTACAGGCAGACATGGTGAATTGTATACACAGAGTGAGTGGAGAACTGAGGGAAGTGGAGGGCAGAGTGGAACACATAGAATCCAAGATGGGGGAATATGCCTCCACCATTAACAGTCTAGTGGATGCAAGTGAAGCGCAGGAGGAGAATGATGAATGGATCAGGAATAAGTTAGCAGACCTCGAGGACAGATCTAGGAGGAACAACATGAAAATAAGGGGGGTCCCCGGGTCAGTGCAACCCCCAGACCTGCGATCGTATGCGATCGATCTGTTCTTGTCTCTCCTCCCTGACCTTAACAACGTGGACTTCACTATCGATAGGATCCACAGGCTCCCAAAACCATCCTTCCTCCCTGCTGCCATCCCTAGGGATGTGATCCTGCGCATGACTTTTTTCCATGTAAAAGAACAGCTCATGCAAGCGATGCGCAGGAATGAAAAAATCCCCTCCAGGTTTCAAAACTTACAATTTTACCCTGACCTCTCCCAGCATACTCTGCAAAAAAGGAGGAATCTAGGTACAATTACCAAAGCTCTGAGAAACCATGATATCTCCTACAAGTGGGGCTTCCCCACCAAACTCATCATCACTTACAGAGAAAAGTCATTCAATGTAGACTCAGTCGACAGAGGTATTGCCTTACTAAAAACCTGGGAAATTCTGCCAGCCCCTAGAGAGGAAGACAAGCCAACCTCGCATAACAATGCAGTCACCCCTGTCTGGAAGCAAGTTACACATAGAAATGCAAGATCACACAAATGAGTTCTTTTTTTTTTCTTTTAAGTTTGGTGCTTTCTTTTTAAACTTTACCTATGTTCTCCTACAAGTGTGATGATGATCTAATCCTGGACTTATCCAAATCTCGTGGGATCCTGAATGGTTCCTGGGCATGAACTTATCCCCGCCAACACCTGAGCAGCGTTTAGCTGCACCCGGGCATAGCCCTCACGAGCGTTCTTCTGTTGCCATGGTAATGGCTAGTTGTTTGCTGATGTTTCGCTTAACTTCATGTTTTGTTTTTTTGTTCTTTTCTTTTCCTTCTTGTTTTTGGATCTACACAGCCACACTTGACCACTTGAGATGGAATCCGCTCGGAGGCTCCACCCGCTCTCCAACATGCAAAATTCAAACACCTCCACAAGCCTCTGAAAGAATTTACCGACCAGGGACCACAGTGAGTAACCTTTGCGCCAGACCCATTCATCTACTGATGTCTAGACCACCCAGAGGCAGGGCCGTCTTTAATATGGTTTGGGCCCTGGGCAAACATTTTTTTTGGGCCCCCCTCCAGCTTATTTTGGGCCTGGCTGGTTCACATGTATGTTTTAGCGGTCCTCATTTGTGCAGGTACAGCAGCCCATTGATTTGAATGAGCTGCCATGCCTTTGTTTCCTGCAGAAAAAAGGTGCATTCAGCATTTTAAAAATACAGTTGCCTTGAAATCCATTCTGCTTTTGCACCATGCTACTTACCTGCAGTTCTTGCACACACAAACGCACTGTGTTTTTAAAAGCGTGACCTAAACGTCTAAAAATGCAGCAAGTTTGACAGTGCGGGAACTGCAGATAAGTCACAGGAGACAGCAGAATGGACAGACAGTGCTGTATTTCAGTGCTTGATGGGCATAGGCGTGCCGTGTGCGCAGCCTATTACATGAGGCATGAGCTTTTCTTTGCAGGAAACGCAGGCATGGCGGCCCATTCAAATGAATGGGCTGCTGTGCCTGCGCAAATGTGGGCCTCCAAAACACATATATGTGAACCAGCCAGGCCCAAAATAAGCCCATCAAGCAGTTAAATACAGACAGTAATGCCATGTGCTCTGAGGCCTTACTCAGCCTGGACTGCAGGTCTGGTCTGTGATTTAAAGAGTTCCTCTATTTTACACATGGCATGGCATGGGGTCCCATGGTGCTAAAGCAGAATGGACAGATGGTGCTGTGACCCCATGCCATGCCATGTGTAAAATAGAGCAACTTTTTAAAACACTGACCAGACCTGCAGTGAATCATCAAATATTATAAAGACTTTGGGCACACTCTACAGAAAACTTCTATTTACAATATAGATTAGCAAACAGTGACATACCTTGAGGAGCAGGACATGAAGAAGTCAGCCTCGGGAAGAGCAAACTGGGGATGTTATAAATTCACATTCTAATTCACTTTAATATACAAGCAGCACCCAGTGGCAGGAAGGGAGAAGTGCACGTCTAAAGGGAAGCCAGGGGTGCTGTACATTTTAAAACACTGGGAAGGGAAGCAGTACTGTCACTGGCTGCGTGCCGCTGATGATTTTCAGCCTGATTTGTGGGCAGCACAGGGGCTTAACGGGCGGCAGGGCCGCCATCAGGAATTATGGGGCCACTTACACAGCTTCAGGCATGGGCCCCCTGGAGCAGAGAACCGGGATGGGGGGGTGCTGCCGCCTCAAATTGAGAAGCAGGGGGGGCTGCCGCGAATTTAGAAGCAAGGGGCCCTTTACAAAAAAAGAAATAAAGAAAGAAATAAAGAAAAATATATATAAAAAAAGGGGTGTAGCCATCTGGGGCCCTGGGGACCTCTGGGCCCTTTAATAAAAAGAAAAAAAGAAATAAAAAATATATATAAAAAATATATTTTAAAAAGGGGGTTGCCATCTGGGGCCCTGGGGACCTCTGGGCCCTTTAATAATTTTTTTTTAATAAAAATAAATTACAAAAAAAAGGGGGTTGCCATCCGGGACCTCTGGGCCCTTTAATAAAAAATAAAAAAATATATATAAAAAAGAAACATTTATAAAAAAAAAGGGGGGTTGCCATCCAGGGCCCTGGGGACCTCTGGGCCCTTTAATAAAAAAAAATAAAAAAATATATATAAACAAAAATAAACAAAAATAAAAAAAATAAAGGGTGTTTGCCACATGGGGCACTGGGGACCTCTGAGCCCTTTAATTAAAAAAAAAAAAAAAAAAAATTATGTATATATATATATATATATATATATATATATACATATATATATATATATATATATATATATATATATATATATATATATATATATATATAAAAAAGAAATAAAAAGAAAAAAAAGAAATAAAATAATATAAAAAAAATGTTTTTTTATAAAAAAAAGGGGGGTTGCCATCCGGGGCCCTGGGGACCTCTGGGTCCTTTAATAATAATAATAATAATAACATTTATATAATATATATATATATATATATATATATATATATATATATATATATATATATATATATATATATATATATATATATATAAAAGAAATAAAGAAATATATAAAAAAATATTTTTTCATAAAAAAAAGGGGGGTTGTCATCCGGGGCCCTGGGGAACTACAGGCCCCTGGGGACCCCCAGACCTCTAAAAAAAATTGTCCCTTTAATAAAAAATAAAATAAACCCCTTAAAAAAATTGTCCCTTTAATAAAAAATAAAAATATATAAAAAAAAAAAAATTTTTATTTAAAAATAAAATAAAACAAGGGGGGTTGCCATCTGGGGCCCTGGGGGCCTCCGAACCCCTAAAAAAAAAAAAAAAAAAAAAAAAAATTTTTTTTTTTTTTTTTTTTTAGAGGGGGTTGCTTTGGGCCCCCAACAGTGACAGGGCCCAGGGCACCTGCCCCATTTGCCCTGCAGTAAAGACGGCCCTGCCCAGAGGGACCTCAGGTCTCCCAAATGTGACTTTGCCGCACAAAACATCACCTCCCGTTACTACCAATGGTGATTAAGATTTTGTCTATCAACACTAGAGGTATGAACCACCCTGTAAAGAGAAAGTCCCTGTGGAGGGAAGCTATAATACACAAAAGTGACATTATATGCGCTCAAGAAACGCATTTCAGTAGAGAATCAGCGCCTCAGTGCTCCCACAGAAATTTCCCCAATGTATTTACCGCGAATGCTGACACCAAAACTAAGGGAGTCCTAATTGCCATTCGGGACACGGTCACCTTTACCCTGCACAAGGAAATAGCTGATCCTGGTGGTAGATACCTGATTTTGATCTGCGATATCAACTCAGTTGCCTACACCATTGTGAACGTCTATGCTCCAAACGCTCACCAGGTTCGATTTTTCAATAAGCTATTAAGGAAAATACAACCCGTCAAAAAGGGCCTCCTTCTACTATGCGGGGACTTTAATGCTGTGCCCGACATAAACATGGACACCACGTCCAAGGCACTTAGAGCAGGAGTGACGCTACAGGACACGATCCATCAGGCAGAACTGTTTGATGTGTGGAGATGTCACCATTCAGGTGAAAGAGACTTCACCTTCTTCTCGGCCCCGCATCGCACGTACACGAGAATAGACCTGTTTTTGATGGATTACCCTACCCTAACCAGATCCATCTCATCATCTATAAACGACATATCCTGGTCAGACCACGCCTCAATTTCTTTGACTCTTAGGGATGGCTCCATTGCCAATCCATCCCCTGTATGGAGGGCCAATACGTTTTTGTTGCAACAACCCGCCAACAGACTACTTATTGAAAATCACCTGAAGGAATTTTTTCATATAAATGATGTACCTGATCAAGACCCATTCTCTTTGTGGTCTGCTCACAAAGCTTATTTAAGGGGTATACTTATTCAATTGGGGGCAAGGGCAAAGAGGCAGAAGCATTTAAAAATAAAAACCCTCACCGATGAAATCGCAAGGATGGATCGGGAAAATAAACAGGCACCCACTCACACAATCTCTACTAAACTAATGCAACTAAGGAGCGATTTCAGGCTTCTCCTACTGGAGGACTTTGAGAGGCATTCCAAGAGGTTGAGAATGACTTATTATGCACAGGGCAATAGAGCTGGTAAGATGTTGGCCAATAGAATTAAGGGACGTAGGATTAAAGCCAGAATCCCTCATATATTACACCCCGAGCACAAAACAAAACTACTCCACCCCCAAGATATGGCAGATGCCTTCAGTCAATATTATGGCGCCCTTTATAACCTGAAGGACGACAAAAATACGCTCCAACCCACTATCTCTTCGATAAATGACTTTCTTAATAAATCTCCCTACCACAACTTTCCCCACCACAACTAAATTTTCTAAATTCCCCATTTACGGTAGAAGAAATACAAAAAACCATTGACTCCCTGCCGGCCAACAAATCCCCGGGACCTGATGGATTTGTGGGAGAGTATTACCAGATGTTTAAATCCATCCTGTCACCTTACATTTTAAAGGTGTTTGACAAAGCTGCCGCCTCTTCGTCCTTCCCTCCAGAAATGCTGGAGGCACTGATTGTGACCTTGCCCAAGCCAGGGAAGACTCCTGACACCCCAGCCAACTTCAGGCCTATATCACTATTGAACAATGATCTTAAATTATATGCCAAGCTTATTGCGGGTCGATTGGTGGACATACTGCCCACACTGATCCATCCGGATCAGGTGGGATTTACCAAAGGGCGTCAGGCCTCGGACGCTACGAGACGATTGGTCAATATCGTTCATCTTGTGGGGGTTCAGCAAAGGCCTTCTCTGCTCCTCGCTTTGGATGCGGAGAAGGCCTTTGATAGGGTCCATTGGGGATATCTAGAGATGGTCCTCAGGAAATTTGGTTTCATGGGCCCCATTTGTGCGGCAATACTAGCTCTTTACTCAGCACCCTTAGCTAGAGTGTTCACCTCTGGGACACTTTCCAAGCCTTTTGCTATTACCAACGGTACCCGCCAGGGGTGCCCATTATCCCCTTTAATTTTCAATCTGATTCTAGAACCCCTCGCATCTTATATACGGTCACATAGAGACATAAGCGGCTTCCCTTCCTCTAATACTGTACATACTATCAGTCTTTTTGCTGACGACATCATTTTGATGCTCTCAAACCCTGTCACTTCCCTGGCTTCGGTACATGAGGCACTTCAATTATTTGGGACGATCTCGTATTATAAGGTCAACGAGAATAAATCCTTTATTCTGGGGATGGGTATCAATGACACTGTACGGGGGACACTCGGTTCACGATTTCCATACGCCTGGAGCACTAGGGGCATTAAGTATCTTGGAATTGTACTACCAGCCAAGGCAAAGGAATTATTTACAAACAATTACACCCCGTTCTTGGCCTCTCTCCCGGGTAAACTACAGGAGCTAGCTAAGTCCGAGATGCTGTGGTCAGGCCGCTTAGCAGCCTTCAAGATGATGGTCCTCCCACAACTTATTTACTTATTTAGGACCCTCCCTATTCCTGCCCCTAACTCATTTTTTACTAAAGTCCAGGCCCTTATCAACCGATTTTTGTGGAAGGGTAAAAAAGCAAGGTGGGCATTTAGGAACTCGATAACGTCTAAAGGAGCAGGAGGGGTTGGTAATGTAGTAGTGAAAGACTATCATATAGCGGCTGTGTTGGCACAGCTGAGGACTTGGTTCCCGGACCCGCCTTCCACGAGATGGCGGGAATTGGAGGAAGTTCAATATCCACACGGAAGTCTACATGACCTCCTAATGGCATGTGCAATTTGAGCCGTACCCACTGACGGGCTATCCCCTACAATGGTGGCCTCTCTGAGGGCCTGGGAGGTACTTCTGAAGGTCTCCCACTCGCAATACGCCAAAACATCTCTCCCAATACCGGTAACATGCCTTACTGGCATCATACCAGACTTAAACATTGCCCATTGGCCCAATAAGGGAATAGTCAATATATCAGACCTAATGATAGGCCCAAGCGGGAAAACGTTTAGATCACTCCAGGTGGAGTTTGGCTTGGGAGAAGCTGACCACTTCACTTTCTTACGTTTGAACCATTTCTTTAGGACTGGTCCGACTCTCTCGATCCAACTCCCATGGAAAATCGTACTTTATTTGTCCAAACAATTTACTAAGATTAAAGGAATATCCCTATTTTACAATGTTTTGAACAACAAACTAGAATTTGTAAAATCTTCCAATATAGTAGCGTGGGAGGGAGACATGGGAGTCTCATATACATCAGATCAATGGCAGCGAGCTATCCGTATCTCCAACTCCTCCACCAGGAGCATCAATCTTTGGGAGCTCAATCAGAAAATAGTGTTAAGATGGTACCTGACTCCGTATAGGATATCTAAATTCAGTCCTCAGGCTTCTCCTCTATGCTGGAGAGGATGTGGGCTGGTGGGGACTCTGTTCCATATACTGTGGGAATGCCCCGTCATTCGTCCAGTTTGGGAGGAGGTCTTCTTCCTGGCTGCCCAGGTGACGGGGGTAGAGGTGCCGCTGTCCCCGGGACTGGCGGTCCTTTCGCTGGGATTAGAATTTATCCCAAAAACTAATAGAGCAGTTGTATCCCATATTCTAATGAGTACTAGATTAGCAATCACTCGCCACTGGAGGGATCACACAGCTCCCACAATGCGGGAGATAATCACAACTACCAGTACACATATTGATTACGAACGGATGTTCGCAGCATCCCAAGGCAGGTCTATGGAAGCTCACGGGCGATGGAGAGCGTGGACTGAGTGGTTCTCCGAGATATAAGGTTGATATTGTTTAAGTTCTAACTATAAGTTTTAATGAACATAAGATACTAGGGCTGATTGCGGATCCACATTTCAAAGTTCAGTACTTAAGGTCTACCCTTATTCTTTTCCCTTTCCATTCTCCTCCCTTTTTGTCTTTTTCTTTTCTCTTTCCCCCTCCCTTTTGCGTTCCTCCTCTCTCTCCCTCCACCGACTCCCACGGCTCTCCTGAGGGACAACCCTCTACATGCATTCTATAAAAGGAAAGAGGGGGGGTTTTCCTCGCGCTAGGAGAATGAATATAAATGAATTTCAAATGGATAAGTGAATAAATAAATAGTGAGTAATTCCAGCAGCAACGCTAAACATGTGATATACACGCAAAAAGTAAAAAGAAAAAAGATGAGTTGCGCTAGGAGTCGCAACTTAATGCGAAAATAATATAAATAAATAAATGCATAAATGAATAAATGAATAAAGTGCTAGTGCAAAAAATAGCAAAAAAAAAAAAAAAAAAAAAAGGGATGATGCCCAAACAGTCATGGGAAAAACCTTTCGGGGTAATTACAACAATCTGCTATTTGGGACCAAACGCTTAAAAAACTTTGTTAGTCCATTAGAATTGCATACTAATCAATTGTTAGGCAGTCCAAAATGACTGTTTGGGCATCATCCCTTTTTTTTTTTTTTTTTTTTTTATTCTATAAAAGGCCCTGACGCATCTGTCAATGTTGGATGTGGGGGGCTCTGGGGCCCGGTGTGGGGGGCGGGGGACACAGCTGGATCCCATTGGGGTGTCCGCCGGGGGTCGCCGCCTGGCGCTGTCCGCTTGGCCTTCCGGACGAAGGGTCCCACAGGGGATTCATAAATAGAGTTATGCATTATGACTATTGTGTGACCATTTTGTGAAAAATTATAGTAGTATCGTCCGATATGTGCCAGCACTATGTGGAAGTTTCTTTCTCCTTTCTGCCTTCTTTATTTTATATTGCTCTCAACTTATGTTGTTCAATGCACACATGTCTGTGAAAATGTTACCAATAAAAACTTATTGAATCTAAAAGAGCCCCCTGTGGACATCTACTCTATTGGGGTGAAGTAACTCTACTACGGTACTTCCTAGCATGGTGTTTCCCAATGCATAATAATTGCTCATCTTATTCTACTAGGAGGAATGCAAGTATTGTTTTTGATACACTTTTTTTATTAATCTAATGCCACGTACACACGATCGTTTTTAATGTCATGTAAAAAACAACGTTTTTCTCGCCGTGATTCTTGTAAAGCCTGCCCTGCATACACACGGTCGTGTAAAAAAAATGCTTGAGCAAAGCACGGTGGCGTACAACACGTACGACGGCACTATAAAGGGAAAGTACCATTCGCTACCCTTTGGGCTGATTATGCAAATTTCCCTTCTCATAACTTGCTTCTGAGCAAGTGCATTTTTTTCCCTGTCCTAGCCTACATACGACCATTTTTCACGACAATAGAGCATGTTCTAAATTTTTAATGCCCATTTTTTACGTCAGGAAAAATGCTCTGGAGCCTACTCGCGATCGCTTTTAATGACCAATTTAAAAAATTGCATTTTTCTCGTCATTTTGTTTTCTACTTTTTACGCTTGCATTGTCTTTATACTTCGTCAAAAAATGTTAATACAAATATATTCAACCTTAAACCGTGGTTGCACCACATGTGTGACTGTTGCTGCCAATGTTAAAATAAGAGCAACAATTCTAGCACAAGAGTTCATGGTTAATTCTAAACTGATTAGCTATAAAAGCTTTTAAAGTGTCACCTATGGAGATTTTTGGGTACCATAGTTTTTTTTTTCAATATACCAGGCATACACAGTTTTAAGACTTGGTATGCTGGGTATCTATTTACTTGATGCAACTTCATAATTTATATTTTACCAAAAAATGGGTATTATATTTAGTGTGTTTACACTAAAATGTATTTTATTATATTTTTTCCTGATAATTTGTGTTTATTAAACAGTTGCACAAATATCAAATACAAATTTGCAACTATCATCTTTTTATTCTACAAGGCCTCTGCTTTCAGAAAATATATATGTTCTGGGGGTTTAAGTAATTTTATTGCCAAAAATGAAGATTTCTTTTGTGTGTACAAAAATGAAAAAATGTGCTCTAGAGCTGAATTGGTTAATAATAATAAAAAAAAGTCCAATGATGTACATTCATAGTCAAATGCATCATCCAGCGATGTACCATTGCTGAAGATTGTGACTTCATCTGACCACCTCTCCACCTCGACCAATCAGAGGAAAACTTGTATTTATTACAAAAATACAAAGCTTCTCCTAAATGGCAGAGTACTGACTCTATCTATATCCTGGAAGTCTATGGTACTGCTGCTGGGACACAGGCTTAAGTTAGAGACTGTTAATAATACATTTTATTGGTTATTTGTTGTTTTCTTGTCCATTAAAAAATGTGTCATTATTATTATTACTTTGTAGAATTAGTTTTAAGCTCCTGAAGAAGCGTTTTTTCAACGCGCAACATGTCGGGCTGTGCATCGTATGACATTTCACCTTCTGAGAACTTCAAGGGTTTTTTCTCAACTTTAAATAAAAAGTGGTCGCTAGTCTCCCACTCTTGTTGATTCCTTGTATTGTACCCATATGTAGTAGGTGGTCTGTCATGCTAATGTTTCTGTATTCTTAGGCCTCCCTATCAATGGCCTTATTTATGTAACTTATGTTTTTCAATTAATTTATGTATTTTCTTAATAAATATCCAATTTTTTAACTTAATACGCCTTTAAAGTCCATCATCTGCTATATACATATATGTATCTACATATATATGTGTATATTTTTTTAAATTCTAGTTATCGGGACGTGGCATTGTATTATTTTTTCTCATATCCACAGTCCCACTCTGTGATGATCTGATCTATTATTCCAAAACTAAATTTTGCATTATAAAAACCATAGTACTGAGGAAAGTTGTTTGACATTTGCAGTCTGAGCTAAAGTTCTTTTCAATGTTGAAGAGTTATATCTTCAATGCATCCCATCTCTAATATTGCCTGTGTGATCTGAGCACATTAGGATTGAAAATGTAAGTGCTTTGAACACAATTGAGGCACATGGTGTGTGTACACGTATTTACTGCAATTCTAGAATACTCACCATTAAAGACACTCTCCAAGATCGTGCAACTGTATATTATTGTGTCAACCTTTTCTAAAGGCTGCTCTACAGTAGTGGAGAAGTAATTACAAAATGACATACAGACTGATGTAAGGGCCTCACCTGTGACCGCTGACCGAAACTACAGTACTTTGCCGCATTCATCAAACAAAGCTGCAGTTAACTCTGTGGGCTACCTGTGCACAACCAGAAAACAGCATGTTTGTAAAACTGTTCCTATCCCAATCATGTGGCCTTGCATATTAAACGGCTCTAACCCCAAAACATTTGCACCCATGTCTCAGCGAGAGGTTTTCTCACTCACTTTACAACTGAATAATAAGTGTTCCTGCAACAGACAATATAAATCTCTATTTGACATAGATCTTATTATATAAGGTCCCAAAACCATCACATACCCATGATCTAATATCTGCTATTGAGTGGATCATAAAAAAATCAAGACCATTTTGGTCTTCCTTGGCTACCACCAAGTAAGAAAGGCAGGACTGGAAAATTTGGACATTCTTGCATCATTCTCCAATGTATTGCCTAGATAAACATGGCACAGTGGGCCCCACCAAGTTAAACTTGTAGGCAGTTGCAGATTTCCCCTCTATCCAGTAGGTGACAATGTGTCATTTGTGCATGTATACAGATGGAGTGGAGTCTGTTAGAGCAGGCTTCTCAAACTTTGCAGCCCTCCAGCTGTTGTGAAACTACAAGTCCCATGAGGCATTACAAGGCTGACAGTTCCAAGCATGACTTGCACAGGCAGAGGCATGATGGGACTTGGAGTTTTGCAGCAGCTGGAGGGCCGCCAGTTTGAGATCCCTGTGTTATCCCCTCATGGACTTCGTTGTTGGCCCGGAGGAGCCAGCTGTCAGATTGGATGCTGCAACCTCTGGAGATTTGGCAGCCAGAAATAGAAGTGTTAATAGTTTATGTTTATCAATTAACATAATGGAAAATAAATGAACAAAAGAGAAATCCAAATTGAATCAATATTTGTGACCACCCTTTGCCTTCAAAACAGCATACATTCTTTAATTCTTTTAGGTACATTTGTGCACAGTTTTTGAAAGAACTTAGCAGGTAGGTTGTTCCAAACATCTTGAGCACTAACCACAGATCTGTGGATGTAGACTGCCTTATATCTTTCTGTCTCTTCATGTAATCCTGGACACAGGGCCGTTTGAAGGAATTTGGGGGCCCCTGGCAAAATGGGGGCCCCCAAGCACCCCCACCGCATGCAAAGCCTACGTTAGCGCTACACAAATTTTTTACACCCATGTTACTCCTCCCCCCCCCCTCCCTAGTCCCTATGTTTTTCTATTCTCATTTCCTCTTCTTCCCTGTAGGCTGCCGCTGTAGCATGGCCGAGCTCCACTTCCTCTTGTCAGTCCGGTGTTCTATAATAATGGGTTCCCATTCCCTATCAGATAGTGCCCAGGCCGGGCCGGGGACCACGCACTACAGGAGATTCAGATTCCTGTGTTCCCGGCCTGACTGAAAGGAAGTGAGCACTCAGTGTGCACTTCCTGTCAGTCCGGCCGGGAACAGGAAACAACATCTCCTGTACCACGCCCGGTACCTGGCCGGACTGACAGGACTCCAGGAGGAAGGAAGAGGAGCTTGGCCACACTACAGCCTGGGAAGGGGAGGTTGGGGGCCCCAGGCCAGCTCGGGGCCCCATGCAATTGTTTGTTTTGCCTGTCCTGTAGCGACGGGCCTGCCTGGACAGACTAAATGTTGAGATCAGGGCTCTGTGGGGGCTTCTAGGACTCTTTGTTCTTCTTTGAATATGCCAGAACCCACATACACCTCTTTAAAGAACTTCAAACCAGGCTTAGAACAGTCAATGCAACTTTAAAAGTATTTGACAATACAGTTCATTAGCAACAATATCCATATCCTAACCCTAACTACAACTGATTGGCTTCACAGGCATACCTCTACAAGGTAGTAGTCCATATTGGTGTCTTCTAAGGGCTAGTTGATCTCCGGATCCCCAGTGCCTGCAATAGACTGCAAGGTGCTTCAACAAGGACAGCAGTCCTTCTACACAGCATGTCCTTCCCAATGTGAACTGGGTGCCCCCTGAACACAGCCTTCCCCCAATTTACAGTATATCACTGGTGGGTAGGCTGAATCCAAAAAGCCCAGGAGCAGCAAGCCACACATTAACTCCCCCCCCTACCCAGTCTGGGCCAGCCACTAACTAAAACCATACCCCTCTCTGTCTACAGATTTGACAGAGAGGGATCACTTTGATGCAGCTGGCCAGCTGGAACATGTATGGCAATATATGCAAACTAAGAATCCCCATTTTTTTTGAAAACTTAAATTTTATTGATTTTCAAAATTTTCCAGGCAAAAAAAAAAGAAAAGGGACAAAAGAACAAAAAAGGACATAAAACATTGTAGAGAAGCAGCATTTGGTATTGCCGGCTATACAACTAAAGCAAAAAAGGCAGGACAAACCACTAAAGACAGTTCAAAGCAAGATCCAATCTGGTGAACATAGGGCCAAGTATCCATGACATCACAGAGTCTAGCCTGCCAGAGTGTGCCTTAGCGAACAAAGGAGAATGGGAACCCCCCCGCAGCCGGGGTTCCCAACCATGCTGTGCTCCCCCCATGCGATCTGGTCCTCCAGCGCATTCCATAGTTCCCATACCGGTTGTGAGTATCGAGAGTGTTACTCAGGGAAGCTGTCATATACAGTACTCCATCCTCTTGACGTTCCTGATTCTAGAGTGTAGTTCAAACAGGGAGGGGGGTTCCTTCTTTTTTCATTTCAAGGCTAGAATCCCCATTTTTATAAGCAAGAGTTTTTTTATTTATGAATGGGTTATTAATTGGCTACACTTCTTTATTATCTCATGTGTTGTACTGTTTATATCAAAGCTATTTATGACTTGAACACACATATCCATGTCCACTGTATAATGCAGGTCAGTAAATCAAAAAGGTCAGGGATGTATGAAATGTCTGCAGTTACTGTATATCTCTGATATATGTTCACTGTGCTGTAAGCCCCCTTTTAATATATATATATATATATATATATATATATATATATATATATATATATATATATATATATATATATATATATATATATATATATATATATATATATATAGTATATCCATGTATACTGTATGTATATTGTATATACATCTGATTTCATACCCATATATAATACTGTATAATATTTCTTCTTTATTTCAGACAAAAATTATAATGAAGAGCAGTACACAAGCAGTGGCCCTATGGGGTAACCGGGCCCCTGCACACAGCATCACAGCCATGATGATAACAGAGGATCAGAAGACCATTGTCACGGGAAGTCTAGAGGGACAGATATGTCTTTGGCACTTGTCAATGGAAATTAAGGTTTGTGTACAAAGATTGCCTATCTATCTATCTATCTATCTATCTATCTATCTATCTATCTATCTATCTATCTATCTATCTATCTATCTATCTATCTATCTATCTCATTGCATATACTCTATGTGCCTGCCAGTGTGCCTTGTAAACTGCCTATTATTATTTTACAGACATACTACATAAATATGTAATAGCTACCTGTTAAAAAGTTTTTGGCATCATTGATCTGAAAATTCTATGACATGTGTGCCTACGTTTGATCAGCAGCAGCATAATTATTAAATACTCTGAAATTTCTGAGAGGAATGAGAAACCCAGACACTGAAACTCATAATTTTATGCTTCGTAGCTCCTAAATCAGGACTATCTGGACAACTGAATTTTGACATGTGTGTATTATATTGGATTAAATAATAATTATTTACAGGTTAAATAATACTTGTCTTCTACATATTTCACTGCTCAGGACAGTAATGTGCAGAACTCTGTGAAACAGGAATCAGGATATAATACGTTTCACTTGTAAAAGACAAAATGGCAATAATCCTTATTATTTTAATCTCCACTATAGAACCCACAGCATGCTATTGATAGGTGGAGAATGGGTGTACAAGTGGAATCTGATGGAAATACACACCCTGTGTTAAGAATAGTACACACCATTTGTTTTTTTTTCATAAAAAAAAAAAACTGACAGCTCCGATGTTAGTACAACGATATCTCCCCCACTGAGCTAGTGTGTAATGCCGAGGTAGGGGGGGGGGGGCACACACACTGGTCAATGTGAATGTAGTTGATGGGGAGCTGGTCAGCCACTAGTTTTCCAGCATGCTCGTCCTACTGAAGCCAGCCGAATGGAGCAGCAGCCATACACACTCGCCTGAATGTCGGTCAGTTTTTATTGAACCGGCCTATGTTGCCCGACATTCAGCCCATGTGTACTAGGCACTGTTAGATTTTCTGCAGATTTTTGTCTTCAGATTTAACAAAACCATGTAGTGCAAGGGCCTGCTTGATTGCATATAAATTGAAACTCTTAAAGGGGTTGTAAACCTTAAGAAAAAAAAAACCCTGCAAGACAAAGGTATAATAAGTTAGTATGCATAGCATACTAGCTCATTATGAACTACTTACCTTACATTGAAGCTCCTGCAGCAATCCTCCTACCCCCTCCGGCCGGGGGCCATCACTCCCGGCGTTACTTCCAGGTATCGTGGACTCCGGCGTGTGATTGGCCGAAGCCGCAAAAAGCCAAGAGCTGTAGGTGAAAGCACAGAACCGTAGAGCTCCATGGATGCATGTGTGCATCTGCTGGGCAGGGCTGCTGTTAGGGCAGTGAAACCAACCCTCCTGTACTGGGCCCAAACCTCATCAGTTCAAAAGAGGGCTGGGCACCTGCTGAGCAGGAGGTCCGGCTGTACTATCTTATTGCAGACAATGATCCCCTTCTGCCTCCCCTTGCAGCCCTACCAGTTTCTTCTCTTCTTTCATCTCTGGCTGCACTGCAGGAGGATTGGTTCTAGCACATGCACCCCTTCGATCTGCTGTCCAGGCCCCCCTGTGTGCCCCTTTCCCCCTCAGTGCTGCCAGCTTCCCTTCTCTCCTGCCGGAAGCTGCTGCAGGCACACAGGGGGGTGTTTAAAGATGGAGAGTGGGGGAAGGGGCAGGTAAATATGTAATTTACTGGCCCCTTCCTTTCCTGATTAAACACAGTCAGTGATCAGTACCAAACCAGTGTCCATTTATCAACTAAGCATAGTAAACAGTGTTTACTATGCTTCAGTTTGTGAATGAGCAGGAAGACTCGGATCGCTTCCTATTCATTCATCTGTGCAGCTGAGGCTACAGAGAATGGGACTGATAAATCTATGTCCTCAGTCACTTTCGGCTGGGGGAAGGGGGCCCTATCAGGTAGCTGTATGGAGCCCCATGATTTCTAAAAGCAGCCCTGTTGCTGGGTGTTAAAGCCCACCCACCCTCCTACTACATTTATGCATTACACGGTTGACAAGAGGTTAAGCCAGTTGTGTATTTAGTGCTTTGCCTGGAGTTCTGCTTTCAGTTAAACTTCTTACTGATAAATACATTATCACTTACCCCATTCTGCACAAAATGTGTGTTTTGGTTGCTAAATCCCCAGAAAGGTATACCCACTGAACCAAGATCTCTCGCCATATGCCTTCTGTTTCCCCTTTGGAGTCCTGGTTTAGTTGCTTTGATGGAGCAGAACTTTGGGTCATAGCTGACGAACATGTAACTTTCTTTATGTGACTGTACGTGAACAGCGAATTGTAAGGCCTGAGCATTTCTTGTGGGGGTCAGTGATGTTTTCCACTTGGGTATGTTCCAACACCATCTGACTCCTGAGCTTACTCATGGTGGATAGAATGGGAGTGTGGATCAATGAGTATACCTAACTGGGGGGGGGGGGGGGGGCTGTAAGGAAACACTGTCACTTTGCCTTTAGTAGACACGTGACTCTGTTTCTTTAATTAAAAGGAATGTATTTTTTTTTATGCTAAACTGTATTGTTTTTACTTATTAGAGATGCATAGGAAGCTGTCATGGTAAAGCAAGTTAAATACAATTTAAAAAAAATGGCCAAGTTGGTTGTTAGAGGTTTTAGAAAGTCTAATTGTTGGTTGCTTCTGTTTCTACCCTTTAGAAAAAACATACAAGTCTGGCATGTATTTGTGTATATTGCTTTATGTGGGTATAGAAAATGAAATATTGATGCTATATTGTATTTGATTTTGCTTTAGGTTGGTGCAAGATATCACTATCATCTATTATTTATTCTAAGCTTAGTAGGGGCTTACTGCAGGGACCTTCAGTGGGCTACTTATAAGAATGTAATAATATATACAGTATGCTTGAACGCTGTTCTCTGATATGTGGTTGGTATAGTCACTACTATTTAGTAGATACTGTATACATTTCTAGACCTGGGTCTATAGTGGCGTACAACATTTTAGCACTTTATCTCTCGGGTTCATTATAGACAACCTTTAATGCATTGACCTTGTTCTGTTATACTCAAAATTATAGATCTTTAAATGTTTGTTAAGTCTTGTGGAGTCTCCCATATCCTCGGACACAGACCTACCCAGTACTTGTCTAGAGGAAGCTAATATCTAGTGAAACGTGTTGACGAGCAAATGTAAAGGGGTTATTGGATCAAATTCTTCTACTTTAATACGATATGAGATATCTTTATACTTAGATCCAACCTTCATAACTGCATTATTGGGTAACTGGTAACCTGTGTCCATATGGGGTATTGAATATTTTTTTTTATGTTTTTTAATCATGTTGTAATCAAATTATAATTTTTACTAAATTCTCCTCTCATGTGTGAGCACAACTTCCACTTATTTTTTGAGTTAATCCTTTTTTATATATATTTTGGATGTTGGGATGATGAGGGTCCTCCCTTCATATACAGTATGATAATGTAGTGGCCAGAAACCCAAGGTAGGACACTTCCAACCAGCCTGTCCCTCCTTTGTGGATTCCAACCGATGGTTGTGAGCATCTACGCAGGTTGCTGGAGAGGCACATGATGGGCATGGGAGTAATGCCTGACCAGACTATAAAATGAGGTAGCCCTGGTTGTCCTGGTCATCATGCTTCCTGCTTGGTTATGTAACAGGTAGATGAATTGGCCAAATGATCAGACAAAGGATAGCTTTAACCTGACTTTCCCTAAACAGGTGCAGAATAGGATGACCATGCAAAAAGAGTCAAACTGACAGAAGGGTGTTCAGAGTACAGAACAACGATAAACTGAGTATAAAAAGGAGCAATGTCTCACTGTCTCTCTGATGGGGGATATTTACTAAAACTGGTGCACACAGAATCTGGTGCAGCTTCCCATAATAACCAATCAATTTTTGGATTTTATTGGCAAAGCTTAATTGAACAGGCTGAAGTTAGAAGCTGATTGGTTACTATGAAAAGCTGCAGCAGATGCTGTGTGCACCAGTTTTAGTAAGTATCCCCCAATGAGTATAATATGTGGTAGTACAGCACCCTCTATAAAGTCCTGCAGTCAAAGATACTATAAAAAACACCTTTTCTGCAAACAGTACAGTATATAAACAGCTACTTTCACTTTGACTTAGCATCTATATCGCTCATAGGTCTGGGCAAACACTTGGATAAATCTCTGGGCTTGCACCACAGGCAAGTGACTGGGGAGACAGGGCCATCCCAGTTGAAGTGCAGTTCATTGATAGGTGGCTAGATCTTCCATAGAAGCTGTGTGCTATTGGTCTCCTGCTTAGTTGCACGCACGCTGTGACTAATAGGGGAGAACCGTACACCTGGCTAAT
Organism: Rana temporaria; assembly: GCF_905171775.1. NCBI lineage: Eukaryota > Metazoa > Chordata > Amphibia > Anura > Ranidae > Rana > Rana temporaria. The sequence goes on along the minus strand of NC_053491.1, from coordinate 68,244,939 downwards.
AACCCAATGCACAGCCACCTCTGCCTCATCATGTGCAGACTTTCTAATCTGTAGAGGGTGAGAAATATGGAAACTTATATTCCATAGGTGAGTCCAGGAGCTTGTGGGTGGGAACCCTGTGGATTGAGAGAACCCAAGAGGTTATTCAAAAAGAAGTGATACTAAAGCTAAAAAAAAAAAAAATACCTTAAAAGATAAGTTCACCTTTGTTCATTTTTTTTTGCCTTCTAAATTCCAGCTCCCCTATGTACCAATATGGCATTCATGTACTTTTTTTGCAAAAATATCAAAGCTTTCCAAAAAATTTACAGACACGTACCTTACTGTCCTCCATCCATGTTTCCAAATTTGCTTATGTCTTACTTCCTGAACAGACTGGCCAGAAACAGAGGGTTTCATGACACATGAAGGAGTTGATCAGCTGACCTCATTAGCACAAACCTTTAATCCAGGACACATATTAATATAGGTTCTGAGGCTGATTAAGGTGGTAATTGAATAAAATGGTAGGGGGCGCTAATACATAATAATAAAAATAAGGTCACTGTATGTTTAAACTGTGACTATAATAAGTGGTGGGTGTAACATATAATAGATTTCCAATCAAGTGAAAAATAGCAAAAGGCAATGATAAATTAAATTACAACTAGATTACTAATTGTTAATTCAAATAATTAAATAAATATAAACACACATAAACACTGTGCAGACACAACCTATGTCTGCACAAACAGTCCAAAAGAACAGTGATAACTGAATGGCGTATGAACGGCAGATAGATATAAAATAACAAATCCAAGTGGTGAAAATAACAATTGAAATTTCCAACATTAAGCTTCTTATTCAATGTGTGCTCTTGAGTGCTCCTTCACCAGAGATCAACACCCCAAACGTGCTCTTAATGGTAATGTGCTTACCAGAAATAGTGGACCTCTTTAGTTAAAAAGATGGTCACATTCGCCTTTGCAGGATAATGCCTGCATACATATCATGCGTCACCAGTAGATAGATATGAGTTTGCTTGTCCTCCAGAAGTTATAGATGGAACATGGAACAGAAAAGAACCTCCATAGTGCAACCGTTTTTTTATTGGTAAAAAATCAATTAAAAAAATGGGTCAAACGGCCACTTACATTAGAAAGTGCCCATCCCCGGCACTGGGTCTGCAGGCCTGTCAGTGTACCGCGGAAACCCTCACTTCCGTGTTGGTATTCGGCGTGCGTTCCACCGTCAGCTGGTTCCCTGCTGCAGGAAGCCGGATGGGTGGGCAATGGAGAGGAAACAGCGTGACCAGGCTCGCCGCCTGCCGTGGAAATTCCCCCTATTTAAGGTGGTAATTAAACTCATTTATTGCCTTATCTGCATTTAATTAGAACCTGTGTAATTCATATGGGTCCTGGATTAAAGGGATGATGTGGCAACCTTATCTGCATCATCCACTCACCCATTCCCAGGTGCACGTTTTTTAAATGAATCAGTGATCACCCTTCTCACTAAATACTAAGTAGAAAGTGATGGGCAGCCATAGTAGATTACCTTGGTCAGAAGCTCCCAACCCCTCTCTTTTGGTCATCACTATCAGTTTTTTTATTCCACCTTGGAAGTGAAAAGGCAGATTAAAGGCAGGATAAATAGGAGCTGCAAAGGTTTGATCATTGGTATCCAACAAAATCCAATATTTAAAGTGCAATAGCTGCAAAACTATACCAAGGTCATAAAACAACAGAGAGACATCATGAAATACATTAAATTAATGTGATAGTTCTAATGAGTATCTTTTAAATTACTATAGTGTGACCCATGGAATAATGTGTGACTGTCACATACCTGGTGATGGAGCAATAGAGGGGGCTTCTCTTGCACTTCCTGTCCAATGCCCCTGGTAGAGATGACAGGGAGTGGAGGACACAGAGTGGCACAAGGGCAGATGTAGTAGATGGCTCCGGCTGGGCCTTAACAGAGACCTGATGGCTGGAGATCACTGGGCAGGTACTGAAGACAGGAACTTTGTGTTGCTGGAACAGCAGGTGGAGGTGTAACCTTAATGGAAGCCAGGGGGTCATCAACAGCCGAGCAGAGCAGGTACTAAGACGTGAGGCAGAGACTAAGTCAGGATACAGGCCAGGTCTGGTACACAGTCGGGCAGTGAGGTACAGGAACATAAGGCAGAAGCATAGTCAACACAAGCTGATGTCACAGGTATACTGGCGGAGATCCAAGACATGTACAGATGAAGCCGGGTCAAACACAAGGAACAGGAACAGGTCTGGTAACAGGAAACAAGCTGAAAGACCACACAGCAAGGTGTGTATATAATTACCTGGTTTAAAAAGGTGCACTGGCGCCAATGAGCGCACGGTTCGCGCCCACACGCGCGCATGCATGCACCATTACATGCACTTTCTTGTGCACATCCTGGTATGCCCGTGCTTATGTGCCAATGCGCACTTGTTACCTGGGTTTCTCTTACAGTGACTTTCTTTTTGACACTTCCTTAGACTCGAGTTTGTTGTGTATAATTTATAATGTTTTTGATTTCACTTTTTTTAGTTTTTTACATTTGTAATCACTTCTTTTTAGTTTCATTTGTCCTGAATATTAGCAAATGATGCTGGTCTAAACTCTAAAACAAAGGCTGACTATATAAACACACACTATTATTTATTGCATTCAGCATTATGTAACTCTTAGGAACTCAGTAAAGTTTTGTCAACAAAGGCGTAATTGCACACATTGTTCACTGTTACTTTCATATTATGCTTTTTTTTTTCAGATTACTTCCAAAGCAATTCTTTTTGGTCACACTGCTGCTGTCACCTGTTTAGCAAAAGCAAGGGATTTTGAAAAACAACCATATGTTGTGAGTGGTGCAGAAAATGGGTGAGTACCAAGTAAATTAAATTATTCAACAATACAGCAAATGAGCATCACAAACCAAAAATGCTATTTAAAGCCGAATTCCGACGATTTTTTTTAAAAGTCAGCAGCTACAGTACAAATACTGCAGCTGCTGACTTTTAAAATAAGGACACTTACCTGTCCAGGGCGCTGGCGATGTCGGCACCTGAAGCTGATCTATTGCTCGGCTCTTGGTTGCTTCCTGGTTCCCTACTGTGCATGCGTGACTCACTCTGCATGTTCCCACGGGTCCCTGCTGTCTTCTGGGACCTGTGTGTCTCCCAGAAGACAGCGGGCGGGGGTGTAGGCGCCGGAATTTACGTCGATACCTGCGGGTGGCTCAGGTATCTATGCCTGAAAGTGAGAGCAAAATATCTGCATTAAACAGATAACTGCACCGCCCTGAAAGGTGCCATATGCGACAGCGGTTCCGAAAAGCAGAAGTTCAATTTTTGGGTGGAACTCCGCTTTAATAAATTTTTATAATTCAAAGCAAAGTTACACATCCATCCATGTCTCCATGCTTTATTTTGCTGAGAAATCACTTTGAAAAACATCCCCTAGCATATCTGGTCATGGCTGTCTTGGGTAGGGGCCGATGATTGTTGTAGCATTTACTTCCATCTGCCCTTAGGCATGCAGGCAGGAGGTTTTGTTTAGCTAAGGGTGCCCCCCTCCTCTCCTGAAGACTTCTGGGATGTATGACATAATTTGCCTAGAACTGGAAACCAGGGAGTAAAACAAGTTAAAAACAAGTAAATATAATATACCTTCTTATCTATTTACTAGATAAATCAAAAAAAGTTCTGTTTTAAAGCGGGGGTTCACCCTAAAAAAAAAAATCTTTGTCTACCATGCCATCCAGCATACTAGCGTCAGCTACAGTATGCCTTTATTTTTATTTTTTTCGCTGTACTCACAGTTTAATCCATTAGTTAAGTTTCAGACTCCCGCGGGGAGTAGGCGTTCCTATGAAGAGGGGAACATGATTGACGGCCGGCTATGGCGCGTCACGCTTCCCGAAAATAGCCGAAATAGGACTTGGCTCTTCACGGCGCCTGCGCAGTCAGCTCCTAGTCTGTGCGCAGGCGCCGTATAGCGCCGTGAAGAGCCGAGTCCTACTCCGGCTATATTCGGGAAACGTGACGCGCCATAGCCGGCCGTCAATCATGTTCCCCTCTTCATAGGAACGCCTACTCCCCGCGGGAGTCTGAAACGAAACTAATGGATTAAACTGTGAGTACAGCGCAAAAAAATAAATAAGGGCATACTGTAGCTGACGCTAGTATGCTGGATGGCATGGTAGAAAGTTGTTTTTTAGGGTGAACCTCTGCTTTAAGATCATAATAGGCTTCTCTTATTTAGCATGAATTATATTTTTGACAGGGGCGTAACATTGTTACTTATAAGAAAAATATATATTTTCAATAGTTGAATTTATTAGCATGCAGCAAAATGAATTAAACATATAATTGATTCAATTATCTATTTTAGCTAAATTAATTGCTTACCTTTCTTCATTGTAATGAAAATGATTATTGCGTTAGCATAGCCCTTCTCAAACTAACTGTCAAATGGTAGAATCTACCTTTATTATCTGCACCTGTGTGGCCTCAGTTTTGCAAAAAGAAAGTAATCTGCATCCCTGTAACTGGGAATAAGATAGAAAGCATCTCAGCAAAAGTGAAATTCCTCTTGCAATGGATGCTTCTAACAATGATGTACTCAATCACATCTTAGTCTGCCATATTTCTAGTAGGAATGAGCTTCCAAAAACAATTTTTAGTGACAGTTTACTTTTTTTGTGAATGAGTATGACTACTATGTTTTTTAGGGGTCCCAACTCTTTTTTTGACACTATTGAACTTGATGATGTGTTCTATAGAGTAATTCCACTTTTGCTGAGAAAAAAACAATCCCCTTTGGGTGATCAATGTACATTGCAATGATTTTAACAAACTTTGATGCAGATTCTCACCTGTTTCTGCTCTGAAGAAATAGATGTTTGTTGTGTGTAGAGTGAATCTGAATGGGAGTAACATTTTCATTAATCAGGTGATGCACTTGCAGTATTCTAATGAGGATAATTGCTGAGTCAGTATCCACTTAGAAGTAAATAACCCTTTGGCAATATCTTACCAAAAAAAAATTTTTTATTGCAGAAAATATCTAATTTGCATCTTAGGCCCCGTACACACGACCGAGTTTCTCGGCAGAATTCAGCCAGAAACTCGATCGGAGCTGGATTCTGCCGAGAAACTCGGTCATGTGTACACTTTTCAGCGAGGAATGGGGGATGATCTGATGGAGAAAATAAAAGTTTGGTAGTTAGGTGGAGGCAGGAATGGATTCTCTAAAGAGAAGGGTTTTCAGGGATAGCCTAAAAATGGACATGTTTTTATTATTAATAGTATTACTAGTGGTAGTAGTGTGAAAATGCTTATTGTAGATCTTTAACTTTTACTTTAAATGCAACTAAAGTACCAATTTGGGAAATCAATGTTTCATTTACAGGCAGTCCTCGAGTTACGAACATCCGACTTGCGAATGACTCCTACTTACGAACGGGAGACTGCGTGATGTATATGCCGTTCTGCGCATGCGCGGCCACTTTTTGATGGCAGGCACATTCGATGGAACATCGGAAAACGATGCATCCGCCGTTCTGCGCATGCTGTTACGACTAACGAACATATTCAACTTAAGAACAAACCTACAGTCCCTAGCCCGTTCGTAACTCGGGAACTGCCTGTATATATAAATTTTGAAAGTTTGTAAACCTCTAAGGGAAATGTAGAGTATTGCAAAATAAAACAAATGTGTAAAATCAAAGCAAGAGTTTTTATTTTTACTTTGGTTTTAAACTGCTTAATTTTTTGTGTATTTCATGTTTAAATGCACAATTTTCTTGTTTTTTTAGTTATTAGTAGTAGTGACAGTAGTATTACAGGCATTACTATTAATTGTAATATTACTGTTGTCATTATTATTAATAAATAATACCAACACCTTTTTTATAATTTTGAAACTTAAAATTACTTCCTGAACCATATTCTGTTTAGATTAAAATGTTACAGTTTAATTATGCCAAAAGTAAGAATGTTTAAAATATAAAATGTGTATTTAAATGTTTTGTTACATTGCTGAATTGGTTAAGTTTGTGTATTCTGAGGTCCGAAATCTTTAGAGCAAATCCCAAGGAATCCTCATGGTGGTGCTGTTTCATCTTCAGTGCCGGTCACTTTGATTTGAATGAAAATAACACAGGAGATGCACATCTGCTTTAAAACGTGTGGTTGAGGTTCTGTGAAATGACCCATTTTCAGCAGGATGTAGTTCTGAAGAATGATACTTCTGTTGACACGCTGATGAGACGTAATGGCAGCACACCTACAATTTGTTTTACTCCAGACATGGCCTTAAACTTATTTTGATGCTCGACAGCAAGGTGTAATTACCTAAACAAAAGGAAATACATTCAGTATGCCCCCCCCCCCCCTCCCCGTCCTTTATCAGCAAAACATTTTTCTTCACCAGTAATCTCTAACAAAAAGCTACATAAATGATAAGCATTGACTTAAATACAGTTTTTACTCTTAAAAAATATAGTGTCACACAATTGTCCAAGCTAGCTGAGTGGAAACAACAATGAATAACCCGGGGTCATGTCTTTCAGAGAGATGTGCGTATGGAACGTCACCACTGGTCACTGCATTGAGAATGTCAAGCTCCCGTATAGGCACACAGCAATCTGTGTAAGTATCAGCATGGACATGTCACTGCAAAATTTGCTGTGAAAATGCTTATTGGAAGACCTTTAACCCTCATTTCTAATGCAACCAAAGCACCACTTTAAGAAGATCTTGTTCTATTCATATTTTAATTGTTTTTGAATATGTAAGCCTTTAGTGGGAGATTTAGCTTTCAGTAACATATAGGCAAAACAGATTCATTGTGTAAAATCAATAGATGAGTTTTATTTTTATTTTTTTTAAATACTCAGTTTTATAAAAAGCCCAGCTTGCCCCGTGCCTATGGGCAATGGCTGCCAGTGCCTTCATACATTTTCAAAGCACAGTTTTTCTCTATAGAATCTTGCAAGCAGTTACTTCCCATTAAGTTAAACATACATATTTATTTTATGAAAGGGGTTGGGAACTCTGCAGCTTTAGAGATTAGCAGTCAAAGTAAAGGTGCCATAGGAGTTGCCTAGGGGGCAGTTTAACTAAAATATATTACATGTTGTTACAATTTGATATTGTACCACAGCATTAGCTTTATTATATGTACACTGCTCAAAAAAAATTAAAGGAACACTTTGAAAAAACACATCAGATCTCAACGGGGAAAAATATCATGCTGGATATCTATACTGATATGGACTGGGTCATGTGTTAGGAAAGAAAGGGTGCCACATCGTTTGGTGGAAATTAAAATTATCAACCTACAGAGGGTTGAATTCAAAGACACCCCAAAAATCAAAGTGAAAAAAAAAAGATGCAGCAGGATAGTCCATTTTGCTGAAATTTCATTGCAGCAACTCAAAATGGTCCTCAGTAGTTTGAATGACCCCCACATGCTTGTATGCATGCCTGACAACATTGGGGCATGCTAATAATGAGATGACGGATGGTGTGCTGGGGTATTTCCTCCCAGATCTGTTCCAGGGCAAAACTGAGCTCCTGAACAGACTGAGGTGCAACCTGGCGGCATGGGATGGACCGAAACATAATGTCCAAGAAGTGTACTATTGCATTTAGGTCAGACAAGCGTGAGGACATTCAATGGTATCAATTCCTTCATCCTCCAGGAACTGCCGGCATACTCTCACCACATGAGACCAGGCATTGTCGTGCACCAGGAGGAACCCAGGACCCAGTGCACCAGTGTAGGGTCTGACAATAGGTCCAATTAGTTGATCCCAATACCTAATGGCAGTCGGGGTGCCATTGTCTAGCCTGTAGAGGTCTGTGCGTCCCTCCATGAATATACCTCCCCAGATCATCACTGACCCAGCACCAAACTGGTCATGCTGAACAATGTTACAGGCAGCATAATGTTTTCCACGGCTTCTCCAGACCCTTTCACGTATGTCACATATGCTTGGGGTGAACCTGCTCTCATCTGTGAAAAGCACAGGGCGCCAGTGGCAGACCTACCAATTCTGGTGTTCAATGGCAAATGCCAATCAAGCTCCATAGTACCAGACAGTGAGCACAGGACCCACTAGAGGACGTTGGGCCCTCAAGTCACCCTTATGAAGTCTGTTTCTGATTGTTTGGTCAGAGACATTCATATCAGTGGCCTGCTGGAGGTCTTTTGTAGGACTCTGACAATGCTCATACTGTTCCTCTTTGCACAAAGGAGAAGATACTGGTCCTGCTAATGGGTTAAGGACCTTATATGGCCCTGTCCAGCTCTCCTGGAGTATCTGCCTGTCTCCTGGAATCTCCTCCATGCTCTTGAGACTGTGTTGGGAGACACAGCAAACCTTCTGACAATGGCACGTATTGATGTGCCATTTTGGAGGAAGTTGGACTGTCTGTGCAACCTCTATAGGGTCCAGGTATCGCCTCATTCTACCGGTAGTGACACTTACCCTAGCCAAATGCAAAATTAGTGAAAAACAGTCAGGAAAGATGAATAGGGAAAAACATGACAGTGGCCTCCACCTGTAAAACCATTCCTGTTTTGGAGGTCGTCTCGTTGTATCCCATCTCTGCTACTTACCAAACCCCCTCTGCTACTTAACCAACTAGATCAATATCCCAGCAGTTTAATTGACTTGATGCTATACTCTGATTAAAAAGTGTTCCTTCAATTTTTTGAGCTATATATATATATATATATATATATATATATATATATATATATATATATATATATATACACAATTCTATATAATTATCTGTATTATTTTCATTTCTTTGTAAATTTTGTAAGGTACATCTACATTTTCCATGTATTACCTTGGCGTATTTATAATGTAAGCTCATTAACTATGTCAGCAAACTGTTGCCTTACCCACTGGTAAAGCCAATATATTTACTGTGTGTATATATATATAAAAGTATTGGGACACCTGCCTTCACACGCTCATGAACTTTAATGCCACCCTAGTCTTAGTCTGTAGGGTTCAATATTGAGTTGTTCAAATGTCTTTGTATGCTGGCGCCTCCAGAGTTCCCTTCACTGGAACAAAGTGGCCAAGCCCAACCCCTGAAAAGCAAGCCCACACCATAATCCCCCTTTTACCAAATGATTTGGACCAATGCCAGGGGCGGACTGACCATTGAGTCACTCGGGCACTGCCCGAGGGCCCCATGCCACTAGGGGGCCCCATCCGGGTTGCCAGGCTCAGTAAAACCAGGGACAGTATGTAAAAATCTGTGTTTTTTTTAGATCTGTCCCCGATATGTCCGAAAATGACATGCTTTTAATGTGAATATCCCAAGATTTTAGCTGCCCGCCTCTGCACTACCTCCTGGCGTGGTGGCCATCTGTAAGCCAGAGGGGCCCCATACTCTTCTATTGCCCGGGGGCCCCATGAGTTGTCAGTCCGCCCCTGACCAATGCACAAAGTAAGGTCCATAAAGGCATGGATGAGCGAGTTTGGGTTGGAGGAACTTGACTGGATTGCACAGAGTCCTGACCTTACGATATATATGGGAAACGTGATCAGCACCTGCAAATTATGGGGTTGCAGCACAGTAAGGATGAGCTCCAGCGTGTTCGCATAGTACACGTGCAGAGCCCGCCAGGAAGTCTGCACGACGCTGCGCTAATCACAGCCAGAGAGACATTTCCCGATCTCTGCAGCCGAGCATCGGGAAATGTCTCCCTGGCTGTGATTAGCACAGCGCCGTGCAGACTTCCTGGCGGGCTCTGCACATGTACTATGCGAACACACTGGAGCTCATCCTTACAGCACAACATAAATGGGATGTATTTAAATATTGTAAATGTTGTATTTATTTATTGCAAATTCACAAAAAATACTTGGGAATTTACAATAAATTCAATTTATGCTGCAACCCCTTTGGACACACATCTAAAAAAATATTGTAAATAAGCATTCACTTAAAAGTAAAAATTCTCTACCCCCTTTAGTAAATCAACCCCTCTGTGTAAAATGAGAGCTGAGAAATATGTGATTTTTCCTACAGAGCAGAATATGTTTAGGATGGGTATCTAATAATGAAATCATTATATAGGTGAAATTAAAAACTAACATATGACTATCTTACTACCTCTAGCTCAGCTGAATTAGCTGTCAGAGATGTTAAATCTAGAGCTAAATGATATTTCTCATTTGAAGCAATCACCACCTTCTGAGATGATGAGGTCACCACACAAGAGAGCTGGGATGGCAGTTAAAGCCTTACTGATCCAGTTAACCTTATGTGTGCTTTTATAATGACTACCAAACTGCAATAAGTCAAAGGTTTTAATTTCATCTTTTACTTTTTCATAGATTTATTCAGCGTAGCTTACTGCACGATATGAGACAGTTAGGCTAAATATATTTCTTATGGACCGTCTTTAATTAGTTACATACATTTCTTTTTCTATATTGCTTTGTACAAGCTATACATTATGAGGATGGGACATAAATGCTATGCAGTCATCCTAGCAGCTTGGGCAATCACACATAGAGCCGTTGCCTTCCAGATGGGCAGTTCCTGTATAAGAGAGGTGACACCCAGCCAGCAGCTTGTGACGCCATATATCTTTACTGCTGCTTGCCTCTTTAAGGCTAGTAATACACACTGGGGGACATTTATCAATACTATCTTAATGATTGTGGTTGCTAATCTGTCGCAAGGTAGGGACAGATTTATTGTCTGTAAGCAGGTTGCATAATATATTAGACTGTAAATGTTTAAAAATTGCACTTCTTAATTCTGCAGCAGATGTGCAGCTAAATGAACTTAATTGCAACATAAAAGCTGGATTCACATCTATGATTTTTTTTAAATTTAGCATTTTGCAGATTTGCACTACTGAACACGTTCCATAGGAAACGTTAAATGGACTGTAGTGCAAATCTGTAAAATGCAAAAAGCACTTAAACTGCATAGGTGTGAATCCAGCCTAATGCCGCATACAAACCATCACTTTATGTGATGGAAAAAAAATACATTTTCTGTGAAGTAAAAAACGACGTTTTTGAAACTTCAATTTTCAAAAACGACGTTGCCTACACACCATCGTTTTTTCACAATGCTCTAGCAAAGCGAGGTTACATTCACCACTTTTTTCCATTGAAGCTCGCTGCATAACTAGCTTCTGGGCATGCGAGGGAGTAAAAACGTTGTTTTAAACATCGTTTTTTGCTACACACTGTAAATTTTTGTGAAACAAAAAACGACGTTTTGAAAAACGACACATAAAATTGAAGCATGCTTCAATTTTTTTTGTCGTTTTTCACAAGACATAAAACTACATTTTCCCCCACACACGGTCATTTAAATTGACGTTTTTAAAAATGTAGTTTTTTTTCATCACATAAAGTGATGGTGTGTACGCGGCATTAGAGAGAAAATAGACAGGCAGATGCTATTTAGTTGTACAGTCACTCAGAACTAAATGCGTCGCTTTGTTTGCAAAACAGACTAACAATTTTGCACATCAATTGAACATTATCTGTGCAACTGCTTTAAAAAATTTCCCCCACGGTATACTACATAGGAGCACAGACCGCAGGCAATGCAGATTGCACATAGAATGACAGCTCCATCCTGCTCCAAACACATTCAGCAGCTTCAGAGTGACAGTCCTACAGCTGCTTGATGAATTCTTTTTAATTTGTGACAGTCTTTCCACAGCTTGAACTGTGTTTGGCATTACCCCCAGAGGATTTCAGGCACACTTCACCAAAACACTGCAACCTCACAGCCGGTGAAAATACTGTTGCTTTGACACTCCAACACAGGCAACATGCTGTGCTGGGAATTTATGTGGACAAGGCTGTATTTTCTCTTGCTACACACCAATTGGACAGCAAGCGTTTTCATTTGAACCATGCTCTTCTATCTCAGACCAATGGCTCAATATCATCATCATTAACTCCAGCTTACCCACTTATAGTGGTTCTAAAGGCAGAAGATTTTTTTTTTTTTCATCTTAATGCATTCTGTGCATTAAAGGAGAAGTTCAGCCTGAGCTTTTTAGGTTTGGCTTCTCCTCTGGGTCACAGGAGTGCAATTAGTTTTGCACTCCTGTGACCCGTTTTCAGCAGAGAACGGTCTAAAGTCCGCTCTCCACTGACGTCACTGCCATCAGTCGAGACAGCGCGTCATCCCGACTTCCAAGTCGGGATCCGCCAGCTGCCTTGATTGACGGCAGTCTCAGCGAGACGCTGAGTCGGCTGCTCCCTGCTCCTCCACAGCTCAGCGCTCCAATAAGTGCTGAGAAGTAGAGCAGAAGCGATGCTCAGGAAGGAGTGAGAACCAAGCCAACGAAGGTGTTTGGTGGCTCGGTTCTCAGTGCAGAGATGACGGGGGACAGATGCAGCATCAGTCTGATGCTGCATCCACCGAGGTAAGTATAACTAGCAAAAAAAAACAAAAAAAAAAACACATCTCTTTTAAGATCAAAAACCTTTTGTGTGTAGCAGCCCCCCTAATTCTTACCTGAGCCCCATCTCGATCCAGTGATGTTACATGAGAGTCTCGGCTGTCCTGGACTCTTCGTCCTCATTTTCTGCGATAGCAGCGGGGCGCCATTGGCTCCCACTGCTGTCAATCAAAATCAGTGAGCCAATGACGAGAGAGAGGGGACAGGGCCGAGCTGTGACTCCAGGTCTGTATGGACACACAGAGCAGCAGCTTGGCTTGGGTGCCCCCCATCGCAAGCTGCTTGCTATGGGGGAACTTGGAAGGAGGGAGGGGCCAGGGGCACCGGTGAAGGACTCAAGAAGAGGAGGATCCGGCCTGCTCTGTGCAAAACCACTGCAATAGAGCAGGTAAGTATAACATGTTTGTTATTTTTAAACAAAAAAAAAAAAACAAGACTTTTTTAGTATCACTTTAAAGAAGAATTCCAGGTATGGATATTTCAACATAGTTATATTGTTCCAGCTATACATGTATAACATACCTGTAGGTAGAGAATTTGTTTCTAAGAGAATAGGTGCAGGCACTCCCTTCTCCCCTGGGTCACCCCTTGTCTCCACCCACTACCCACCTCCAAGCACCTCCTTTTGTCTCCACCCCAACTCATCTCCCAGTACCGCCCCTTTTAGAGATTACAGAACCAAGTATCATTTTGTGGTGCTTTGCAATTTGCAGGAATGTTTTATTGATAACAAGACCATAAAATAGAACCCCTGCATCCAGCAACCATAGGCCCCCAGCAACAATAGACCTCCCCAGCAACAGTAGATCCTCCTGAACAACAGACCCTCCAGCAACAATAGATTTCCCCAGCAGCAATTGATCCGTCTAACAGCAATATTTCCTCCTCACCAACAACAGACCCCTTTGCAACAATGGATCCTCCCCAGCAAAAATAGACTGCCTAGCAACAATAGATCCTCCCCAACATCAACAGATCCCCCAGCAGAAATAGATCCTTCTTAGGAACATTAGACCCTCCCCCACAACAATAGTTTCCCCCAGGAACAAAATACCCCCCCAGCAACATTTGATTCCCTGTCAGCAACAATAGAACCCCCCGATAACATTAATTCCCCAAGCAACAATAGACAACCCCATCAACACTACACCATCAAGCAGTTACTATAGACTCTCCAGCACACCCATGCCCCCTTTGCCAGCACATACATGGAGGTGCATGAACTGCATTCCCCTGTGTTCCCACTGACAAGAAAACCTCTGCTTTAGGATCCCTCTAGAAGCTGGAAATCACTAAAATATACACCACTGCTACAGTGATCTTCCCTTGCTTCCGAGTCTTGTGCCAAGCATTGTGAACACAGGAGGACACCTGTTTGGCACGGGCTCCATTCAGAATTTGCTTTGCGTTTTCTTAATGAATTCAAAGTGTTCTGTGATTGCACAAGAGAGAGGCTGGTTGGTGACATCATGCTCTCCCCCTCATCCAATTAGAGAACCCTTTGCATTTATTAAGCAAAGGCAAATCATTCTTTGAATGGCTTCTATGCTGAGTGGGCAACCTCCTGTGTTCAGAATGTAATAGGGCAGCTTGCCATGGGACCCGGAAGAAAGTGGAGATCACTGGTATAACAGTGTTTATAACAGTGATTTCCAGCTTCTAAAGATATCTCACAGGTATGGTATATGCATACTGTTACGCTAGCCCGAGTTGGACCAACGTAACTATGTAAAACTATCATACCTGGAATTCTTCGAAGTTGCAGTATTGTGTATACTAAAAAGATGCTAAAACTTTGATGAGGAAGCTTAATTGATCCCTTCAATGAAACCTGCTAGCATAGAAATACAGGGGGCTGCTATTGCTGACTTTAAAGTTGTAGGCTTCTGGGTTGTTCTCCTGATCCTGGCTTCACCACTGAGGGAGTCATTGACCTGACAAGCTGATACTTTTCATACTTTTCCAGCTTCTACCTCATTCCTTTAAAACCAAACACAAGTTCTGAGGCAAATTTAAAGCAGATAAGGCACTAAGTGAATTTAATTACCCCCTTAATCAAACACAGAGGGGTTTATTTACTAAAGGCAGATCCACTTTGCACTACAAGTGCACTTGGAAGTGCAGTTGCTGTAGATCTGAGGGGGACATGCAAGGAAAATAAAAAACAGCATTTTTGCTTGTACATGATTGGATGATAAAATCAGCAGAGCTTCCCCTCATTTCAGATCTTTTCCTCAGATCTAAAGCAACTGCACTTCCAAGTGCACTAGTAGTAATCAACCCCACAGAACCTGTGTAATTTATATGTTTTCTTGTTTAACCACTTCGGCAGAATGGCGCGCTCGCGACCCGGTCCAAAGCTCTGTGACCAAGCCTGTGGGACCCGCGGACCCGATCGCCGCCGGTGTCCCGTGATCGGTCACCGGAGCTGAAGAACGGGGAGAGGTGTGTGTAAACACACCTTCCCTGTTCTTCGTTGTTGCGGTGTCATTGATCGCCTGTTCCCTGATATAGGGAAAGGCGATGAATGATGTCACACGTCCAGCCCGCCCCGCTACAGTTAGAAACACATATGAGGTTACACTTAACCCCTACAGCGTCCCCTAGTGGTTAACTACTAAACTGCGATTGTAATTTTCACAGTAAACAATGCATTTTTATAGCACTTTTTGCTGTGAAAATGACAATGGTCCCACAAATGTGTCAAAATTGTCCGATGTGTTCGCCATAATGTCGTAGTAACGAAAAAAATCGCTGATCGCCGCCATTAGTAGTAAAAAAAAATGATTAATAAAAATGCAATAAAACTATCCCCTATTTTGTAAACGCTATAAATGTTGCGCAAACCAATCGATAAACGCTTATTGCGATTTTTTTTATACCAAAAATAGGTAGAAGAATACGTATCGGCCTAAACTGAGGATTTTTTTGGGGGATATTTATTATAGCAAAAAGTAAAAAATATAGATTTTTTTTCAAAATTGTCACTCTATTTTTGTTTAAAGAGCAAAAAATAAAAACCGTAGAGGTAATCAAATACCACCGAAAGCTCTATTTGTGTAAAAAAAAGGAGGCCAATTTTGTTTGGGAGCCACGTCGCATGACCGCGCAATTGTCAGGTAAAGCGACGCAGTGCCGAATCGCAAAAAGGAGCAAGGTCCTTAACCACTTAAGCCCCGGACCATATTGCTGGTCAGAGACCAGAGCACTTTTTGCGATTCGGCACTGCATCGATTTAACTGACATTTGCTGAAGTATATACCTTTAAAATCATAAGTTGCCACTCTAAACAATATATTCTTACAGATTCACTTAAGATGAAAAGACCTGCAATGGAGTTTTTTATTGTTATTTTGGTTGCAGTTTGGAAAGGAAAATAAGCTAAAATCAAAGAGGGTTTGTCAGCTCTCGGATTTAGCTGTCATGTGACCCCGCAGGCTAAAATAGATATTTTAAATCAGTACAATCACTATCCTCAGTGCCCTCTTTCAGGGGCTTTCTTTAGATTACAATGTGAAGTATAAGAATCCTTGATGGAGTTATGGCCCTACTGCGAGATACTCACTTTTCACCCCCAGCTATGTAACTGAACTACGTACACTGCTGAGAGAATGTACAATTCAGAATGCAAAAAATAGCAATGTTAGCACTATATTAAAAGTTCATTTCAGTGTTCCATATGTGATAAGGAGTTAAAAAACTAAATTAAAAAACAATGCATTTGTCAATAAAATCAAGAGATTCAAAATTTTGTGTGAAACCAGTAATTACGGTAATCTGGATTAGTCCTTTCGCACACTGGACTAAAAAGCACGCTTTTAGAGGAGTTTGGCATTTTTCTCTTTCACTCTGTAAAAACACCTCTATGTAAGCCTCTGAGGTTCATTTACTCAAATTGTAGAGTGTTATATCCTGGTGCAGCTCTGTAGAGAAACCAATCAGCTTCCAGGTTCTTTTGTCAAAGCTTATTTGAACAAGCTGCAGTTAGAAGCTGATTGGCTACCATGCACAACTGCACTCTCCAGTTTCAGTAAACCAACCCCTATGTGCATGAGCATTTACAGGCTGAACAATAAATAAACATCAAAAGCGCATTCAGGAGAGAAAAAAAAATGTGCAACGTACATAAACTCTAGACATGTTCAGGTGCTTTTGAGTGCTAATGCATTACAATGGGCAGAAAAATAATAATATTTATGTACCGTAATTCATTAGTCCTCAAATGTTTGACGCGCCTAAACACGTGTGTATGGGTTTAGGAGGCACATTTTTTAAGGAGAAAATGCATTCCGAGGAGCTAAACAAATGCCCTGTGTGCATGAGGCTTTAGATACATATGCAGATCTAAGTTTTATCCCCAGCATATTAAGCTGGTAACCCAACCTATTACATCCAGTCCTGCTTTATAAAGCACTTATACACATTAAAGCCCCACTCTGAGCTAAATATGACCTCTCTGCCTTTTTTCCCTTCTACCAACTCCTTACCAGTCCTGTCAGGCTTTTTCTTTTTGTGATTACCTAGTAAAGCAAGATGTACTCACCTGTCCAGGTCCCACACGCCATTTTCAGGTGCGAGGGACTGCTGATCTAGTGATGCAAATCCGATGGAGACCACCAGTGCCCTGGTATTAAAGTCAGTGATCTTCTGGGTTCTAAAAAGGTCCCCACCACTGGACAACTAAGGGCTCTTTCACACGGAGCAGACCGTTTCCGGGTCCGCTCCGTGTGTCTCCGTCGGCTCAGCGGGGATCCCCGCTCAGCTGTTGGCGGATAGGGTGGTCCCCGCACACAGTGCAGGGACCGCCCTGTCTCTGCTCCGCTGTCCCCTATGGGGAACCTGATGCAGACGGACCGTCTGTCCGTCTGCATCAGTTCCGCTCCGCCGAACGGAAGAAAAATAGGGTTTCTTCCGTTCGGAAAAGCGGATCCCGACTGACGCGGACGCTAGTGGATGCTCCATCCGCTAACGGACGCGTTCCTATAGGGATTCATTACAAGTCCGTTAACGGACTTGTAATGAGCGGACGAACGGTCCGCTAGTGTAAAAGGACCCTAATAGGCAGTGTCCACGTCATAGAGACCGTGATGTGGACAGCCAAAGAAGGACCAAAACAGAAAGAAACCAGTAAAGGGGTTTGGATAGGTAGTGTCATGTGACTGCCAGCTTTTTTTATTGTATCATACCAACAATTAGATTGGGAGGTGGAGGATTACCCAAAGAGTAGCTTTAAAAAAATAAAATAGTAAAAACGCCTATTAATTGAACATACAATAAAAGTCGGCACATCACACAAATGAATATAGCACATATCGGCATCGTACTGCTTAAAAAAATACTTGTTTTTTGCTTAAAAATATTGCTCTGAAATCTATCATGTCACTTACAGCCTAGGCAGAATAGGCATAGTCTCTGAAAATCGGGTGCATTGTACATATTTGACATCATTAGAGACTGTAAACAATTGGTTTGTTTTCATCGAGGTAAGAGGGTAAGCAAGCTGCAAGCCCTTTTTATGTACTTAACAACTACAAACTATACAAAAAAGAAGCACATTTTGGTTAGATTACTTAGGCTGGCCATACATGATTTATTTGCTGTTTTTTTTTTTCATTCAACCTGCTGGTTGAAATTAAAATGAACACATTGGATGTGGATGGGGGAATCACTCCTGCTGAGCTATTGTATTCTGCTGGCAGGGAGCTTTGCCCGCCAGCAGAATATAATGATCAGTGTTGCTGGCTATAGCTGGTGGCACTGATCTTTTAGGAAAAACCTGACAGGCAGGTTGTACATAAGTTGATCACAGCGGCGGTGCATCCATAGTGGGCGCAGGAGCGCTGCCCCCTCTCCCCTGCGCCGTCACTCAAGTGTACAATAAATAGAGATTCATGCATCCATGAATCTCTATGTATTGTCGCCACTGCCGCCCACTATTTTTTTAATCCAAAAACAAGTTTATTAATCACAAATTTGACACTTACTGTCCAAAGTACCGCAATCATAACCAATATATCAGACCCATACATGGCCATGTACAAAGCAGTAGCAAATGTAGATACAAAACAACATACTGAAAGGACCTATAGACCGCATCCCGCCCCCACACCCCCTTCTGTCCCACTAGCCCAATATTCTGTCCATGACCAGGTCGTTCGGGGCTAGCCCCGGCATTCCCAACCACAAGTCCCACAATCGTTCAAATTTTCCGGAGCAACCCCTATGCTGGTATATAACCTTTTCCATCCTTAACGTGTTACCAAGTGCAGAGATCCACTCCCTAACCGTGGGGGGCTCCTTGGATATCCAGTGCAGCATAATCAATTTCCTGGCCATGAACAGGGCCCTGGTGATGGCCTCTCTAGTGTGGGGTTCCCACTCCAGCTCGTCCAGAAGATTCAGGAGGCATTGCTTAGGGTCTAATGGGATCGAGACCTGGAACACTGTGTTTAGTGTGTCTGTCACTCCCGCCCAGTAGGTGTGCAACTTGGGGCAGCGCCAGAGCATGTGTATCAAATCCCCGTGATCTCTTTTACATCTTGCACATGTCGGTGTGGGCCGCACTCCCATAAGATGCAATCTGTGGGGCGTATAGTATACTCTTAGGTGTTACATTCAGGGAACAGCTGGTAACTGACTGCAGGGCCTCCTCCCACTGCTCCTCATCCAGGGGGCCTACATCTACTTCCCACTTCCTCTTAACTGTCAGAGGGTGTTTCTTAAGGTACCTGCAAAGCAGTATATTATAGCTCTGGGATATAAACCCCTTAGACGTCTCTGCACTCTTGAGCTGGGAGAGGATTGGAAGGGATTCCACATGCCACTCCGAGGCCCTGGATTGGGCGACAAATGCATGTCTAAGCTGCATGTAGTAGAAGAACATGCTCGCTGGTAGCTGGTATGTCTCCCTCAGCGTCTCAAAAGGCAATAAGCCACCATTACCCAAAATCTGTGTTAAATAGCGGATCCCATACCTCTTCCACCTTTCCCCTTGTTGCAGTTTGGCTAGTTCAGGATAGGAGTCATTTGCCCAAATAGGGCTAAACTCGGTGATCCCCGAGGCCCCTTGTAAATACTTGGTCTTGTTCCATATCTTTTGTATTAGGCTATAGGTGGGGAAGCTTTTATGGGATCTTTCAAAGGCCAAGGACTCAAGCGCTGTCGGGATTGACACTCCTCCCACCGTCCTGAGCATAATATGCTCAGAGGCGCTGGGGACCCTGTCTGACTGCCCCCCCTCTGGAACCATGGTACCTACCAAATGCTGCAGTTGCGACGCCAGATAGTACAGCCAAGGATTCGGCAGGGCCAGCCCCCCCTCATCCTTGGGACGCTGCAGGTGCTCTAATTTTATCCTGGGCGGGCGGTTCTTCCAGATCAATTCTCGAAAGATGGTATTAACTATCCTGAAGGTCTTTAGGGGAATTACCAACGGGGAATTGTGCAGCATGTAAAGCAGTTGGGGCATGAGAATCATCTTAATCAGATTCACTTTGCCCGCAACCGACATACACAAAGCATTCCACGTCTTGGCACAGGAGCGAAATCTAGCCAGCAGCGGGGAGATGTTCAACAAGCCATATTCCCCAATACGCGGCGTCACATGTATTCCTAGGTACTTAAAGGTAGTGGCTACAGGGATACCACCCACAATGTCTCCATGTTGCAGCTGGGCGTCATCCAGGGGCATCAGAGCGGACTTAGACCAGTTTATTTTTAGGCCCGAAAACTCCCCAAATTTAACTACTGTTTCCATTGTCGTGCTCAGGGATTGCTCAGTATCCCCCAGCAGGATCATCGTGTCATCTGCGTATAGCATCACCTTCTCCTGTCTGTCTCCATAGCAGAAGCCGGTGATACCCCTATGGTCCCTAATCTGACTCGCCAGTGGCTCTATTGCTAGGGCAAACAGCAGGGGGGACAATGGACACCCCTGCCGCGTACCCCGGCCCAGAGCAAACGACACAGACACTCTCCCAGCTTCTCTGATAGCCGCCTGGGGGAGATGATACAGCAGCCGCACCCAGGAGATAAACACCTCACCGAATCCGAATCGCCGCAGCACCCCCCAGAGATACGGCCACTCCACGCTATCGAAGGCCTTCATAGCGTCGAGCGACAGCAGAGCTCTCCTCCCCACATTATCTGCCCTGGACTGCATGTTAAGAAATAGTCTTCTGAGGTTTATGACCGTAGATTTGTTGGGCATAAATCCCGCTTGATCCGGGTGTATGACTGAGGTAATTACCTTATTTAACCTGAGGGCCAGCACCTTCGCGAGGAGTTTGATATCAGACTGGAGTAGTGAGATCGGCCTGTATTAGGCCGGATCCACTGGGTCCTTGCCCGGTTTAAGGATTAGTACAATGTGTGCCTTAGCCATGGATGATGGGAGGGCACTGGTCTCCCTTGCAGCATTAAACACCCTCAATAACCTAGGCAGTAAGATCTCAGAATATTGTTTGTAAATCTCCATGGGGATTCCATCACCCCCCGGGGCTTTACAGTTGGGGAAGGCCGCAACTGCCTCCTGTAGCTCTTTTAGAATCAACGGAGAGTCAAGCTCTGAGCTCTGGGAAAGGGAGAGACGCTGAAATGCTATTCCGTCCAGGTAGACAGACAGTTCTTCAGTGCTATAGGTCGATTCATTGTTCATAAAAGTCTGCTAGTGTCTGTAGGGGATCAGGGGATTGAACCAGTCGCCCAGCTGCGGTCCGCAATGTCCCAATAGCTGGGGACTTCTGTTCAGAGTTCGCTATCCTAGCCAGGAGACGGCCCGTCGTTTCTCCCTCCTCAAAAAACGCTGTTTTGGTGAAAAAACGTTTTTTTTCGGCCGTGGAGGCGAGCAGGTGCTCATACGCAGATTGAGCCGACTGCCACGCCCCTCTAGCCGTCTCAGTGGGGTCCTGGACATACTTAGTCTCCAGTGTGTGGACCTGCATCTCCAGAGCCTCCCTGAGAGCCTCCGAGCGCCTCTTAACCTTATTGACCTCCCCACTAAGCAGACGTCTAAGGTACAGTTTAAAAGATTCCCATTCAGTAAGGATAGATTCTGGATCGGGCTGGTCTGTGAAAAACCTCCGGATGCTCCCCTCTAGTTCTTCCGGGGCACTAAATAGCTGAAGCCAAAAGGCATTAAACTTCCAGGGTGCTCTGGAAAGAGCAGATGGGTGAGACACTGTAAGTGTTATTACCATGTATGAGTGATCCGAAATACATCTAGGTCTGTACTCAACTTCCGAAATCGAGGGGAGCATCGCAGAGTTACCCACCGCCAGGTCTATCCTAGATAACGACCTGTGAGCCTTCGTAAAACATGAGAATTGTCTAGCTGTGGGGTTACGGTGTCTCCACACATCCAACCAGCCCACCTCCCATAATAACCTAGCCAACGGGGTGGCCCTATGAGGGTTCGCCCCGGGTGCCGGATGTTTGTCCAATCCCGGGTCCAACCAGCTATTGAAGTCCCCCACAAGCAGCATCGGGAGATCCGGCCTACCCTCCAGGAACTCCAGGAGAAGCCTCAACACCCGAGCGTCAAATGGGGGAGGAATGTAAACACACGCCAAAATACATTTCAAAATTCCCATACGACAATGTAAAAACACAAACCTCCCTTCTGGGTCAACCTTAGAAGCGTATTCCTGGTAGTCCAGGGACCTGTGCACCAGTACACTCACACCCCGGGAAAAGGAGGTGTGAGTGGAGTGGACTGCCGCCCACTATTCAGATGGCCGACCCCTGATGAGCACCGGCCATCTGAATAACCGCAGTTTGTTGGTGTTTGCATGCAGAAGTTTTTTTTCCTTAAAGCCTTGTACCTTTAGAACCACTTTAATATCTACTAAACCACACAGGTTCTGGCTGTTTCCAAGGAACCTACAGGTGAGACTTTTTATAACCTTATCTGTAGGGCAAAGTTAAACATGTCACTTCAATACCACTTTAACTCTAGTTTGGATATGAAAAAGTATAAGTATGTGACCAATTTCCAAGTATACCGCATTGTGTAATTTAAACTTGATCATAGGAAAAGCCCAGAAAGGAACAAGCTCAGTCATTTTGGCCTAGATTCACGTAGGGCGGCGTAAGTGTGGGCGGGCGTAGCATATGATATTTACGCTACGCCGCCTCAACTTAGAGAGGCAAGTGCTGTATTCACAAAGCACTTGTGTCCTAAGTTACGGTGGCGTAGCGTAAATGTGCCGGGGTAAGCGCGCCTAATTCAAATTGTGAAGAGGTGGGTGTGTTTTATGCTAATGAATCGTGACCCGACGTGATTGACGTTTTGAACGAACGGCGCATGCGCCGTCTGTGGACGTATCCCAGTTCGCATGCGTCGGATAGAATGCCTAAGATACGCTGAACACTGACTACGACGTGAACGTAACTTACGCACAGCCCTATTCGCGTACGATTTACGCAAACAACGTAAAAAGATACGCTTGTTCCGACGTCCATACTTTGCATGGGCTGCGCCACCTAGAGACCTGCTTTATCTTTACGCCGGCGTATGTGTTACGTAAACGGCGTAACTAAATGTGACGGGCGCGCGTACGTTCGTGAATCGGCGTATCTAGCTCATTTGCATATTCAACGCGGAAATCAACGGAATCGCCACCTAGCGGCCAGCGTAAATATGCACCCAAGATACAACGGCGTAGGAGATTTACGCCGCTCGTATCTTGGCAGAATGTATGCGTAACTGATTCTATGAATCAGGCGCATACATACGGCGGCGCTCATTCGGACTTACGGCGGCGTATCTGGAGATACGCCGTTGTAAGTCTTTGTGAATCTGGGCCTTTGTCTTTACTGATTCAGCTTTACTGAATCAGAGAAAAGATCATGAAGAGTAGACAATGCAGCTATTGCTTCTTTAGCAAGAATGACCTGTAGTTACACACCAGAGTGCACTTTGCTGGCCAAAGCTTTAATTACAACACAGCTGACAAAGGAATAAAAAATTACATTTGCATGCTGAATTATTTCCTAAATTCCTAATGCTACTGCTGAGAGATAGTCACAGCGCCTATCTGTCAATAAAGAATGCCCTGCTCAGTAGATTAGGGCAGACGTCTCTTTGTACTTGTATTAGCAATCTTCAGTAAAAAACATTTATCGACATTCATCTTTTTTTTACATTGTTAATATAGTTTTTATAGTACTTGTTTATTTTAATTTGTAGAAAAGGCTTTGTTCTTATACTAATCTTACTGTTTTTGATGCTGAAAGTTCATGTCTTTAACAATATGGCTCTTCATTCAATAAACACATTTAATTTTATTTTTCTCTCGTTGGCTGGCAGTATTACCATTGCTCATTCCGAATGACAGGGGAAGGCTGGCTGCTCTGCTGTGGTCACTATCAAGATGTCCTCATTGTTGATGCAAAGACCTTGCAAGTCCTTCATAGTTTCAAGTCACAGTCTTCAGATTGGATTAGTTGCATGTGCATTGTTCACTCTACCAGGATTCAAGGTACTGCAGTGACAGAAGGATACATCTATGAGAATAATTAACATTTGACCTAAGTCTCTCCCAGGGTATGGTCTCATATCAGTGTGCAATTGGAGTGTTATATTTTCAACAAGTACAACTTGGTGGAAACATTTGTGTGATACATAACCTTTATTGGCATTTTACTTTATCAATATGATACATAGTAATGACAGAATGTACAATATATGCATATGTTTATGTATGTCCCAATATAATGTATATACTATATTATATATCTGTATATGTCATGAGTAAATCTCTTATCCTTATTAAAACTGTATTTTAAATAATGTCCCTCAGGCCTCGTACACACGACCGAGTTTCTCGGCAAAAACCAGCAGGAAACTGTCGAGGATCTCGTCGAGCCAAAAAGAGAGCATGTCTTCTTTTTCCTCAACGGGAATGGAGAAATTTGGCTCGCCGAGATCCTCGACAGCCTAACAAGGAACTCGACGAGCAAAACGATGTGTTTTGCCCGTCGAGTTTCTCGGTCGTGTGTACGAGGCTTAAGAGAACATATTTTCCCATAGTTTCTCACCTATCAGAGAATCAAATTAAAGATGCCAGAGAGCCATGTTTAGGCCATAATGGCTAAAAGCATTTGATGAGAGGATTAAATAAGCTTTCTAGCTAATTTTTTGACAACATTAGCTACTTCCCACCCAGCCTTTTGTCAAAGGATGGCTGGGTGGGCCATTCGTCATTTCAGGTGGGCCACTGCGACCCAATCTGTCACTGGCTGAGCCCACCAGGCACAGCCAATGACTGATCAGTGTACCGGCCTGCTGCTGATATGATGTGATTGTTGCGAACCAATCACAGCAGATCCCAAGACAATTGTAAAAAAAAATATGGATTCCTTGCATGCCATTCATTGTGTACAATTGTGTTACTAGCTGTACAGAGGGCCAATCATAGATAATCAGAACAATACACACTGAATGAATTTGTTTTATTAATTAAAAATGATTGCTTATACCAGTGAAATTCACTGGTATAAGCAATCACCATGTGTAAAAGAAAAAGAAGTTAAAATCGATGACATATGATGATGCTGTATTGCACTGACAACAGTATGTGAAAAAAAAAAACGCCGGGCACTCGCATCGGCTCCGGAGGCATGCCTCGCGCGTGCTGACGGAGGCGCCTTAAAGAGCCGACGTACAGCTACGACGGGTCGCGCAGGGGGGTCAGCCTGCCACAGTATAACTGCGGCAGCTGGTCCAGAAGCAGTTACAAAAACTCACCATGCCTCTTACTAAATACTTTGGACTGTCTACTTTCCAAAAAGGGGTAATTTAGGGGACATTTGTACTGTCCTGGTGTTTTTGGTCTCAAGAAATGAGACAGGCCGTCAGTACATCAGGATTGATCAATGTTAAAATATATCCCATAGTTTGTGGACTACAGACTAAATAATATACACTGGTTTGGGTATTTTCACCAAAGAAATGTAGCAGAAGCAGTTTGGCCTAAATATATGAAAAAAGATTATTTATTTGCAAAATTGTATAGCAGAAACTAATCTTTTTTTGTTTATTTAGCAAAAAAAAAAACACAGTGGTGATTGAATACCCCCAAAAGAAATCTCTATTTGTGTGAAAAAAATAACAATTTCATATGAGTACAGTGTTGCAATTGTCCTTCAGAATGTGATGGCACTGAAAGTTGAGCATTGGCCTGGCCAGGAAGGAGGTGAAAGTGGTTAAATAATTCACTTTCTGTAGTTATATATAAAATATTAGGGGAACATTTGTAATAGGTAATGGCAGGCCTGAATGTGTGGGCATGCTATTTAGGCCTATAGGAGCAGAAGTGCTAGAAAAGTAAAAGATAGAAAATAAAGATAGAAAATGTAGTATTGTCCTCTGTGCTACAGGCCAGAGGATTTGTGCTTAAAACTTCTGCTAGCTAATGGAGAAATTTCCAGCTGTCGGTGGTAAATGGTGGGAAATTATAAAGGGAAAAAAAAACTTGGCCTGTCCTCCAAAGATGTCTTATTAATGTTGAAATGCATCAGGGAGTGACGACATCACGCACGCCCGATCGCTTACCAGCGGTAGTGTTTGAAGCTGACAGCCTGCTGCTCTTCTCTTGTACAAAACAAATGTCTTTTATGTTTTGTATGAAGGTAATTGTAGCCATCTTTTGAAATAATTTTTTTATATCATGATGGGCTTCACTATGGGAGTTTTCCTTTTTTATAATTGTGAGTCTCCCTTACACGATCTGTGATCCATATGACGGTTACCTTCCTGGATAAACTTGCCGCTGCCTGTTTGATCATTAGACATGTGCATTCGTTTTCGTCCGAATTTCAGGTATTTTCGTTATCGTTTTAACAAATGATAACGAAAGCACAGAAAACTAAAACCGAAAGATCCGATACAAACAAATGCTTTATTTTCGTTTTCGTTGCGGTCGAATGTGCCTAACCTTAACTCTATTAGTCCAATATTATTCTACATAAAGAGAAAAGATTTGCCATTGAGAAAAAAGATTCGACATTATAGAGACATGAAGAAGAGTCGACCTAGAGAGAAAAGATTTGACATAAAGAGAAAAGCTTCGACATAAAGAGAAAAGATTCGACATAGAGAGAAAAGATTCAACATAGAGAGACATGAAGATTCGACGAAGTAGCTAAAAACATACGATCATAGCAAACGGACATTTATGGTAAAATGTCGGCTCACGGCAATTCAGAGAGAATTCGTTCATAAAAAAAAGCATGGGGAACCCCCAAAATTCAATTACCAGGCCCTTCAGGTCTGGTATGGATATTAAGGGGAACCCCACCGTCAATTAAAAAAAAATATGTGGGGTTCCCCCCAAATATCAATTCCAGACCCTTCAGGTGTGGTGTGGATTTTAAGGGGAACTCCACCCCAAATTTAAAAAAAAAATGGCATGGAGTTCCCCCAAAAATCCACACCAGACCCCTTATCCGAGCACGCAACCACATAATTTACTAATTGGTATCACGGTTTGCTAAGTGGCTGCTATTTTTCCTTATTTACACTGAGCGCAGATTTTACATTCTTTTACTGTTTGCTTAAATGGTGGGAAAGGCCCAGCTGTGGTCACTGTGCCCATCATCCATCCATCCTTACTGTAGTTGGATGGCAGAGTACAAAACACAACAACCTCTAGTATAAAAGCAGAATTAATACAGTTAAAACCTATTATATAGTACATTTTACCATTTTACTTTATGTTTAGAAGATTCATTGGTTGCAATATCAGCTTCTGGTGACCTAAAGGTGTGGGACCTCTCATCTTCTGTTAACAGCATACAGGTCAGTAAAAAAATAATAATATATATATATATATACTGTATAGGGGTCACAGTACAATGAGATAAACATATTCCTCTTTTGATTATAGATAATCCATCAATGTTTCAGCCATCTGTGTCCTTTATCAAAGGTTAACAATAAGGATAACAGCAGTATAGGAAAGAACACTGGATATGATGTAAACAGATACTAAATAGTTATTGGATAACACAAAATGATGCAACAGGATTGATTTACTAAATGCAAATACACTGTGCACTCTGCAAGTGCAGTTGCATGCATTTTCCTTAGTAAATGCAATGTGTAATTTTTGCTTGGAAATTATTGGACGATGGAAATCAGCAGAGCACATTTACTAAACTCTGGAGAAAATGGGGAAAACTGCACTTGCAAAGTGCACAGTCTATTTGCCTTTAGTAAATCCGACCCTTTGTAACAACATACATCTACAACAAGTGTATACACCTTTTCAACAACACAATCAGCCGAGTGTATCCTAAGGCTGGATTCACACCAGTTTTAGTGCTTTTTGCATTTTGCAGATTTGGACTACAGAAAGTGTTCCATAGGAAATCATGTAAAATGGACTGTAGTGTGAATCCAGCCTAATCCATAATAAATTTGTAATGAAAGGCATAAACACATAAATCTCAGAAATAAATGCAAATCAAAATCAATCAAAACCAAAAGGTGTTCTATCAGGTTGAGTTCAGGACTCTGTGCAGACCAGTCAAGTTCCTCCACCCCAAACTCCCTCATCCATGTCTTTATGAACCTTGATTTGTGCGCTGGTGCGCAGTCATGTTGGAACAGGAAGGGGCCATCCCCAAACTGTTCCCACAAAGTTGGGAGCATGAAATTTTCCATAATGTCCTGGTATGCTGTCACCTTAAGAGTTCCCTTTACAGTGTTCATTTCTTATTTTACCCATTAAATATACACCAATTTAAACTATAGGCATACACAAGAATAATGTTACACAAATATCAATGAATCCCAAATTATATCCACATGAGTTTAAAAAAAAAAAAAAACTTTGACACAAAAAAATATTCTAAATAATGTGCCAAAGGTCCATTAACAGTCTCTTTAAATTTCAGACCCTTCTAAACGTGCAGGAAAAAAGTGCTCTCTTCATGCAAATCTGTTCTGCTCCCCCTTCAGGTCGGCACTCGCCAAAAATTGTTGACCCCTTATCTCTAAGGCCTCGTACACACGACCAGTTTCCTCGGCAGAATCCACCAAGAAACTTGGTGGGAGAGTTGTTTTGCCGAGGAAACTGGTCGTGTGTACATTTTTCATCGAGGAAACTGTCAAGGAACTCGTCGAGCCAAAAAGAGAGCAAGTTCTCTTTTTCCTCGACGGGAGTCAAATTGGCTCGTCGAGTTCCTCATCGGGCTGGTTTCCGACGAGAAACTCGAGCGTGTGTATGCTAAGGAACCCACGCTTGATCATAATAAAGTATGAGACGGGAGTAAAAGTAGCATTTGTAATGGAGAGAACACATTTTTAAAGCTGTAACAGACTGAAAAGTGCAAATAGTCTCTTACCAAACTTTTACTTAACACGCAAACACATGAGATTAGCAAAAGCAGCCCCAAGAGTTGTGCAAGTGGAATCGAACTTCCCCTGCCGTCCTATGTGTTGTAGTCATCGCGTTTGAGAACAAGGAGATTTTGTCTTGACTGTGTGTACGCAAAGCAAGCTTGTCGAGTTCCTCGACAAGCCTAACAAGAAACTCGATGAGGAAAATTATGTGTTTCGCCCGACGAGTTACTAGGTCGTGTGTACGAGGCCTAAGAGAGTCAAAAGGGCTTGTGGATGAAACCTTCTTTTATACTCCAGGCTGTAGTCACAATCCCCTTCAGACTCCCACTTGAATCTTTTCTCTACCTCCTCCTCTCAATAGGACCACGTGGGACAGATTAAGTCCATAGTCTTCAACAGTTTTTTTATTTTTTTTTATTAGAATAAACCATTTAAAATTCACTTCCAAAAATCAAGGGCAATGGGACTTGAAGAAAGCTCTGTCTGGGATGCTCCTGCACTCCACGGGCCGGATGCGGATGTGACCAAACAGGAAATGACGTGTAGACATATCCCATTCCACATTCTATAGCACAGCAGCGATAGAACACCTTTTGGTTTTGATTTGCATCTATTTCTGAGATTTTTGTGTTCATGCCTTTCATTACACATTCCTCTCTTAAAGGGGTTGTAAAGGTTTTTTTTTTTTTTTTCTAAATAGGTTCCTTTAAGCTAGTGCATTGTTAGTTCACTTACCTTTTCCTTCGATTTCCCTTCTAAATTTGTTTTGTCTTTGTTTTCTTTGTCTGAATTTCTCACTTCCTGTTCCTCCTCAGTAAGCTGTTCTGGCTGACTAACCACCGCTCAGATGATGGGGGCAAGCTTACTGAGGAGAAACAGGAAGTGAGAAATTCAGACAAAGAAAAAAAAACATTTAGAAGGGAAATTAGAAGGAAAATGTAAGTGAACTAACAATGCACTAGCTTAAAGTAAACTATAAAGAAAATAAAAAACAAACCTTTACAACCCCTTTAAATCTCTTTGGAAACAATTAACACATTTAGAGCATGATAAACAAGGAAAGGACACCTTGTGGGTTCCAAAAACCTATTGACAACTTCTCTTTTGGTTTGATCAGCATGTACAATGTTATTATGGAATGTAGGGTTCTGCTTGAACACCGATATGCAAATAATCTGTAACTCTTTCACATCTGCTTATGCAGTCTGCAAGATGTAACATTGTCGCCTAAGGCCTGGTTCACACCTATGCATTTTTTTGTGTTTTCAGTTTTGCAGAAACACACTACAGTCCATTTAACATAGGTTTCTATGTGTTCTGTTCACATCTGTGCATTTTATGAAAAGCACCAGGGACTTTTTTCTGGTTTTTGGTTCCATAGACTTCAATGGATCAAAAACGTGTATTGAAAAATGCAAAATGTACCAGGAATATGCATACTGCATAGGTGTGAACCAGTCCTAATACAATAAAGAAATACATACGGTGAGGCCATGTTATTGGCATACAATCATAATAATACATTTTAAACATTGGTCTAGGACCCATCTTTCCCGTCAGTAGGTTTCTGCTGTTCTCTCTAAAGATCAGAAGGTAACCCCTAGCCATAAATTTCTCTTCAATTTCCAGTCACCTTTTCCTATTAAATTAGGGGCTTCACAATGTTATTCAGCATAATGAACTGACTTCTGACCCAAAGACTGTAGATGGATGAAAACTAATAAAAGCCAACAAGTGAATATGATTAAAGATCCGTAGTTTGGTCCCCAATCGTATCATTGAAGTGTCCAAAAACGAAATACATTCTTTGTCATATGTCATGTTAAAAGGTACCTGAGGGTGAACTTTATTAGTAAAACCCATCAAATGCCAGCAGGGATTACATTTCATCCTGCCACAGTGTGAACACATCATTATCATTGTACCACCACCAGAAAAAAAGTGTGTGAGAAATACCACAATGAAAAAAATAGACGGTCATCACCAGGATAACTAGAGGGTCTTCCTAACAGGGGGCACAGACAACAATAAAGATCTGACAAGGGTTCTAGTACTTTAAGACAGGGCATGTAAGAAGCCTTCTGAAATTACAGATGTGTCAAGGCCCAATGTTAAGTCAAAAAAGAGGCTCCTGTTTGCATTCTCTGAATGTGTTTTTTTCTTGTATTAAACACCATTTACAGATTGCATGTATAGATGTAGAAGCATTCTAAAGTATGCACATTCAGGTGGAACCCTACAATCCGTGGTAAGATTGTACATGCTGATCAATCTAAAAAGGAGGTTGGAGGGAATTTGGCTTTAATTTGTTGGTGTATTTAAATCTGCTAGTACATCTAACACTCACCCCCCCCCTTCTGACAATGCTGCTGTCCAAAGGTGTCCTCTGTGCTCATTCATCCAGAGTGGGGGCGCTCTAATACAGGAGGTATGTTACAAGCCAGATCACCAGGTGAGAACAGAGAGAAAAAAAAAGCCAAAATAAAAACTGGTGGAGCCACCACATCTAATTATTGGTAAGCTTCAATATATTACATTTTTGGTTTGACTGCATACCTATGCTACTAGTACCGCGATAGTCCAATAATGGCCCACAACTCCCCCCTAGTTGGCTCTTTTGTTTGGGGACCTCAGAGCCTAACTCTATTTATTTTTGGTTTGAGGTTTAATAACACTTAACAACAAGTTGTATATATAACTATATGTATATGAGTGAACACCAGTCTATGCATGTAACCTGGTAATTTATTGCTCATTTGGGCATAGATAATCCAGCAATGTTTCTGATAACCCTGTCCTTTATCAAACTAAAGTTAACAATAAGAATAAATAAATAAGACAGAGAACACCAGATACAACATAAACAGATACAAAGTAATGATTGATAAACATGTATGCTTTATTTTGAGTCTCAAAAACCTATGGACTACCTCCCTTTTAGATTTTTTTTATTATAATTACTTATTTTCTTTATTATGACAAATTACAACATATACAAAAAAGAAAATAAAACCACATAAAAAAATACACCAACAGCGTATAATATACATTTTCCCCCTCCTCGAGAGCACCCTTGATTTGTTTCCTTCACTTTGCCTTCCTCTACCCACCTCCCCCTAAATCCCCCCTCCATCTACAGGAGAGAAAGAGAGAAAAAAAAAGGCGGAGAGAAGCTAAATAATAATAATAATAAAAAAAAAAATTGTTCCCCCCTTTGAAGAAGGGGGCTTAAAAGCTCCCTATTTCGTGACCCTTAATAACTCTTTAAATCTCACCACCTTATGGCCCCATACCACACAAAAAGAAGAAAAAAGGAGGGGCTTAATATCACCCTATAAAAAAAAAGGGGGAAACCTCTAATATTTCTTTGTTTCGTGACTTGACATCTTTTTGAATCCCCACTTCCCATTCTTATGGCCCCTTCCAACCAAATGTTTTATTTTTTTTAAAAAAGGGGCTGAAAGAAAATGTTAAACTCCACACTCGTTGTTTTTCAAAGTGTTAACTAGTGTTATTGTTTTCCCTCTCAACTGTGCAAATTATCCAAAAAAAAAAATTGTGTTGTGAAAAACTATATATATATAAAAAAAAGGGGGGACCCAAAATCCCTTCTCTTTTTTCATACACATAATCCTATCTCACACTGGTGCCCCCTTCGTAACTCCCTTTTAGATTGATTATGTACAATCTAATTACGAATTGTAGGAATCCAACTGAAAGTCTGAATTTGCATGCTCTGGAATGTTTCTACATCTAAAGTATCCATGTAATCTGTAAAATGTGCAAATGGTGTTTAATGCAAAAAAAAAAAAACACATTCAGAGACCTAAGTTTGACCTGCATTTCAAACATGGGAAAACAGCACCTGTCTATGTGAGTCCTTAAAGCGGTTTTAAACCCCTAAAAAAATAAATCTTCTCCAAATTCCTAAATCCCGCTACAAATCGAAGGGAGAACGAAGATTTTCGGTCCAAGGACCACGGCTCTGGAATGCTCTACCCATCACCATCCGCTTAGAGGAAAACCATCGGGCATTTAGGAAAAAACTAAAGACCCGCATTTGCTGCGCTATACAAGTCACTCACTCACTCACTCACTCACTTAAATAAAAACTTGCAAGACAAAGGCATAATGAGCTAGTATGACTAACATAGTAGCTCATTATGCATTTACTTACCTTAGATCGAAGCCCCTGAAGCCGTCCTCGTCTTCCCCTCCAGCCGCAGACATATCTCCCGGAGGTTACTTCCAGGTATCGCCGCTCCGGTTCTGTGATTGGCCGGAGCGGCGATGACGTCACTCCGCGCATGCGCGCAGGAGCCGTCAAAGCCGGCGTAATTCATTCAGAAAACCGGCATTCTCAGTGCGCCTGCGGCGTGCATGCGCTGTAGACAACAGTGCATTCTTTTTGGCAAATATCTCCTAAACTGTGTAGGTTTAGGAGATATTGCAAACACCTACAGATAAGCCTTAAAGGGGTTGTAAAGGTACATTTTGTTTCCCCTAAATAGCTTCCTTTACCTTAGTGCAGTCCTTCTTCACTTACCTCATCCTTCGATTTTGCTTTTAAATGTCTTATTTCTTCTGAGAAATCCTCACTTCCTCTTCTTCTGTCTGTAACTCCACACAGTAATGCAAGGCTTTCTCCCTGGTGTGGAGTGTCGTTCTCGCCCCCTCCCCTGGACTACGGGAGAGTCAGGATGCCCACTAACACACAGCTCCTTTCTCTATCTGCAACGTAGAGAGCGTCCTGACTCTCCCGTAGTCCAAGGGAGGGGGCGAGCACAACACTCCACACCAGGGAGAAAGCCTTGCATTACTGTGTGGAGTTACAGACATAACCAAGGACTGCACTAAGGTAAAGGAAGCTATTTAGGAAAAAAAATTGTACCTTTACAACCCCTTTAATCTAGGCATACCTGTAGGTGAAAGTTGTAATGGAGGGTTTATTTCCATTTTAATAAGAGCTATAGCTTAATCGTTATGTATCCTAGCAAATGTGAGCCCATTTATAAATGGGGAAATTGTCCATCTCCCTCTTAGCATGGATGATGAGAAGCAGGAGGAAGAACAATAGATTTGCCGGGAGTACATGACTGAGGGACCTGCAGAATGCTGGTTAAAACGTTAAGCACTTGACTCAGCTCTTCTTCCAAAATGACCAAACTACACATTTTATTTGGAGTCAAATGGCCATAGCAGCCTTTTTATTACAAACCATTAAAGTGTTTGTTAAGGAGTGAAGATGGCCAAAAAGTTAGAGGGGTATTTAAACTAGGCGATGGGGGGAGGGCCCAGAGGTAGAGATAGTCAATGCAATGCCAAGCTGCTGCTAACAAAGCAAACATATTGGCATGCATTAAAAAGGGGATCAACTCCAGAGATAAAACGATAATTCTCCCGCTCAACAAGACTCTGGTCCGGCCGCACCAAGAGTATGCTGTCCAGTTCTGGGCACCAGTCCTCAGGAAGGATGTACTGGAAATGGAGTAAGTACAAAGAAGGGCAACAATGCTAATAAAGTGTCTGGAGGATATTAGTTATGAAGAAAGGTTGCGAGCACTGAACTTATTCTCTCTGGAGAAGAGACGCTTGAGAGGGGATATGATTTCAATTTACAAATAAAATACTGGTGACCCCACAATAGGAATAAGACTTTTTTGTGGGAGGGAGTTTAACAAGACACGTGGCTACTCATTAAAATGAGAAGAAAAGTGGTTTAACCTTAAACTACGTAGAGGGTTCTTTACTGTAAGAGCGTCCATTGTTGCTGGGGGAATCTATTGTTGCTGGGACTTGTCTATTGCTGCTGGCTGCAGGGAATCTACTTTTCTTTCTTTTCTTGTTGTTATTAACAAATTCAATATAAATTATTTATCACAAAATTATACTTGGTTCTAAATTCTCTAAAAGGGGTGGTACTGGGAGGTGGGTAAGGGCTGGGAACCAAGGGAAGTGACTCAGAAGGGGGCAGTTCTTTTTCTTTAAGAAAAAAAGCCCTGGGAAATGCCCTGGGCTAGCCTGTCATATTGTCATGCACAACTTTTCCCTTTAAATTATGACTCAACTATAATTAAAAAAATGTAAGCCACATTTAGAATAACAGTTGTCTTATGCCGCGTACACACGATTTTTTTAATTGGTTGTGAAAAACGGTCGTGTGTAGGCTCCAGAGCATTTTTATTGACGAGAAAAATGGGCATTAAAAAATTAGAACCTGCTCTGTTTTTTCTCGTCGTTTTTCACGTTGTCGTTTTTCTCGTCGTGAAAAACGGTCGTTTGTACGCTTTAACGAGGGAGGAAAAACATGCATGCTCAGAAGCAAGTTATGAGACGGGAAATTAGCATAATCAGCCCAAAGGGTGGCGCCATTCAAATGGAACTTCCCCTTCATAGTGCAGTCGTACGCGTTGTACGTCACTGCGCTTTGCTCGAGCATTTTTATCACGATCGTGTGTATGCAAGGCAGGCTTGAGAGGAATCACGTCGAGAAAAATTTTGTTTTTTTCCATGACATGAATAACAGTCGTGTGTACGCGGCATTACAATATAGGAATTAGAATATTAGAATTTATCATTTGTAGCTTTTTAGGTTTTAAAATGTTGAATTCTCATGTGATTTGGTCTTCTCAATCTGTCCTTTTGTTTAGGAAAAGCAAAATGTGTATGAAACTGAATCCCAGTGCCTGGAGATGGCCAACTACTGCTCAGTGCGCTTCTGCACATACACAGAACGGCTGCTGCTGGTGATTTGTTCCACATCTTGGAAGGTGATGATCAGCTTGTTACACCCCATGTGTCCTCTGCCTGTCTGGCAGTAAGAGTCACCTCCGTAATAAATAACTGCTTTTGTTGATGTTAGATTGATATCCAGATTTCTTCTCACTTTATGGAGATGTTAAACTGGCAAATTGTCACTTCGGATCTTCTGAAAAATTGAAATGACATGGCTGATATAAGAAATATTCTATTTTCACACACTCTGAGGTTAGCGCAGTGGCTGTCCTCTAAATAAAAATCATTTTTTCATTATTTGAAGATGTAGCTAGATAACAACCTTTTGACAGCATTTTTTTTCTAGATCTTTTTTTTTCTTTTTGTCCAAAACATAAATGCTACATATTCTGGGAAGGAGCAGCTTTTTGGATAGTAAACTTTACTTTATGAAAATGTTTATCTGTAATAGAAATCTGCTTACAATATTAACTAATTATTTGTATATTATATCCAATGGTAAGCACTCTAAACCTTATTCTTATTAGTACTTAAATGGTGATAATTTCAAAATTATCACTATTTAACCACTTCAGCCTGGAAGAATTTACCCCCTTCCTTACCAGAGCACTTTTTGCGATTCGGCACTGCGTCGCTTTAACTGACAATTGCGCGGTCGTGCGACGTGGCTCCCAAACACAACTGACGTCCTTTTTTTCACACAAATAGAGCTTTCTTTTGGTGGTATTTGATCACCTCTGCTGTTTTTATTTTTATATAAACAAAAATAGCGACAATTTGGAAAAAATTCAATGTTTTTTTTTTTTTATTCCATAAAGATTTTATTGAGAAAAAAAAGAGAAGGAATATTTTCACAAATAACATAGAAATATCGACAAATATAATAGGAAAACAAAAGAGGGACCATGGAGTTCCGTCTTCACTTGAGATACAGTCACATATGATATACATATGGTACAATTCAAACAATAATCTCAGTATACCTTATAAACAGTGGCCCAGATTCTCAAAGGGCTTACGACGGCACAACGCCATGTACGCCGTCGTAAGTCCTAATCTGGGCCATCGTATCTATGTGACTGATTCTTAGAATCAGTTACGCATAGATATCCATTAGATCCGACAGGCGTAAGGCTCTTACGCTGTCGGATCTTAAATGCAATTTTTTTTTTGCCGCTAGGTGTCGCCTCTGTCTTTTTCCCCGTCGAGTATGCAAATTAGCTAGATACGCAAATTCCCGAACGTACGCGCGGTCGACGCAGTGAAGTTACGACGTTTACGTTAGGTTTGCGCTGCGTCAAAACTAATGACGTCCTTGCGACGTCATTTGGAGCAATGCACCCTGGGATATTTTCCAGACGGCGCATGCGCAGTACGTTCGGCGCGGGAACGCACTTAATTTAAATGCTCCACGCCCCCTACCTGGCTAATTTGAATTAGGCGGGCTTGCGCCGGGTGATTTATGCTACGCCGCCACAACTTTACAGACAAGTTCTTTGTGAATAAAGCACTTGCCTGTAAAACTTGCGGCGGCATAACGTAAATGAGATCCGTTACGCCCGCGGAGTTTTACGCCCATCTACGAGAATCTGGGCCAGTATCACCTCTTATGCCCACCATAAGGGAGATGTATCTCAAATTATCAATGAAGGATCATGCCAGTGTGGGAGTGTTCAAAAGCTTCCGGGTCCTTCAATAGTGAATAGCTAACCAAGGCCTCTTTTCAAAATAATCAGTTCCTATAGATCAATTCCTATATCTATTACTAGGGTCCGCATATCGTGGAGAGAATGGGTGAAGGGGTGAGCCAAGAACCAACCCGTCCCCCCATAACCTCCCATCATCGAAAAAAGAGGAAGAGAGAAAGGGAGGAAGAAAAAAAAAGGGGGGGGGGAGGGGGCATGGAAAAGAGCATCATATCTCAAATGTAGATATCAGAGGAGGTGGGTAAGGAGACCTGATACCCCCGCCGTCTATATCGTGTTGGAAGAAGCACAAACTAGCGATGTCACATACCAGTCACCATTCGGGCAGAACTTCGCAGGTTCTCAGTCAACCCGCGTTTTGTATAAGAGATTGGTACTCAGCCGTGTTCTGGAATTTAAACCAGTCTTCCCAGATACCAGTGAAGTTGGGAATTTTATCCTGTGCAGTGCATATTAGCTCCTCTATCGCTGCAATATGGTTAATGTGTGTCACCCATTCTTTCATAGATGGTGGCACCGTGGCCCTCCAGTGAACGGGTACAAATAGTCTGGCTGCATTGATGATATGTATCGCCACAGAGTTGCAATACCTTTTCCTGGAAATTTTGGAGAGATGAAGAAGGTACTGTGCTGGTGAAAACTCCAGGGGGAGCGAAGAGACCGCCGTCATCACATCATGCACCTTATGCCAGTATGGTTGAATTAGCGGGCATTCCCACCAGACATGGAGGAAAGTACCCAAGGCTTGTCCACATCTCCAGCACCGATCTGGTACGGTCGGAAAAAACTTGTGGACGATATCCGGTGTCCTATACCACCGTGTTCTAATCTTGTACCCATTCTCCTGAGTGTTCACACTTAGTGAACCTTTAAAGATAAACCAGTTGATCCATCCCCAGGTCTTTGTCTCAATTGATCTATCTAGCCGGGCCTCCCAGAAGGCCCATTCCGCCTGCATAGATGTAAAGGGTTCTTTGAACATGGATGCATACAGCATCGAAATCCCATGCCTCTGAGATGATATACTAGAACATAACGACTCAAATTATGTAGGCGATTTCGTAAAACTTCCCCTGACCCTCGGGTTATCAAGAAAGTGTTTCACCCGGAGATAAGCAAATACGCGAAATGTCTTGGTTAGGGACATCGCCGCAAGCTCTTTTATGGTCAGGAACCTTCCCCGGAAAAAAAATGTTTGGCCAACATATCTGTATGTGGCCACTCGTTTGTCAGATAGGATTCTTCCTGCCCCAGAATGAAATCCGGGTTACCTCGAATGGGAGTTAGTGTAGATTCTGTCGTCACAAGCCTTCGTGAATGCCGACAGAGTTGCCCCTACTAGAGGATGATATTGGATGCTAGACGTCCAGTGTCTCTTGGAAAACCAAGGCACCTTCCTGAGGTCAGCCCCTGTGATCTGATTTTCCAACGGTACCCATCCTTTACAGTGTGCATGCACTCGCCAGTCCACTACTCGAGTTATATGTGTAGTCCAGTAGTACCTCTGTATATCCGGGAGACCAATACCCCCCTCCATCTTCTGCAACACCAGTTTCGCCCAGCTGATTCTAGGTGCTTTAGATCCCCACAGAAACTTCCTACATAGCCTTTTGTACGTCGCAAAGAAGGAAGGTGGCAAGGCGATCGGGATTGTCTGTAATTTATATAACATTCGGGGAAGCACCTTCATTTTCAAGATAGTGGCTTGCCCGAACCAAGAGATCGCGGGGTTATCCAACTGAAGTATGTCATGCTGTATAGCTTTCAGCTCGGATGAGAAGTTCTTATCGTAAAGGTCTGAGAGTTTACCGGGGAGTCGGATGCCCAAGTAGGTAATGTCATCTGTTTTCCAGCAAAAGGGAAAGTTCTCCTGGCAGCGGTGAACCAGCGATGAGGGTAGTGAAACATTCATGGCAAATGACTTGGAATAGTTGATCTTCAAGTGCGAGATACAGCGGAATTGTTCAAAGACTTGCATCAAGTTAGGCAAGGATGTCAAGGGGGAAGAGATGAAAAGCAAAATGTCATCGGCAAAGGCCGCTAGCTTAAATTCCTTGTGATGTATTTCAACACCTTTTATATCAGGGTGAGCCCGAATGCAACAAAGGAGAGGTTCTAACCTGAGGATATACAGGATAGGGGAAAGGGGGCAGCCCTGTCTGGTGCCATTGTGGATGGAGAAGGCCTCCGACAAGTGACCATTGACCCGGACCCTAGCTCGTGGAGTCTTGTATAGAGCTCCAACAAAGGCCCTCATTCTGGTCCCTAGGCCCAGCGCCTCCAGGACCAAGTCCATGTAGTCCCAAGCCACCCGGTCAAAGGCCTTCTCCGCATCCAATGAAAATGCAATGTTTTTTACTTTTTGCTATAATAAATATCTCCAAAAAATCGATAAAAAACTAAAAACTAATAAACTAATGTTTTCCTCAGTTTAGGCAGATACGTATTCTTCTAGATATTTTTGGTAAAAAATCGCAATAAGTGTATATTTATTAGTTTGTGGAAAGATTATAGCGTCTACAAAATAGGGGATAGTTTTATTGCTTTTTTTTTTTTTTACTACCATGTTTCCCCGAAAATAAGCCCGGGTCTTATATTAATTTTAGCAACAAAAGACCAAGTAGGGCTTATTTTCGGGGTAGGTCTTAACATATTCAGGAATCCCCAGTTTGAACAAACTTAAAATGCCCAAATCCTTTCTTTTACAGTAGCACACAATACAGAATGTGTGTGCCCCTGCAATTCAACAGTGCCAACCACCTCAGCTCTCCTCCACCTCTCCCAGCCACCAGCGAGGGACCCTGGCCCCCCTCCCTCTGCAATGCTCGAAGCAGGGAAGAGAGCACACCAGCATGTGAAGAAAAATAATCTGTAAATACCTTGTGGAGTAGCCATGCTGCATACCGCACACAGTACCGTATGACATGTTGATTGCAGAGGCTCTGCACCGTACCTTCAGTGACCCGCCAAAGCTCTATGGAGGGAGAGGGAGGAAGAGATCCCCCACAGATAGGCGGGAGAAGAAAAGACCAGGGGGGAGATTAGCTGAGCGCCGCTCTGTAGCAAAGTCACCTGACACCGCTAGAGACACACACACACAGCACACCACTGTAATGGGATTATACCGCGTTTCCTCGAAAAGCAAACAATTACCTCGAGCTAGAGCTTATTTTTGGGGTAGGGCTTATATTGCAGCCCTCCTGGAAAATAGCGCTACATCTTATTTTCGGGATAGGTCTTATTTTTGGGGAAATACGGTAGTAATGGCGGCATTCTGCAATTTTTATTGTGACTGTGACATTGCGACGGACATATCAGACACTTTTGACACATTTTTGGGACCATTCACACTTATACAGCGATTAGTGCTATAAAACTTCAATGATTACTGTATAAATGTGACTGGCAGGGTAGGGGTTAACACTAGGGGGCGCTGAAGGTGTTAAATATGTTCCCTAATGTGTGATTCTAACTGTAGGGGGAGGGGACTCACTAGGGGAGGAGACCAATGTTTGTTCCTCTGTACTAGGAACACACATCGGTCTCCTCACCTGACAGGACCGTGGATCTGTGTGGTTACACACACAGATCCACAGTCCTGCCGAAAAAGCAGGCAATCGCGGGTGCCCGGCCGACATCACGGCTGCCGGGCACGCACATTGGGTCCCGCGCGCCCCTAGACAGCCGGGAAGCCCAGGACGTCATATGACATCCACCCAGCATGGGAGATCCCATCTGTGGACGTCATATGTCTATGGGCAGTAGGGAAGTGGTTAAGTGCTATTTATAAGAGGAAGTGCTTTACCTTTGGATATAATATATTGCATTTGTC
This sequence comes from Rana temporaria, assembly GCF_905171775.1. Taxonomy (NCBI): domain Eukaryota; kingdom Metazoa; phylum Chordata; class Amphibia; order Anura; family Ranidae; genus Rana; species Rana temporaria. Next base: position 68,203,841 of record NC_053491.1, on the reverse strand, counting down.
AGTGGGGTGATAACATGTTGTAGGTGGTAGTTGCTTTTTTTATTTTTTTTATTTTAAATAGTGAGTAAAGTAGCACAGGGTACATATATTTATTTAATGTGAGCTAATTTATACATATTATGCTGAATATTGCACTAGTTATCATTTTTATAGTAAAATATAAAACAGTATATTAAGGCAGTCATATTCTACTACGGACATATCCTACGCTCTCTACTCCTCCAGCACCAGATGCAGGCTTCCATCAATCCTGAACCACACTATGTGCAACACCTCAATCTTAAGAATAAAGGGAGGAAGTCGCTTACTGCGCAAAAGCCAGTATTCAGATTTATTGAAAAAACTGATGCATAGACTCACCATCTGGTGTAACCAACCTTACGCGTACAAATAAGCTCCATGTTGGAGTGAAACACGTACGTTTGTAACACCAGGTGAATGAGTCTGTGCATCTGTCTTTTCAATAAACCGTAATACTGTGCCAGTACACTGTTGGCACATCTGCTGTGGTCCAGCTTATGAGTGTGTAAGGCCCCGTACACACGGACGGATAATCCGCTGAAAACGGTCCGCCGGACCGTTTTCAGCGGACATGTCCGCCCGGAGATTTCTGTCTGATGGTTGTACACACCATCAGACAGAAATCCGCGCGTAAACAATACGTGGCCCTGGAAGTTCAATGCTTCCACGCATGCGTCAAATCAGTACGACGCATGCGAGGGATGGCGGTCGGTCGGACGTGTCCGGTGAGTCTGTACAGACGACCGAACACGTCCGACAGACAGGTTTCCAGCGGACAGATTTCTTAGCATGCTAAGAAATTTTTATCCGCTGGAAACTGTCCGTTCCGCCAGACAATTGTCCGCTCGGGCCTACACACGACCAGATCTGTCCGCTGGAACTGGACGATCCGGTCGTGTGTACGGGGCCTTAGAAGGGGTGACATTGTTGCAGCTGAAGCATGTGTTGTCACCTTAGAAAAAGAAGTACCAATGGTTACATCTTGCTGGTAGGATCACAAGTATCAATTTAATTGAAAGCACTGCACACGAAAAAAGGATAAGGGCCAGTTCACACCATATGCAGTCCAGTGCATTTTTTTCTGCATCAAAAAACGCATGGAAATTAGGTTATATGGTGTTCAATGTCATATTCACACACCAATGCTTGCAGTTCCAGAAAAAAAAGTAGAACATGTTGCATTTTTCCTACACCGGAATGCTGTAAAATGCATCAAAAACGCACAAGAACACACCTAATAGCACCAAATACACATGTCCTCATTTAGGGCCAGTTCACATTATAGAAACGCATGGCGGATGCGTTCCAGATGCTTTGTGCATGCATGTTTATGTGTTTTGGATGCATTCCAATGTGTTTTTGATGCAGTCCAGTGCACTTAAATAAGGACATGTGTGATCCAGTGCATTTTTGGTGCGTTTAGGTGTGTTCCAGTGTGCTTTTGATGCATTTTATAGCGTTCCAGTACAGTCCAGTGCAGGAAAAATGCAGCATGTTCTAACACTTTTTTTTTATGGAACTGGAACGCACTGGAACTTCAAGCACTGGTGTAAACTATGCCATTGAAAACCATATAACCTACTTTCCATGCATTTTTTTTCTATTACATTTCTCGCACGATTTTCCCATCATTGATTAAAACATTTTTGTTTTTCAAATAATTTCCAACATGTCTGATTCCTCAAATTTGATTGCCGCACGAAAATCAGCTGTTGCTGCAGCCCACTAATGGTGCGAAATTCATCAAAAAATTCTTTGATACGATTTTCGAAAGAAAATTCTTTTGAAATTCGAACCGCGTATAGCCGGCTGTAGACCCCTTTCACACTGTAAAGCGCCTCTCATGCCTCCCCAGTGTGAAAGTCCGAGTGCTTTGACGCTGGAGCGGTGCGCTTGTGGGACAGGAAAACAAGTCCTGCAAGCCGCATCTTTGGGGCGGTGCGGGAGCCCTGTATACAGCGCTCCTAAACCGCCCCTGCCATTGAAATCCATGGGCAGCCCTTCGACTGCACCGTGACACGGGTGCTTTTTAACCCTTTCTTCGGCCGTTAGCGAGGGTTAAAAGCGCCCAGCTAGCGGGCAAAAAGTGCTAACACATCCCCTCCCCAGTGTGAAAGTAGCCCTAAGGCCCCGTACACACGTCCGAGGAACTCGACGGGCAAAACTCATCATTTTGCTCGTCGAGTTCTGTGTGAAGCCGCAGAGGATCTCGGTGAGCCAACTTTCCTCATTGAACAATGAGGAAATAGAGAACATGTTCTCTATTTGGCTCGACGAGGAACTCGTCGGCTTCCTCGGCCGAAAGTGTACACACGGCCGGGTTTCTCGGCAGAATTCAGCTTCGATCGAGTTTCTGGCTGAATTCTGCCGAGAAACTCGGTCGTGTGTACAGGGCCTTATGCCGCGTACACACCATCACTTTATGTGATGAAAAAAAACGACACTTTCTGTGAAGTAAAAAATGACGTTTTTGAAACTTCAATTTTCAAAGACGAAGTTGCCTACACACCATCGTTTTCTCACAATGATCTTGCAAAGTGAGGTTACATTCCACCACGTTTTACCATTGAAGCTTGCTTCATAAGTAGCTTCTGGGCATGCGTGGATGAAAAAACGTCTTAGAAAACGACGTTTTTTGCTACACACGGTCAATTTCTGTGAAGTAAAAAGTGCACTTTTGAAAAACGACACATAAAATTGAAGCATGCTTCAATTTTTTTTGGTCGTTTTTTACAAGACATAAAACGACGTTTTCCCCCACACACAGTCAATTAAAGTGACGTTTTTAAAAACGTCATTTTTTTTCATCACATAAAGTAATGGTGTGTACGCGGCATTAGAGAAAGGAGGGGGAAAATGCACTGGGCTGCATCCATCAAAAAGGCACCAAATGCTCATAGAAAACTGTCACCCAGACTGCGTTTCTATGGTGTGAACTGGCCCTAAAACATTTGCTTTAGATACACTTGAACTATTTTTGGTGAACCTGCTTTTTTCTATTGTGTTTTAATTAAAGTGTCCCTTTTTGTTGTTTAGGTCTATGATTACTGTGACTTCTCCATGCTTTGCAGTGATGATTGCAAGGATAGTCAGAGGTTTGCTGGAGGCGAGTTCTTGGCTACTAACAGACTTATCATCTGGACCCAGGATGGGCACAGCTACATCTACCAGCTGCTGAACAGGTGGGCCCACATAGGACTGGCATATGATAAGTCCAGGTACAAAGTAAGCTGTTTGTAAGTGCATTGTAGAAAATCCCTGCTTGTCACACTTGATCAAAACCCAGAACAAAACCCTTTGACATTAGAACATTTGGCTTGAGTTTGGCACAAGTCCTCCGTCTTTATGTGAAGCAGCAGGAGATGAAGAAATAAGATTACCCGAGTAGAACTTGATTGGGCAGATGGTGCTGTGATTTCCAGGAACAAAAAAGTCATGAATTACCATCTTAGCAACTTTTCTTTCAGTGCTAAGAATTTAACCCGGTCAATCACCTTTTGTTTGATGACACTTTAATGCCTTGTGTCGTTTTCTTTACGCAGTGGCCTTTCCAAAAGTTTATGTCCGGGAGAAGGAGGATTACTGAAAGAAACAATCACCCCTCACTTACTCTGCTCCACAAGTGTCATGGAAAAGGTACATTAACGACATCATAATGAAAAATATAACGCTTTGTCAGCATAGCCATCGGTCAAGCAGTTTGTTCATCCAGCTTGGGTAGTAAGAAACCTAAGAACCTCAGTCTAAACTATAAAGGAAACCTACCAATCCAATAAATATTATGTAGAGATAAACAATAAAATACATGGTTATTGTCAGAGTTGCTCCAACATAATTTAAAAATTGTTAAAGCGTTAATAACCCCTTTGTGCCTAAGGGTAAAACAAATGGTAATGCCTAAGCACAATTTTACAACTTTGACATGTGTTAGTAAAAACTGTAAAAATCAACTACTTTTTGCACAGATGGATTAACCACTTAAAGAGGAAGTAAACCCTCTTCAAATAATGCCGGAAAAAAACCCACCTGCAAAAGAAAGGCACCTGTCATTATGATTGGCCGGAGCGGTGATGATGTCACTCCCGTGAATGCACGCGGGACCGGCAGATCCCGGTGCATGTGCGGAAATATGGCATTAACCCCAATCATGCCATTCACAAAAATGGCACACTCAGTGCGCCTGCGCTGTTGTCTACCATGGATATCCCCTAAACCAGTGATGGTGAACCTTAGCACTCCAGATGTTTTGGAACTATATTTCCCATGATACTCATGCAATCTGCAGTATAGTGGAGCATCATGGGAAATGTAGTTTCAAAACATCTGGGGTGCCAAGGTTTGCCATCACTGCCCTAAACCCTATCCCCTCTATCAGCATGTGCCGACCTCTTTGGCACATGCGCACTGAAGCAACGGCTCGCTTGTGCCGTTGCTTCAGCTGACATTCCGTTACCGACGGCTCCCGTGCGCATGTGAGGGAGTGATGTCCTCACCGCTCCGGGCAATCACAGAGTCCCCGATACCCGGAAAATAACTCCGGGAGCAATGTCGCTGTCCGGAGCAGTGTACATGGACCGCTGCAGGGGCTTTGATCTAAGGTGAGTATTTCATAATGAGCTAGTATGCTGTGCATACTAGCTCATTATGCCTTTGTCTGTTTTTTTTTGCGTTTACTATCACTTTAAGGACTGGAAGGATTTGCCCCATTAATGACCAGGCCATTTTTTTGTGATACGGCACTGAGTCACTTTAACTGACAAGTGCGTCACTGTACCCAAACAAAATGTATGTCCTTTCCCCCCCCACAAATTAAGCTTTCTGTTGGTGGTATTTAATCACCTCTGTGGTTTTTATTTTTTGCGCTATAAATAAAAAAAAGAGTGACAATTAAAAAAAAAAAATATAATATATATATATATATATATATATATATATATATATATACCGTATTTATCGGCGTATACCGCACACTTTTTTCCCCTTAAAATAAGGGGGAAATCGAATATGGGTTGCACATTAGGGCCGGAGTACCCTGCCGGATTCCTACCGACCCGGATGCCCAAGTATTTGAATTGCTCCACCCACATCAACTGGCTAGTTGGGGCAGTGGTCCGCGCATCCGGATCAAAGGGGAACAGCAGAGACTTCTCCCAATTTATACGCACCCCGGAGTAACACCCAAATTGAACAGGTGTAGAGCCGCCGCAAGCTATTAGGTTTGGGCGTTAGGTTTATTGAAGGGGGAATTGTTTGGTGCTGAACTAGCTTGCAGATTAGGGGGGATTTTGGTATGTATCTGTAAGCTTAAATATATTTTTGTGTATAATAACCCAATTTTCTGGTGCTTATTATTTGTAAATGTCATTGGCTTTAAAAGTTCCTTCATCCAAGTGCCAAAAAATAACATACTTTACCTGGAGTATTGCAAAAGTCTATATAATCTGTTCTGATATTTTCCTGCAGAGCTTTTCATGTACAATGGCTTTCATGAACCAAAGGAAAGAACCATTTTATAAGATACTTTATTCTGGTAATTCATCCGGTAGACTTCATTTCTGGCATATCCCTGATGTTCCAGTGTCACAATTTGATGGTTCACCATTAGGTAAGTCAATATTTATACACTTTAATAACATTTAGTTGATTAAAGTACATTGAATAAGTTCAGTAGCAGCAATCAAGCACATACATGCATGTCTATTTGCACCGGATCTTCTAAATTGGTCCTATGAATTGAATTAAAGTAAACCTGTCCTTAACAAATTCATCTTTGGTGTACACAGAGCCTAGAGCACCATAGCACAGCCTATTGCATTAGAGTGTGCACCCCAAACCTCAAACACACATTCTATAATACAGTGGATTTGGTTGCAAGGTTGGTCATTGGGTGCAAGAAGAAATATTGTACATCTCTCTTCCACTATACTGGGAAATTAATCACCAAATTTTGGATAAGACATGTGGGATCTTGTACTTCCAGTGCAAGCATTACTAAAGCTTAATAAAAGAAGATGGTGTTTGCATGGTAAGCTGAAATTAATCTGTAATAGTACTATCTACTCATGTGTTTTGTCTGTTATTACAGAACAGAAAAAAAAAATAATAGGACAGGTATATTTAATGAACAGTAAAACAAAATCATGCATTGACTATATTCTGCTTTGCAATCCTGATGATTTCATGCATATCAGATGGTCTGAAACTTCACTGGCCTATCCCTGTTACAGGTCAGTGACCTGCCACAAACTTAAGGAATAACCTGTATATGCCAGGTCACATGTTTCTGACCTTACAGGTTCCCTTTTTTTTTTATTTGAAACAGTGCTTAAATACGTTCAAAAGCTTTGTTTCAAGTTTTGCAGATTGGTAACAGTAGGTGTTCTGATCCTAGTAAAATAGATCTTGTTTGGTTGTACTTCTCCTGTGGATCACAGGAGTGCAGTTCGTTCCTGCGACCTGCTGTAGGCTGATGTCACAGAGCCGGTCCAGGCTGGGGAAAGATCCTGACAATATGGTCGGGACTCGCCCACAACTAGGGTTGCCACCTCATCCCTTTAAACCTGAACACATATTAATTACACAGGTTCAGAGGATAATTTAAGGCAGATAAGGCACCAAGTGAGTTTAATTACCACCTTAATCAGCCACAGAACCTGTGTAAATAATATGTGTTCAGGTTAAAAAGGATGAGGTGGCAACCCTACCCACAACCTAGGACCGGCACCTGTCTCAGCCTCTCAGTGAGCCGCTGAGAGCCTGATCCAGCCACTCCTACCCCCTCCACAACCCAGCACCCCAGTAAGCATGGGGGGGGGGGGTCAGAGCAGAGAGCAATGACAGTCTCACAGAGCTTTGAGAACTGAGTGATCAGCAGAATTTGATTGCTCAGTTCTTAGGCTTAGAGCCTTCAGGGGAAAGATAGGTAAGTATGATTCTTGCAGAAAAAATGCCAAACTTCTCTTTTAAGTCCTTTGCACACACATGCCTCAAACAATGGCAGATTAGTGTGCACAAAAACTGCAAGTGCAGACCTGTGTGCAGGATCCTGGTGACTGCTGCTACCCCTTGTGCACTAAGGCTAAAGCTTGCCTGATCTGGGACATTGCATATGGTGTCTCAGTGCTGTCCATCTTCTGGGCTATTACTAAAGCTACCAGTGGCAGCTGGTGCTCAATCTTCCTGGGGGAGGGCTGTGGACTACCCAGCCAGCCACTCCCTCAGCCAGCCTAACAAACAACCACCACCCCTCCGGCGCTTGCTCGATTTATCACTGATTTCCCCCCGTCGCTTGAACGCCGCATCACTCCCCGTCGCCTGCCAGAACCCCCCACCAGTTCCTGCACTTACCCCATCCAGGTCGCGGCTTCCCCCCTGCGTCTCCTCCCAAATCCCAGCGGTTGCTTCTCCTCCTGGGCAGATAAGGACTTAGGACCCGTGGCCAGTAGGGTCTTAGGACCCCCAGCCAATCAGGTCTCACAACCCACTTCCTGAATGGATGGGAGGAGGAACAGGGAGACATTAGCGAATATTATTCGCTAATGTCACACAACTGGATGGGCTCCGAGCCCACCTTTTTTGAAGCCAATTAGAGCTGGCTCTTATCATGTGCTTCTAACAAAAAAAAAAACACTGGAATCTATGCGTCCGTCACCCTATGTGTCCATCACCCTGCATGGATTATGGGGTGGCGCCCCTGTGCCCTGCAGGAACGGCTGCCACTGAAAGGGACTGTTCTAAAGAGTAGCTACAAAGTGAAGAGTGTCCTTTTATTACTGCTTAGTGTTTCTTGAGTATCCTACAGCTCCCAACACGCTACTCCAGTTATTCAGAAATAATTTTAAAAGAAAGGAAAACCCTGAACTGTTCATTGACCCTCAAGAGTGACTGTTGCTGTGTGCAGTGCTGCTGTTGCACTAAACTGGAAAAGGTACCTTGGCCAAATCAGTGGGCCCTTTTGGGGGTGAGTGTTATAGTATGAAAGTCACTATTTTTTAGTGGCTTGGTGAACACCAAGAAATGGCAACCTGAGAAAAATTACACAACTCTGAAAACTAACACAGTGAATATTTGAACAGTATAAACATGATATGAAAACGCTGACAACACGTATATCAAAGATAATTGATATTTATGCTCAGCTTTAAAAAAAAATCACTGATTTTACAAACTGTCATTAAATTTACTGGCGGTTGGCAACCCTGACACCAAACAGAAAACTGGAACTGAGGGCACTGCCAAAGAGGGTTCTCTGCATTGGGCTATGTGTGTAAAGAATGGAACTGTTTACATTTTGAAACATTATGATAGCATTTCCTACAAGTTCTTGCTCTTTATTTTTAGAAAAAAAGCAAAAGAGGATTAAAAAAAAAAAAGAAAGTACAATTCTATCCCCTGGTAATTTATCAGTTGTTTATTGACAAGAATCAAAAGCCATGGAATACTGGGAAAAACAAAGGGAATCAATACTTTAAAACAACTTTTTTCTTTAACAATTAACATATTTCATCAATAATTCTGTTAAAGAAAAACTGTCAATGGCAAATATTTGCTTAACGTCAATTTATAAAGAAGATAAGCACTTTAAAAGATAAATACAACAATTAATTATTATGTTCTAGATAATATGTGTTTATGTGTTCAATAACTAGACTTTCATTACAGTTGGTTATTATCAGTGTGCTTTCTTTTTTTTTTTCCCCTCTAGAGATACCACTAAAGGTAACAATAACTCTCCAGGAAATGTTTGACAGGCATAAATCAATGTCTGAAGGAATCATAGATCACCTGTGTGCTCCCAGTGAAGGGGTGACACTTGCTTCGGTCACTGCATCTTTGTATATTTCCAGCCTTGATAAGCTAGTTTGTGGCTGTGAAGATGGCAACATTGTTATCACATTTGCATTGCATGCTGCCAGGGCACGACTCTTACGAGACCACCCACTTCTTAGAGGTATGTATTTATATAAGTGACCTCTTATGCATTAGAAATGTATTTTAAGTAAATTCAGGGGGGTAGATTCAGGTAGGGGCGCGCACTGATCCGGTGGCGCAGCGTATCGTCTTTATGCTACGCCGCCGTAAATTACAGGACATGCATTGCGGTAAATGACGTCGCAAGGACGTCATTGGTTTCGACGTGAACGTAAATGGCGTCCAGCGCCATTCACGGACGACTTACGCAAACAACGTAAAATTTTCAAAACGCGACGCGGGAACGACGTCCATACTTAACATTGCCTGGGCCTCCTAATAGCAGGAGCAACGTTATGACGAAAACGACTTACGCAAACGACGCAAAAAACTACCGCCGGGTGAACGTACGTTTGTGAATCGGCGTAAGTATGTCATTTGCATACTCTACGCTGACAACTACAGAAGCGCCACCTAGCGGCCAGCGTGAGAATGCACCCTAAGATACGACGGCGTAAGAGACTTATGCCAGTCGTATCTTAGGCTAATGTCGGCGTATCTAGCTTTCTGAATACAGAAAATAGATACGCCGGCGCAGCTTTGGAATTACGCAGCGTATCTATGGATACGCCGGCGTAATTCTTTCCTGAATCTACCCCAGGGATTATAGTTTTCACACGGCATCAGGTTCCATGTCAGTATCTTTCATAATTACATATGGTATCCAGTCATCAGTCATTTTTCCTGGGCTGGCCGCGAGTAGCGACGATCCTTTTTCCTTTTATCTATTTTTTTAACTGCTTGCGGACCGTTCCCACTCACATATACTGTCGCAGGGCGGCCGCTGTATGCCAAATCATGTACCTAGGTCTGGGGCGCATGTTCGCCAGGGTCTGCCGATCGTTCGGGAGACAGGACAAACGGCAGTCTGCCTATGTAAACAAGGCACACCGCCGTTCTGTGAGAGGGTAATGTTCTGATCCTGTCTTTCTGCTAAGCAGGAGCATTGATCGTTACCCTCCCCCAGTCAAAGCACCTTCTCTACAGTTAGAAGGCACTCCCTAGGAATACATGTAACCCTTTGATCGCACCTGGTGTTAACCCCTTCCCTGCCAGTGTCATTAGTACAGTGACAGTACATATTTTTAGCACTGACCACTGTATTAGTGTCACTGGTCCCCAAAAAGTGTCAGTTAGTGTCTGATTTGACTGCTGCAATATCGTAGTCCCGCTATAAGTCGCTGCTCACTGACATTACTATAAAAAAAATATATATATATCCCATAGTTTGTAGACGCTATAGCGTTTCCGCAAACCAATCGATATAGGCCTATTGGTATTTAGGCATATATCGCCTTCTGTAGCAGATATTGTCCAAAAATGACCAAAATAGATTTTTTACTTTTTTTTTATTGGATGTTTTATAGCAGAAAGTAAAAAATATTGTTTTTTTTTGTTTTGTTTTTTTAATTGTCTGTCTTTTTTTGTTTATAGTGCAAAAAAAAAACGCAGAGGTGATCATACCACCAAAAGAAAGCGCTATTTGTGGGGAAAAAGGGACAATGTTTTGTTTGTGTACATCGTCAAATGACCATGCAATTGTCAGTTAAAGTAACGCAGTCCTGTATTGCAAAAAATGGTGGGAGGTAAACCTGCTGGGGCTGAAGTGGTTAAGGAGTCTATTCCACATTTTCACAGCTCTTCCTTTAAAGAAGCGTTGTCTGTATATGAAGGTTACATCGCTTTTCCTCCACATGTAATATAGAACACTGTTTCCTCTGTGGAGTATAAAAACATTTAAAATACCCCAGCCACACATAAGACTAGCCTCTAAAGAAATCCAAAACCCAAAAATCAAAACAAAAGTAAAATCAAAATCAAAACCATAAAGGAACTACATAGTAGTCCCCTTAAGGGATTTATATATTCTGAGTCAGGACTCAGATCCTGATCCATTCTCTGCCCTAAATGGCAAATCAAATCACTGTATTATAAATTATGTAGTGATGACTTCTCTAGAACTGATCATCAGGCTGGTCATCAGGCTTGTATTGTTGATGTACAAAGAAAGAAATGTTCATAAAACCCTGGGTGCAAGTATAACTGTTAGGCATATACAGTAACTACCCAATGCAATATATTCTTAGAGGCAATTCTGAAAGCAAAGACTGTCAGCAAATTGAATTTGTAAGGTTTTTGCACACAACAGCGGGCACCTTTAAAGTGGTTGTAAACCTCAGACATGAAATATGAACAAAACATATCCCTCTGGACTTTGTACTTGTCTCAATCCGGAGCACTAATAGCTAGATTCACGTAGGGTTACGCCGGTGTATCAGTAGATACGCTGTCGTAACTCTGAATCTACGCCGTCGTAAATTTAAGTGTATTCTGGAAACCAGATACGCTTAAATTAGGCTAAGATAGGAGCGGCGTAAGTCTCCTACGCCGTCGTATCTTAGGGTGCATATTTACGCTGGCCGCTAGGTGGCGCTTCCGTTGAGTTTGACGTAGAATATGCAAATGACTAGATACGCCGATTCACGAACGTACAGTACGTGCACCCGTCGCAGTAAAGATACGCCGTTTCCGTAAGAGGTACGACGGCGTAAAGATAAAGCTGCCCCCTAGGTGGCCTAGCCAATGTTAAGTATGGCTGTCGTTCCCGCGTCGGAATTTGAAAACTTTACGTCGTTTGCGTAAGTCGTCCGTGAATGGGGCTGGACGTAATTTACGTTCACGTCGAAACCAATACGTCCTTGCGGCGTACTTTGAAACAATGCACACTGGAATATGTACACAGACGGCGCATGCGCCGTTCGTAAAAAACGTCAATCACGTCGGGTCACCAATCATTTACATAAAACACGCCCCCCTCATCCTCATTTGAATTAGGCCCGCTTACGCTGGCCCCATTTACGCTACGCCGCCGTAACTTAGGAGGCAAGTGCTTTGTGAATACAGCACTTGCCTCTCTGACTTAAGGCGGCGTAGCATAAATACAATAAGCTACGCCGCCTGAAAGAGGCGCCCATCTACCTGAATCCAGCTATAAGTGTTAAGGTTTCACCTATACCAATGCTAGTATCGGTATTGGTGCCGAACTCGAGCATTTGCCCGAGTACTTGCAAATGCTCCGATGCTTGACCCGATCAGGGATGATCGGTGCAGCAGTGGGGGGAGTTACAAGCACTGATCCTCTGTACAAATTTCAATAAAGCAGCTGACAGCTGCTTCATCGCCTCTCCCTCCCGTGGCTTTCAGATACTTTATTGAAATCTATACAGGGGGATCAGTGCTTTTAACTCCCCCCAATGCCACACCGATCATCCCTGACTGCCCAGGTATCAGATCAAGCATCGGAGCATTTGCAAGTACTCGGGCAAATGCTCGGGTTCGGCACCGATACTAGTATCGGTATAGGTGCAACCTTAAAGGGGAGTTCCAGGCATTTTTAATGTTTACTAAAAGTCAGCAGCTCTGTGCTCTGCTCTGGCCCCCCTTTGTACTCTGCTCCAGTCCCCCTACGTGCTCCTCTGCCTCCTTTTTCCTGTCAGGATGGAAAGCGGAGAAAGGAGCCGGTGAATCGTTCATTTACTGGCTCCTTCCTTTTCCAAATGAACAGAGTCAGTGATGACTGACTCTGTCCATTCATGACTAAACATTGTAGACTGTTTACAATGTTTCAGTTTATGAATGGAAAGGAGCCGATGTCTCCTCTCCATATATCTCCAGTGCAGCTGAGGCTGCTGAGAAAGGGCCTTGGGAATATGTGTGCCCCTTTCCCTGTCTCAAAAGGGAGATGTCAGGGGTCTGTAAAGACCTCTGATATGTCACCAAAGCCCCCCAACAGGACTGATAAAAAAAATAAAAAAATAAAGAAGTGTAATAAATATTTAAAAGGTAAAATTGTAAAAAAAATAAAAAATAAAATAAAAAAAACACACTGACACTGTTCACCCCCCCCCCCACCAAAAAAGAAAGCATTGTTAAAAAAAAACAACAACAACAACAACAAATAAATAAATTGTAAAAATGAATAAAAAAATAATATAACATAAAAACTACTGACATGCAGCATCAGTGCTGCATATTAGTGCCACTGTCACATGACATTATAAAGAAATATCTGTAATCGGTATCGGCGAGTACTTGAGAAAAAATATCGGCACTTGTACTTGGTCTTAAATTTTTTTTATCGGTGCAACCCTACTAAGTGTGATTTCTGTCTGCTACCACGTTCCTCTGCTATATGTATAGGTCACTTCTGACAAGCGTTCCTGACACCAAGAGATAAAAAGGTGACAGTGGAGGGAGCTTCAGCACACAGCTTATGATTGACAGCTTCAGCTCTGTTACTGTGTGAAGAGGGGTTTGTCCCTTCCCTCCAATCGGGTCTCAGAGCTCTTCTCACTGAGCTCTGCAGATCCCTGCCCCCTGCGTTCTGGAAGATCAGACAAGTTCTATAAATTCTGCACTTTAAACAGCTCTGCATAAGAGAGGACTGCATACAAACAGGCACGACTTATGTAGGAGGATTTGTTTCATCTCAATTGAATCCAGTCACTTCAGTGGGTATATGTACGGGTTTACAACCCTTTTACCTAACCACAATATGATTTGGATGAACCAATACCTCCTGGTTCATCTTATATTTATATATTTATATTTTTTTTCAAAAGTTTCAATAAGGACACTTACCTATCCAGGGAGTCTGCGTTGTCAGCCCCCCGAGGCCGATCCATCTATTGGATCGGATGCCGGCGCCGCCTTTCCAACTAAGAGAAACCAGCAGTGGTGCCTTGCGGCTTCACTGCCAGTTTCCTACTGCGCATGGGCGAGTGGTGCGATCCTTTGTGAATGGCCAGCTTGTCTTCTGGGACACACACATGTCCCATAAGACAACGGGGGACCTTGCCACAGAAGAGGACGTGACGTAGTGGGCCACGACTCGGCTGGATCGGAAGTACACTCAATACTTCCAAAAAGGTAATAAAGATTTTTACCAAAAATATGTAGAAGGATATGTAGAAGGAAATATATTAGCCTAAACTGATAAATGTTTTTTTTTTTGGATATGTATTATAGCAGAAAGTCAAAATTGACGCTCTTTTTTTATTTATAGCGCAAAAAATAAAAAACGCAGAGGTGATCAAATACCACCAAAAGAAAGCTCTATTTGTTTGGGTACAACGTCATATGACTGCACAATGGTCAGTTAAAGCGACACAGTGCTGTATCGCAAAAATGCTCTGGTCATTAAGGGGGAAAATCTTCCAGGGCTGAAGTGGTTAAGCGGCACTTTAAACCTCTGCTAGCGGCCACCGAAGTATACAGCGCTCCCAAACCACCCCAATGATGCTCCTTGCAGGACTTTTTCTAACGTCCCGCAAGTGCACCGCTCCAATGCAAAAGCACTCGGGTTTTCACATTCGGACGGCATGGGAGACAGTTTTCCGGCACTTTACTGGCGCTATTTCTAGCGCTAAAACGCCTGAAAACTGGCTTTGTGAAAGGGGTCTAAGGACATTTTCTAACACTTAAATATTTGATGGTTACTACTGGTGCTTTGGTCAACTGCATCAACAGCAAAATAAGGTAGATTGGAGTATGGCTGACCTGAATTCTTTTGAGAGAAAACCTAAGCATCATCTGTGGTAGCAGAGAATGGATGACAAGCTATCATAGCATTTAAGAGGCAGGAAATGTCTTCTGATTGGGAAACCTGCCATCTTGGAAAGTATAGAAATAAAGGTAATGTCTAGTGATTAAAGGAGCTTCATAATGACATTCTAGATGAAAAATGGTGAGGCCATTCTCCAGACATTGATGACAGAAGAGAGCAAGGGTAATAATGACATTGGTACAATGATATATAGAGCAGTGCAGGCTAGGTAGACTCATCGATCATCTGCGTTTCAATGACTTGGATTAGATATGTTGTCCATAGTAACAAATTAGAACGCTTGCTTTTGTTGTCCAATCAGCATGACATCTGAAATTTAACTGTCTGTTCCAGGAAAAAGCTCAACGTACCCTTTATATGATTGTAAAAATCGGCACAAAATTTTAGGTATTGGCATCTACGTTTGGCTAGCTATGTCAGATACATTTGATATGGTTATCCGATGTTGGGGACATGAATCTTTGAAATAAGTAGCTTATTCATTTTTATGATTGTTGTTTTTGCAGAGAGTTTCTATTTTTCCTTGGATCAGTACAGAATAAAATAACAGTGATTTTTATTATTATTGTTTCCTTGTCCTTAGGCTCATTGCCGCATAAAATATTTGGAGGCCATGACTGCAGCGTGACCAGCTTATTATATCCTCACGCATGTTCAGAGAAGTTTGATCCAAGCTGGCTTATTTCTGGTGATCAGAATTCATCTGTAATCTGGAGAGATGTCTTCACAGGGGAAATATTCCACAAATTCATATTACAGGCTGGAGCAATCCTTAAACTGCTCATTCCCCCAACTGACTACAAAGTGAGAACCATAGTCATTGTGTAGTTTTATTAACTAGTCTTTTATGATATTTCATGTATACAAAAGTGTGATATATATTAACTTTGTGAATCCAAAACTTGTGTTTATATACTGTGACATATATTATATTTTCAGAACATTGCTAGATTCCTTGCTGTGATATTCCGTTTTAATTATTGATCTGTGCACTTTTGTTTTGGCTCGGTTAAAAATAATTTAAAAAGGCAGCTTTAGGTCAGCTAAAGTTGACATTTAAAAAAATGCCTGACCTTTTGAATAAAATACATAGAACTCTGACAGACAGTCAGCATGCAGCACCAAAGTCTCTATCCTGCAGTGGGAAAAAAAAAACTACTATAACTGTATAGCTGCTGCCAAGGAAAGAAATATTTCTTGCATTGATGTTTTTCTTGTATTCATCTATCTTGTTTTTCTTGTATTCATCTATATCTATCTATCTATCTATCTATCTATCTATCTATCTATCTATCTATCTATCTATCTATCTATCTATCTATCTATCTATCTATCTATCTATCTATCTATCTTTTGATTATTGGACCAATAGAATAAGTCATATCATACAAAAAAAAAATCAGTTTGCAAGGGCACATTTCCTTGTGCGATTGTAAGTACAAACTTTAAAGAGGTTGTAAACCACAAAAACCTGCAAGACAAAGGCATAATGAGCTAGTATGCATCACATACAAGCTCATTATGAAATACTTACCTTAGAACGGTGCCCTGGATCGGTGTACGCTCTCCGAGTACAGCACGGACATCTTCCAACTGAGTTACTTCCGGGTTCGCAGCTCCTGCGCTGTGATTGGCCAGAGCCGGGATGACGTCACTCCCACGAATGCACGCGGGAGCCACCAGTCACGGCACGACTATTAAAAAAACAGCACCAGCGGCCTGTTTCTTCAGTGCGCATATACTGAATATCTCCTAAACTATGCAAGTTTAGGAGATATTCAGGGTAAGCCTTATTATAGGCTTACCTGTAGGTAAAAGTGGTGTAACAGGGTTTACAACCACTTTAAGAGTAATTGCTGCAATTCAAAAAATGCCCTTAAAGCAATAGTAAAGTTGGCCACTCACAGCGGCAGAGCCCATGAACCTGGAACAAAGACCAGGGGAAGATTTGAGCGGTGACAGCGTGCCACTGTAAGGGCTTCATTCTAAGGTAAGTATTTCATAATGTGCTAGTATGTAATGCCATTGTCTTACGGGTGTTTTTTTTTTCTTTAATTCTGCATCGGTTTACTGCCACTTTACCCTAGCTGTTAAGTGGCACATCTGTACTATGTATACAACCTAAAACAGCAAAACAGGTATTTGCAAAGAAAACAAAAGCAGTTTATTTTGCTGTTAAATGACAGGTTTTGGCTGCTTCTAAGCAGCTAAAGACCCCCTTTATCTGTACCAAACCCTTATCCTAAAAGAGGGTATTTTATAGATGGTAGAGCCCCCCCCCCCCCCCAACACACACACACACACAAAAAACCCTTAACCTTAATGAGGGTCTGCTATGGATGTCAAAGGGAATCCTCGAAAAAAAAAAAATTGCACAGGGGACCTTTCAAATTCCACACCCCAGCCTTCAGGTCTAGCATTAAGTTTAAGATGGAATTTCATACAAAGAAAAAAAAATAGTGTTGCCCTCCCCCACATAATCCACACCGGACCCTTATCTGAGCATGCATCCTGGCTGTGTGCGCCCCTCCCACCTGAACCATACCAGGCCACAATTTTATTAAAAAGAAAAACAAAGTCTTCATAACAGGTTGCCCATGCAGAGGTTTTCCAACAGCAAACAAATAACCAAAACATGCTTCAGCAACACTGCTTGTCAGGACCCGGGTCTGAACCTGCATGTCTGGCGATGCCTGTTCTTGCTGAGCCTTCTGGGATGCTGGACAGCTCCCTGGACAATTCCTTCAATCTTGCTTTGAAATGTGTTTTTCTTGAACCTGAACACTTTGCTCCTCCCATGGACTTCCTGATTTAAGCCATGTCTCTGCATTTTCTGATTGCCACATTTTTGTGCTCTTCGCAGCCAATATCTCACTTTTGTCACTCCTGCTGCCTTCCGTATCTTCACTACCACTCGTTACTGACCTTTGGCTTGTTCTTTTACCACACTTCTGCTTGATCCCAACCTGCAAGCACTCATTACGGACCTTTGGCTTGTTTAAAGACTACGCTTCTGCTTATCCCTACCTGCTATATCTGCTACTGGACTCCAGCTTGCTCACCTCCCCTCGATCATGAGGACTGCAACCTGGTACCATAGGTATGCACAGCCTATTGCATTAGGGTGTGCACCCCAAAGCCCAAACACAAACTACCGACCGCTCAAGGTGTTCATTCAGAAAGTAAAAGGGGCTGGTAAATTACATATTTACTGGCCCCCTTCCCCACTCCTAAAACATCCCAACAGCAACAGCCGATTGGAGAGGAGGGAAGATGGCAGCGCTGTGGGGGAAAATATGGGAGCCAGGGCAGTAGAGGGAATCTGTGCTGCACAGAGTGATTAGGGTACAAACATGCCTGGTACAAACATGCAGCAAAACCCATCTCTGCCATAAGGAGCTCTGGTGAACACCCGTTAGTACTTAGGCTCTGCACCTCAGGTGAACCCATGTCATCTGCCAGGGTGACCTGCTTCTGTACTTATCCATCTGTTCGGTGGGTGCCTCTCTACTGCTTTAGCAACTGACCTCTAAAGCCTGACTCCAGACCATGACAACACTGCTCTTGTCCTTGGTCTCCCACACCATGGGCTCTTCAGGCTTACTCAGACTTAATTACAGCACCTCGCTGCACAAGCCCACTCATGACCCCTAGATGGGGTTCTCCCAGCATCCTTTTACTTCTGACACTTGGATTTGCTAGTTGCCTCAGCTCTCTCAGTCCTGCCAACTCACTCAGCTGTAGGGAATTTCTTCCACATGTGGTACTGTCTCCCAAGTGGTTCACCTCTCCTGGCTGGAATAAACACCTCTCCATGCAAGGGTCATGAGCTATGGCCAGCTACTGTCTTATAACAAGTGTAAACACCTAGACACACATATCCCCTGCAGTTCTACAAGAAGACAGGAAGACCTGGACACAAGATTGAAGGATTCTACCCAACAAAGACACTTTGAAGCCTTCAAGCTCCATGCCCCCGATTCAGGATTACAAAACCTGGAGAAAGCTGTAAACACAGTTTTCTCCACTCACAATAAACACTCCAGAGCCCTGCACTCTGCATTAGTACTAATAATAATGTGTATCTATGCAAGTGAGATAGGGACTATAGATTATAGGCTCTATGTGAATGTAAAATTGTTGGCATTATATAAATACAGTGGTAAAGAAAA
The DNA here is from genome assembly GCF_905171775.1 of Rana temporaria. NCBI lineage: Eukaryota > Metazoa > Chordata > Amphibia > Anura > Ranidae > Rana > Rana temporaria. The sequence continues at coordinate 68,185,052 of NC_053491.1, read as the reverse complement.
CATATTTAAACCCCTTTGAAAAAGTATGCAAACCCATTAAATTTTTTTTAAAAAATGCAGTAATTTGCCATAAAATGTGATCTTACAACAATAGACAAACCAAATTTTCCTCAAAGTGGAGGTTCACCCGAAAAGTTAATTTTTAACATTAGATTGATGCTCATTTTGTCAAGGGGAATCGGTAGTTTTTTTAAAATCGAAGCAGTACTTACCGTTTTAGAGAGCGATCTTCTCCGCCGCTTCCGGGTATGGGCTGCGGGACTGGGCATTCCTATTTGATTGACAGGCTTCCGACGGTCGCATACATCGCGTCATGATTTTCCGAAAGTAGCCGAACGTCGGTGCGCAGGCGCCATATAGAGCCGCACCGACTTTCGGCTACTCGTGACGCGATGTATGCGACCGTCAGTGACACACCTATATCCCCCCTATTCTGGAGTGTGGTTCGAGGGGTATCTACCACATCGTTGTTGACAAGCCTATTATGTAATTTCTCTTGTGAGTAGTTTTTCATTACCATTTTATTTTATTAAAACTGTCAACGGTAACACACTAGGCTTTGTCATTTTCCACTAGGACAATCCCCTTCCATGAAGGGCAGCAAGGCCACTGTTACTGTTTTTGACACTGTTGGTGTGTTCCATGTGGAATATTCAATAACTGTTGGACAATCCACCCGTGCGCAGGAGTTTTGTTTTTTCTGTGTCGACATTTACTAAAACTGGTGCACACAGAATTTGGTGTAACTGTGCATAGTAACCAATCAGCTTCTAGGTTCTATTCTCAAAGCTAAAATGAACAGGCTGAAGTTAGAAACTGATTGGTCGTTGCACACATGGCGATTACAGGCATTTAGAGGTAGGAGCATTTAAAGACAGGAAAAGGCCATCACCTTTGCATTCAGTATAGGAGCATTTTTATGGACAAAAATGGTAAACACTGCCAAATGCATGCAAACCTGCCAAAACAATAGGTGCGTTTAGAGCTTGAGCATTCATTCATTCCAATGGCCAGAATAAATTAATATTCTGGCCAATTAAATAAATAAACTCCCAAACATTTGACGCACCTAAACACCTTGAAACACATTTGCAAAATGCAGCTTTAAGTACATTTTTAATGGTGATTTATAACAAGCCATTCGATTTTAGTCTGCCGTAGTTCAACCCATGAAAGACATATTTTATTTGTTGAATGTTACTGAACTTTTCACTGGTTCTTGGTTTATTTTCATATCAAATGAATGGGATACAAGCAAATAATATTTACATTTAGGTCAGATAACCATTTCTCATTAAAAACATTACTCTTATTGTGTTCTTCATACATAGGTAAAATTGTTCCAGACCATCTATTGCATCTGCAGTGATAATTCAGTGGCACTTCTGAATCTGCAGGATCGAATATGTTTTTTCCATGCCAGAAAACATCTATTTCCTGTGAAGACCATGAAATGGCATCCTGTGGAAGAGGCTTTGGTTGTTGGTTGTGAAGATGGCTCAGTTTACGTTTGGGAGATAGAAACTGGTAATAATATATATATGCGATGTATTTAAAGTAAACCTGTGATAGAAATTCATACTTCATAAGATTTAATATGGCACATAACATTAATAAATCACATTTTTATTTTAAGTAAAAAATAAAGGTACCTTGTGCTAGTGCTCCACATTTTGAAAAGAAGAGAACTCTATTTCCATGGACGTTTTTACAGCCACTTTTCAGAGCGTTTTTTGCAGCTTAAAAACAGCTCTCCATGTTAGTCTATGGCCTCATGATCACCATGACGTTTTTGAGCTGTAGATGGCTGAGCCGTTTTTAAGCTGCAAAAAAAAAACAGGACCAGTACGTTCTGAAGATCCAGAGTAGAGCTGTGAAAACGCCAGACATTAAAAAACGCTCAAAAACGCGCAAAAAACGCTCAAAAACGCTACTGCTGCGTTTTTGAGCTCCAGCTCCAGCTCCAAAAACAACAACATGGACAGGAGTTTTTAAGCTGTAAAAAAGGCTAAAGAAAGTGGCTGTAAAAACGTCCATGGAAATGAAGCCTAATAGGTGCTTACTGTAGGTGTGGTAAGCTATTCAACTAAATATACCCCTGAAAGTGCACCCGTCCAGAATATAGATATTAACAAATTTGCCTCCAGAGCATTTTGACTAGAGAATTGCTTAAAACCCCAGAGTATTATATATGCTTTCCTAAAGCAGAGACCCTGTAGAATAAAAGATGGTATTTATAATTTTCTACATGTTACATTATAACAAGGGGGCAACCAGGGAGGAGGGTCAGGGTTTAGTTGGTTTCTAACAGCTTAGAAACACCTGCTTGTCGTTAGTACTGGAGACCTGGCAGCCTGGCAAGATTCTGGTCCAATAGAAAGAGCTATGATTTCAATGCCTGTTTTGTGAAACTTGAAAATGAATATCCAACAAGTGCTTATAGATACAAACATTAATTTGGACTTGTTTTAATGTGCTGCTACTGCTCGCTCAGAATATGTAGATACTTTAGGGTGCATGATCTGACCATGGGTTTACTTCAAGGCCGAGTGTTGGAGTTTTTTTTTGGAGGGATTAGTGTACATTCAGAATACATGTCTAATGCTCTCTTTTCTCATCTCAGTTAATTGTATGTAGCCAAAAGATGATCAATTTTTAAAAGAGAATTATGGATCACAGGAGTACAGTTTGTTGTACACTCCTGTGACCTGTTTTCAGCCATCAGCAAGTTATAAAGCCTGCTTCTGGCTGATGTCACTTTACAGTCGAGATCCACCCAGATGCCTGGACCAGCAGCTGGCTCAGCCTCTCAGCGAGCCACTGGAAGACTGAACCCAGCCACTCCTGCCCCTTCCACAGCCCAGCGCTCCAGTGAGAGCTGGAGGGTTAGAGAAAGGAGCCTGTGCCTGAAAGTCCCTGGCTCTCTGGTCACTGAAGACTGAGAACTGAGGGCCTGATCCTCAAAAGGGATACGACGGCGTATATACTGATACGCCGTCGTATCCCTGTTTCTATCTATGGAACTGATCCACAGAATCAGTTTCACATAGATAGACAGAAGATCCGACATGTGTAAGGGACTTACACTGTCGGATCTAAGGATGCAGTACCGCAGCCGCCGCTGGGGGCATTTCTCGTCGAAATGCCGCTTCGGGTATGCAAATTAGCACTTACGGAGATGCACAAAGCTTTTACGCTTCGTTTTTTCTCCGTAAGTATTAGTTTGCCGTCGCAATATTAGGGCTACTTTTACAAGGCCTAAACTGTTTAGGCCTTGTAAAAGTAGACCCTTCTATCCCGCGTCGCCGTCTTTTTTTTTAAACATTTTTTTTTTCCCGCCGCAACTCATATTTTTTTTTTACGCCCGTCGCGATTCTCAAAACCCGGCGCAACGTAAAACCGCGCAAAGCACGTCGGGAAAATGACGTCGTGAGCATGCGCAGTACGGCCGGCGCGGGAGTGCGCCTAATTTAAATGGGACTCGCCCCATTAAATTAGGAACGCCTTGTGCCGGCCGCATTTAAGTTACACAGCCGAAAATTTCTAGGTAAGTGCTTTGTGGATCGGGCATTAAGGTAGAAATTTTACGGCGGTGTAACTTAAATCCGAATATTTAAGTTACACCGGCTGGCTGTGGATTAGGTCCTGAGTGCCTAGTTCTCAGTCTTAGGCCGCGTACACACGATCAGTCAAAACCGATGAAAATGGACTGAAGGACCGCTTCATCGGTCCAAACCGATAGTGTGTGGGCCCCATCGGTCAGTTGTTCCTCGGTCAAAAAAAAGAGAACTTGCTTTAAAATTTGACTGATGGACACCTAACCGATGGGTCAAAACCGTTAGTATGCAAAAGCATCGGTCAAAAGGCCGTGCATGCTCAGAATCAAGTGGTGTGTAAGCTGTAAGCACATCAGACCATCAGTCAGCTTCATCGGTTAATCGATGAAGCGATCCTTCAGTCCGTTTTCATCGGTTTTGACTGATCGTGTGTACGCGGCCTTAGAAGCAGTGGGGGGACAAATGCAGCAACATACCAATGTGTCATCCACCTAGGTAAGGGGATATATATATATATATATATATATATATATATATATATATATATATATATATATATATATATATATATTTATAGAACCCCCCCTTACTTTCCTTTTAAACTTCAGTAAAGAGGCTTTGGGAGCTAACAATAAAACAACAAGTACATTACGAGCATGACTACCTTGTATCACAACCTAAATGTGTACAAAAATGTTAAATTATATTCTGTGCATCATCTGGATCCTAGTGTTCTTGTAATATTAGGATAATGTTCTCAAACTCCTCCATAAAAAATGTGTGAACATAAAAAACATACAAAGAGATGTTATATGGTAATTAAAGTAGTATTAAATTGTTCATAATCCCACAACAGTAAAACCAGTCTGTATATGCAGTAAAGCATACTCAGTACGTTATTGTGACGTTCAAGGCCATCATCCGTGTTGTGTCTATATATGGAAAGCGAGCAAAGAGATATTGGACTGTACAGGCCACACAAGGAGCAAACAATTTGTACTGTAAAATCATAACATTTATATATATATAAGAGCGTATAAGAGATTAATCCTCCACATTGTGTAAAAAGGCTGTTTGATCCTGTCTTCTCTGATTCTCTCCTTCTTCCACCGCCCCCAATCCAGCTCCTGATAAGACAGAGCCTTTGGAGTGACTCATGCTCAGTTTGATGTGTATTGTTAGAGACTATTTGTCTTTTCTTGAGAGGGTGCATGTGATCAAGGCAAATCAGCACTGTTCAGACAAAGGGTCAGGGGTCTTGCAGCTTTAAAGGACAATCAGGGGATAATGAAAACTCCTCCTACAAACCTAAATCGTACACTGAGGCCTCGTACACACGACCAGTTTCCTCGGCAGAATTCAGCTTCCGACCGAGTTTCTGGCTGAATTCTGCCGAGGAAACTGGCCGTGTGTACACTTTCGGCCGAGGAAGCCGACGAGGAGCTCGGCGAGGAAATAGAGAACATGTTCTCTATTTCCTCGTTGTTCTATGGGAGAACTCGTCCCGCCGAGCTCCTCGGCGGCTTCAGTGCTGAACTGGCCGAGGAACTCGATGTGTTTGGCACGTCGAATTCCTCGGCCGTGTGTACGAGGCTTCATAGAAGTCACAAAACTGCTATATACTGCTGATGAGAAAAGGTATTTAACAGGTTACTAAAATAATTGCATATCCATGTTCTGCGTACTGTGGGAGACCAGATATAGTGAGTGAAGGGTCCTGGGTTTAGTAATACTTTAAACCCCTTTTTTTATGTGCTGGGTAATGTCAAGCAGTGCAATATTACCAAGTACATTATTTTCTTATTTTTTCTTGCACACTGAGGCAGTTTTCAGGCATTTTTGCACTAAAAATAGTGGCTGTAAAGCGCCTGAAAACTGCCTTTCAAGCCATCCCCGTGTGAAAGCCTTAACACTGGGGCGGTGTGTTTGCAGGACGGGAAAAAAAGTCCTGCAGGCAGCATCTTTGGGGTGGTGTGGGAGCGGTGTGTATACCGCTCCAACAACGCCCCTTCCCATTGCAATGATGGGCACTGCTTCCGATCCGACTGAAGTGCCGCTTTTAACCCCTTATTGGAGGTTAAAAGTGCCCCGCTACCGCCCGAAAAGTTCCTGTCAAACCTAAAACAAGCGGCGCTTTACCACTAACGGCAGCACTGCCCCAGTGTGAAAATACCCTAGCAGAAAATACCCTTCCTGCTCACTACCTCTTGCCCCAGGTCCTTAACATGGCTTCCTCTGAAGTACTAAAGGAGTGTGCTGCATGTGCCCAGCCAGGCACAATATAGTGGGGATGGCACAGACTCTTGCCACTGTCAACAAGCAGTTGGAGGGAGGAGAAGGGATGTGGCTTACTGCCAGGGTTATACGTTTATATATGTAAGGAGACTCATCCACAGAGCCAGCAGGGGGCAGGCTTGGAAAGTTGGATCCATGGGTCCCTATAAGTGACGGAGCCACCCACAATATGAACCTACAGAGGACTGGAAAACAGCCCAGCATTTTTATTTATTAGGGTTTTTTATCACTTTATGGAGAGACACTCTGCCTGTGCACCTTCATATAGGTCCCAAAAAGGACTAGGTGTGCATCAGGTGTGTGTAAAGAAAAACATATGGGGGGAGGCTGGGCAGCAGGGCTCGAGTCCTGCGGGAACGCATGGGAACGACGTTCCTATACCTTTTCCACAGCAGGAACGTCGTTCCCATAGTAACCGGGGCGCGTCTGTCCTCCCCTCCCTCGGTCCGCCTATTCCTCCTCCTCCAGCGGCTGCCGTAACAAAGTCTCGGCTCTAGTGGTGGGGTGCAGTTCACCCTAGCACCTGCAGAGGTGGGGCGCCAAAGTGCCATAATGCTCCCTTCCATCCTCCCTCTCCTTGTTTGTTTCACACACGAGTCGGGCTGTATCTGCTTGTCTTCCTAGCTCATCCCCCACTCGGCCGTCTGTCCAATCCAAATTCCTCCTCCCCTTTGTTTCCGCCCACAGTCCAGCCTGCATGGAGCCTCCAGCATGGACTTATATGACTAACCAGAGTTGTAAGGTACGTGAGCTATCTGCAAAACCCCCTCTCCCCCCTGAATTATTTTTTCTTTGCCTCTGCTTCTCTCTCATTTCTTCCCCGTGCAACTGGGGGGGGGGGGGGGCGTTGCGGTAATTGTGCAGACTGAGGGAGTAATTGTGAGGGATGGGGGATGGGGGGGGAGTAGTTGTGCAGACTGGGGGATGGGGGGAGTAGTTGTGCAGACTGGGGGATGGGGGGAGTAGTTGTGCAGACTGGGGGATGGGGGGAGTAGTTGTGCAGACTGGGGGATGGGGGGAGTAGTTGTGCAGACTGGGGGATGGGGGGAGTAATTGTGAGGGATGGGGGATGGGGGGAGTAGTTATGCAGACTGGGGGATGGGGGGGGGAGTAGTTGTGCAGACTGGGGGATGGGGGGAGTAGTTGTGCAGACTGGGGGATGGGGGGAGTAATTGTGCAGACTGGGGGATGGGGGGAGTAATTGTGCAGACTGGGGGATGGGGGGAGTAGTTGTGCAGACTGGGGGATGGGGGGAGTAGTTGTGCAGACTGGGGGATGGGGGGAGTAGTTGTGCAGACTGGGGGATGGGGGGAGTAGTTGTGCAGACTGGGGGATGGGGGGAGTAATTGTGCAGACTGGGGGATGGGGGGAGTAGTTGTGCAGACTGGGGGATGGGGGGAGTAGTTGTGCAGACTGGGGGATGGGGGGAGTAGTTGTGCAGACTGGGGGATGGGGGGAGTAATTGTGCAGACTGGGGGATGGGGGGAGTAATTGTGCAGACTGGGGGATGGGGGGAGTAATTGTGCAGACTGGGGGATGGGGGGAGTAGTTGTGCAGACTGGGGGATGGGGGGAGTAGTTGTGCAGACTGGGGGATGGGGGGAGTAATTGTGCAGACTGGGGGATGGGGGGAGTAGTTGTGCAGACTGGGGGATGGGGGGAGTAGTTGTGCAGACTGGGGGATGGGGGGAGTAATTGTGCAGACTGGGGGATGGGGGGAGTAGTTGTGCAGACTGGGGGATGGGGGGAGTAATTGTGCAGACTGGGGGATGGGGGGAGTAGTTGTGCAGACTGGGGGATGGGGGGAGTAGTTGTGCAGACTGGGGGATGGGGGGAGTAATTGTGCAGACTGGGGGATGGGGGGAGTAATTGTGCAGACTGGGGGATGGGGGGAGTAGTTGTGCAGACTGGGGGATGGGGGGAGTAGTTGTGCAGACTGGGGGATGGGGGGAGTAGTTGTGCAGACTGGGGGATGGGGGGAGTAGTTGTGCAGACTGGGGGATGGGGGGAGTAATTGTGCAGACTGGGGGATGGGGGGAGTAGTTGTGCAGACTGGGGGATGGGGGGAGTAGTTGTGCAGACTGGGGGATGGGGGGAGTAGTTGTGCAGACTGGGGGATGGGGGGAGTAGTTATGCAGACTGGGGGATGGGGGGGAGTAGTTGTGCAGACTGAGGAAGTTTATTTGTTAAAAAAAAGTAGTACATAAAACACACACATGCAATTTAAATTTTTTTGAGGCGGGTGGGGAATCTTGGGTGAGTTCCCACACTTTTTTCCCCAGGACTTGACCCCTGCTGGGCAGGTGTTTAGATGTTTCAAATAAAATTACAGTATATGCACTTGGGCAGTCATTTTATGCTTGTTTCGAGCTTTCCAAGTTGGCTTGGCCTCCACCTCTCTCCCACCCATAGGAGTGTGGGTGATAATGCCTGAACATCTGTCCCTCTTATGTCTATGGAAAGCTTTACTACAGGCAGGCTAATAAAAACTGACTGCTGACTGGCTGCTATACACTCACAGTCTACAAACAAGCTATTCCATATACCCAGCAGTCTCATAATGAAAAAATAGTATGTGCCCTGTTACACCAATAAAGAATAAATGACATTAAATAATGTACAGACAGAAATAATAAGGTAAGCATGTAACTGAATATTATACTTCCAAGGCTTTTCACTTGAACAAAAGCTGGCCAGTTTGCACCTAGATCTGCTTGTCATAAGCAGTATCTGTCAGATGCTCCATTTGACCTTTGTAGTTAGTGATTCTGTCTGTCTTCTGGACTTGCTCTCTGCCATAACTGCTCTTAGCGTAATTGTTTGTTTGTTCAGTGACAATGAGTGGCAGATTGAGTCAGCTAAGATGGGTACGGTATTTTCAAGAGCAAGATAAAAATCAGCTTTTTTTTCCCTCTCCTACCAAGGAATTTAAAATTAATTGGCTTTGAGCTACTCTGGGAATTAATACAACCCCGATTCTAGCAGATTCATATCTATTCCAGAAGGGGTAAATAATGAAATATGATTCTGCTAACTGTGGTTCAAGTTTTCCTGGCTAACTTATAAGGAGCTCCTATGTAAAATTGTCACAAATAAAAATTGTAAAATGTATTTACTAATATTCCTCTTTATATGAAATTGTACTTAATAAATGTTTATTTTATGAGGAAAAATCCACTTTTTCAATTGAATTGGTTTTTATTTTCTCAGTGGAAAACTTCCTGTGATTATCTTTAACCGGAATGCGAAACCAGTTACATATCAATAAATGTTTGAATAAATTGTATATTAAAGGAGAAGTATAGCCAAAGCTTGTTTGGCTGTACTTCTCCTATGGATCACTGCTCCTATGGCTTGCACTCCTGTGATCCATTTTCAGCAGAGAGGGTTAAAATCCGCTCTCTGTTTATGTCACAGAAGTCAGTCCAGGCGCCGTGTAATCCCGACAATGGAGTCTGGATCCGCCAGGTGTCTGGACCAAGACCCGGCTCAACCTCTCAGCGAGCTGCAGATGGCCTGAGATGGCCTGCTCCGCTCCCTCCACAGCTCAGCTCTCCAGGAGGGAGCAGAGCATAGAGCTGTGACTGACAGTCAGCAGCTCTCTGCTCGGGAACTGTTTCACACTGGGGCGGTGAGCTTGTGGGACATTAGAAAAAGTCCTGCAACCAGCATCTTTGGGAGCGGTGTATACACTGATCCCAAAATGCGTTGCCCATTGATATGAATATGCAGTGCTTCCGAAGCACCTGAAAAGTGATTCGGAAGAGCTGCAACATAGGTGCTATTAACCCCTTCTTTGGCCGTTAGCGGTGGTTAAAAGCGCCACTTAAACAGTGCTAAAGCACCCCCTAAAACAAGCGGCGCTTTAGGACTAGCGCTCAGGCGGCCCCAATATGAAAGTTGGCTAAACATTATACATCTTATTAAATCGTATAACTTCTATGACACTGCTGATTATCTGCCAAAAGTCATCTATTCTCCTTATTGTATATGACTCTGTATTCTGACATCTATGTCATGTTGACACTCTTTTTGTACTCTTGGATACATTTGAGAAAATTCCAATAAGGTTTTTTGTAAAATCATTTTCTCATTTGTTGGCCTATAACAGTTTATCAACAGCTCCGTCATAGAATTAATTAAATTCAAAGTCACAAATTACAAATGGTAAAGGACAGTCAAAACAAACAGAAAAAACAACACAAGGGACATAACTTATAGTGTGTAAACAATGTCCCTTGTGCTGATTCCATCTGTTAACATCTTCTTCCATCTTCTTCCATCTATTTCCGCAATGTCTCAGGGCAGTAGAGGTTAATACAACTCAGGGTCTGTCACATGCTCTTATCAAGAGAGCTTGACTATGACCAACCTTTTTGCCATATTATGAGTTCTATGAACGGGACACAATCTATGAATGGAAGAAGCAGAGCTATCAATTAAAGCGGAGCGATTTCAACACATGAGCTCATTAATATTGCACCCTTTAATACATGTGAAAACAAAGGTTTTTTTTTTTCTTTGTGCACAGTACCTGCTTCCTGTCTCTCCTAAGTGCGGGAAATCTACGGTAGTTTGTAACTTCCTGTAACCGCTGTGTTTCCTGGGAGATTTTGTCATTGCTCCCAGGAGTCATTGCAGTGCCTTGTTGTTAGCTATCGCGGGATTTGGTTAGCAGTAGGTGACGCGATCACAATAAACTGCGGAGGGCAGAGGAGCATGCACGGGAACGAGCGACGAACATTTACTGCAACAAGGAAATGAGTGCTTGTGGGCTTCTCATGCCCACAAGCAAAATGGAAACCGTGGGATGACGAGAATATAAGTTATTATTCTAGATGAAATCGGAAAGCGGCAGACTTGAGACATCAAATCAGTGAGTACTATTTATGTTAGCCATAAATATATTAATGACAAAAACAGTAAAGAAATAGTGGGAGATCCGCTTTAACTGTTGTCCTTCATTCATTGATCAGTTTCAATTTTCATTCCAAATCTGATCTCATATTTGATACATATCCAACTTTTCCAAATAGCTTTTCTGCCTGTAAAACTCAGCCATTTTGCAGGAGAAATGCTTCTGACAGTTATGACAGATTCACATTCACTTTACCGACACATACGTGAATCTGTCGCAAGTTTCACCATTTGTCACACTACCACAAAACATGTTTCTAAAGAGAATCTGCAAAACTCTTTATGAATTCCTGGTGTGTTTTCTGTAGTTTTCTACTGTGTTCAATTATCACCCATGGAGAATACACTGATGTTGGCCACAGATGGAAAGACCTTGTGGAATCTTCAGAATACAGAATATAGTCCAGTAAACATTAATAGATTGTCTACTTTACAGTTTTATAGACAAACAGATTTCAGATTTTACCGACAGTATATTTTGTTGTAAAATCCTGAACAAAGAAACGGAGCATTTCAATGATAGACATTTGCATGGACAGAATTATTGCAATGGCCACTGGCCATCATGAATGACAATTTCCCAATATTCTTGAACATTTTCCTGACTAACAAATACAACAATCAAGAGGGGTTCTCAAATCCATGAATGAGTTGAAAATTGCTGCATCCTAAAGTTATTGGGGCAGATTCATCAAGGGGATACGACGGCGGATCTCCTGATCCGCCGCCGTATCGCTGAGATCCGATGGTCGGATCTATGCGACTGATTCATAAGAATCAGTTCCGCATAGATCTCCCTTAGATCCGACTGGTGTAAGTGCCTTACACCAGTCGGATCTTAGGCTGCAATTTACCGCCGGCCGCTAGGTGTCGTCGCAGTTTTTTACGTTTTTTTTTTAACGTCGTTTGCGTTCGGCTTTTTCCGGCGGATAGTTACCCCTGCTATATGAGGGGTAGCTAATGTTAAGTATGGCCATCAATCCCGCGCCGAGATTCAAATTTTGACGTCGTTTGCGTAAGTCGATCGGGAATACGGATGGCCGGAATTTACGTAGCCGCCGAAAACATTGACGTCCTAGCGACGTCATTTGGAGCATGCGCACTGGCAAATTTCCCCGGCAACGCATGCGCAGTTAAATCGGTGCGGGAACGCGCCTGATTTAAATTGTACACTCCCCCTAGCCGCGGAATTTGAATTCCGCCGGGGGAGTTACGATCCGATGGTGCTATTTTCGAGGTAAGTGCTTGGTGAATCATGCACTTGCCTCGCAAAATTGGACCGAAAATCGAAAATCGAAAATCTGATAGATTACGCGGATCTAAAGATCCGCTAATCTATCTGAATCTGGGTTTTGCACAAAGCAGCCCCGATCTTTTTCTTCTGGGGTGCCCCGGCGGCACTGTGATGTGTGGGAGAGGAGAAGGTAGAACTAGAGCTCTCCGATTGGAGTGGAAGTGGGTGCAGGTACTTGCTAAAACTAGGTATCCGCAATCCCCCCCTCCCCCCCCAAAAAAAAGTGGGAGAGGAGGGGAGAAAGAGGTGTTAAAGCAGAGCTTCCCTTTTAGGGGAAATTATCATTTAACAGACACGCAAAGAACTTTCAAAAGTACATTCAGGATTACATGGAAAAACATAACTTAACTAGAAAGAAAATTCAGAAAATGTAACTTTGTTAAATGACATGTTATCCTCCCTCAGCAGTCCAGAGTATCAGTTAGCAGCCATCAGCTCACAACACATGGCCTGATAATAGGCTTTAATTTCTGCTCTTCTAGAGAAGATAATATAAGGGAATAACAGAAACCCCCTCTATCCCTAAGAGATTAGGCTGCAATTTTATACAAATTTCAGGGCACATTCACACCAGAACACAGTGCCGGAAGCACACACAGAATTAAAAACACAATGGGTGTGCTGCGGTAAATGTATTCCTCACGACACCCCAAATGCAAAAACGCAAACGCAGTGCGTTTGCCTGCACCGGATCGCATGGTACTGCAGTTTCATGCAATCTGGTGCAGTATATTTTTGAAAAGTAGTGCATGAACTAATTTTGGTGGGATTCAGTGGGATTTCAGCCCATTCTAATGAATGGTACAGTTGCTTAGTGCTCTAAAATCCTACAAGACAAAGGCATAATGAGCTAGTGTGCATCACACTGCATCAAAGCTGTTTTAGCGATCCCCGCACATCGCTGTGACCGGCGACATGTCTCCTGAAGCTATTTCCGGATTCGCAGGCTCTGGCATTGTGATTGGCCGCCGCGATGCACTCCTGCACATGCCCACGGGAGCCGCCGGTTATGGCACAGCTACTGAAGCATCGGCACGAGCAGGCTACAGTGATTATCCCCTGAACGGTACAAGTTTAAGAGATATTCACAATACAAGTTTAAGAGATATTCACGGTACCTTCAGGTAAGCCTTATTGTAGGCTTACCTGTAAGTAAAAGTGGTAGTACAGAGTTTACAACCACTTTAACCCATGTGTATGTAGGTCCAAATGGACTTTGCTTTACAATATTTTTAACATTTTTCATCTACAGATCTCTCCATCAAACCTTTTCTGCCTCTACCTCCCTAGGAGCACCCCTACACCCTTAAAATATATATTATTATTATTATACAGGATTTATATATCGCCAACAGTTTACACAGCGCTTTACAATATAAAAGGGAGACAATACAGTTACAATACAATAAAATACAAGAGGATTAAGAGGGCCCTGCTCAGAAGAGCTTACAATCTAATAGGGTGGGGCAGATGGTACAAAATGTTGTAACTGTGGGGAATGAGCTGATGGAAGTGGTAAAAGATTAGTTGGAGACGTGATAGGCTTCCCTGAAGAGGTGAGTTTTCAGGGATCGTCTGAAGGTAGCAAGAGTAGAGGATAGCCGGACAGGTTGAGGTAGTGAGTTCCAGAGGATGGGAGAGGCTCTGGAGAAATTCTGGAGAAGAGCATGGAAGGAGGAGATACCGTTTTCTCCTGTTAGTTCTCTAGCAGTGGACGGGTCATGAATGCCACAGAGAGCAGTGTCACATATTCACATGGCACCTTTCTCTGGAGCATTTTTCCAGGACCCATTTAACCCCAAAAATTTCTTGATTGGAGAACAGTAGGAATAGCACCAGAGATAAGGAAAGCGGCTGAGAAATTATCTTTTGTTTTTTTCTTTCTTTTAAAAAAAAAAGCTGGAGTTGAGCTTTTAGCAGTGTATTATATAATTAACTATGTACATAATTTCTAATCCTATACATAAATATAAAAGTACTTAAAGGGTTTGTAGAGGATTTTTTTTTTTTTTATCTTAATAGCTTCCTTTACCTTAATGCAGTGCTGTTTTCATGTCCTCATTGTTCGTTTTTGCTCTCAAGTTGCTGTAATTCTTCTCTGATCTCCACACTTCCTGGTTGTCTGTTTCCTGATAACCACAGTACTGGGAGCTTTATCTCTGTATCTCTGTATTCAGGTGTGATTACTGTGTGTCTAAAACCCCACAGCACCAATCAGTTTCGTTTTCCAAACCATCACTGCCCTGTATTGGTTCTGTGGCTCTGTACATCACAGAAGCAGGAAACAACATACAAAAACTAAACTAGAAACTGCAGGTACATTATATGATTAAGCTTTATCTATTTTTAATCATTTTTAAAAGGGATCAGTTAACTATTACCGTATTTATCCGCGTATACCGTGCACTTTTTTGCCCTGAAAATCAGGGCAACATCGTGGGTGCGCGGTATACGCCGATACCCGCTTTCCCGCGCCAAGTTTGAATACTGCGCCGACATATACAGAGCGCAGTACACTCGTGTATTGTCGGGCAGTCTCGGCTCCTCCCGCGCTGACGTCCTGGATGTACAGGACGTCAGTGCGGGTAGCCGAGCATTGCCGACAATACACGAGTGTACTGTGCTCTGTATATGTCGGCGCAGTATTCAAACTCGGCGCGGGAAACGAGCGGGGAGGACGCGAGGATGCCGCAGAAGGACGCCGGACCCGACGAAGAGGACACCCGAAGCCGCAGGCGGACGCCGGACCCGACGAAGAGGACACCCGAAGCCGCAGAAGGATGCTGGACCTGACGAAGAGGACACCCGAAGCTGCAGACGGACGCCGGACCCAACGAGGCCGCCGATGGACGCCGCGCAAGACACCAAAACTGTAAGTCCAAAAATGTTTTTACCACAGGATTCGGGGCAACTTTAGGGGTGCGCGGTATACGTGGGAGCGCGTTATACCGCGATAAATACGGTATGTCTCTATACCCTGTAAACAGTCATTCCAGCAAAAAAATAAATTTCCTTTACAACTCCTTTAATTCTAGTCCAGTTAATATTTTAGGATGTTTAAGGATGTGTTTACCTATATTTTACTTTCAGCTACACTTTTCCAACCCAAATATTGAGAACACTAAAACTTTTCCTACAGTACTGTGGTCATGTGGCTAGTCTTTTGTCTGTGAGCCATGCCGCTGGCTTCCTTTTGTTTCCATCACTCTTTGTCTTTCACCCGGCATAGTCATCAGTCAGAATTAGATTTGAGAAGGGATGTAGACCTAGACTGATAAATTCTGCAGGGGCTTTTCAGCTGCTGGAGGCTGGGACGTTGCCGGGGTCAAGGTCACAGTGGTCAGCAGCAGCATGTATTTGAAATACGCTGTGTTTACCCTTAAGGCTCATATATGTGCAAAGCTTTGTAACAGCCTTGCGAGTGTGGCCTGCAACGTTAACCCTTGCCACACGCCTCAATTTACTGCACCATCTTTTGTTGTGGTGGTCGCTGTGTAATTGAATCTCGTGTTCAATACATCTGTGCCAAAAACATGGAACAATACATTTTTTTTAGCTTAAATTTGCTTTCTGTATTATTGCATTTACTAAGCTTGGATTGTTGACGTTATTTAACCAAGATCCAATTGTATTTTTTTGCTTTATTGATTTAAAATAATCATACCTTCGACTGTATATAGTTCTTTATTTAAACATGGGAAGATCTGTCGCTGAGGACAATGGTGACTAATTCAAAAGCCCACTAAAATATGTGGCTAGCGAAGCTTTTTCTGCTGAGACATATGTACTGTATGCTGAAGGGACTGCTCTATTTTATTACTATTTTACTACAGAGAAATGGCTTAGTGTTTTCAGTTTATTCTAACGTGGCAAAATCTATATGCAATTCTGAGCACCCCTTTCATATTTAGATCATTGCTGAAAGGTATTCTATACACATTAGGGATGAGCGAATCTGCCCGGGTTTGAATTTGATTTGCGGTGGGGGAGAGTGTCATTAAATCCTGTCTGTAAAACCCAATCTTTTGCAGTGAGCGTCACTGAGGTCTATAATCCTGCTCAGGCCCCGTACACACGACCAGTTTCCTCGGCAGAATTCAGCTTCCGACCGAGTTTCTGGCTGAATTCTGCCGAGAAACCCGGCCGTGTGTACAATTTCGCCGAGGAAGCCGACGAGGAGCTCGACGAGGAAATAGAGAACATGTTCTCTATTTCCTCGTTGTTCTATGGGAGCTCTCGGCCCGCCGAGCTCCTCGGCGGCTTCAGGGCTGAACTGGCCGAGGAACTCGATGTGTTTGGCACGTCGAGTTCCTCGGCCGTGTGTACGGGGCCTCATAATTTCAGTCCATTTTCAAGGCTAATATGCAAGCTATTGTTCAAAAAAGTGCAAGGGTAGCCGGTGCTCTGCTTTTAAGGACATTTACTATATATATGGGGTTATTTACTAAAACTGGAGCATGCAGAATCTGGTGAAGCTCTGCATAGAAACCAATCAGCTTCTGGGTTTCTTTTGTCAAAGGTTAACTGAACAAGTTAACGTTTGAAGCTGATTGGTTACCATGCATAGCTGCACCAGATTTTGAGTGCTCCAGTTTTAGTAAATTTCCCCCAATGTGTTGAGGGTCTTTTTATTGTTACTTTGAAGTAAACAGAAAAATACTGTAGTTGCTGGTGTATAAGACTACCTTTTACACTTAAAAAAACTGGCCAAAAAGCAGGGGTCGTCTTATACGCCGGGTCAGCTGCTTCGTCTACATACAGTCAGTATATACCGCTTAGCCAATCCCAGACAGCAATGTATTCAAATGAATACAGAACCTGCTCAGATTGGAGTAACAAGCTCTGCCAATCCGAGCAGGCTACATACAGTAGCCTGCTTGGATTTTTTTGAGAGTCAGAGAGGTGTGGGCTAATGATGTTACAGCCTCTGCCAATCCAAGCAGGCTCTGTATTCATTAATAGAATACATCGCTCGCTGTGATTGGCTCCAGCAATAAGGAAGAAGAATATGGCTCCAGAAGGAAGAAATATGTAGCGTTGGAAGCCTCGGAAGGGGGGTCGTCTTATACGGTGAGTACAGGCAAAAAATCTTAAAAAAACTGTAAAATTAGGGGGTCGTCTTATACGCCCGGTCGCCTTATACGCCGGCAAATACGGTACCAATCCTTTCATGTTTGGGATATGTCTGTAAACTGTAAATTATGTGGTGCTTCGGTATGAGTTCCATGACCAGTCTCAGTGACACCGTATTCTGGCATCAAATATTTTAGATGTGCAAATATTTTTTTTTTTTTTAACATTTATAGGTAAAGTTGATCCAGGAAATATCCAATTGCCTCTTGGGGGACCAGGAAGAATTTTTTTCCCTGCTCGAGCAAATTGGATCATTCTTTATTATTATTTTTTTGCCTTCCTCTGGATCAACTGTGGGTATATGATTGTGTATATAGGATTGCACACCCCCCCCCTTTTATTGGTTGAACTAGATGGACTTTTTCAGCAAGACTATGTAACTTTGTAGCTCTTTATGTAACTATTATGCCACGTACATATGACCGTTTTTCATGAAGAGAAAAATGCAATTTTTTTAATTGGTCGTTAAAAACGGTCATGTGTAGGCTCCAGAGCATTTTTCTTGACGAGAAAAATGGGCATTAAAAATTTAGAACATGCTCTATTTTTTCTTGTCGTTTTTTTACATCGTCGTTTTTCTCGCCGTAAAAAACTGTCGTGTGTAGGCTTTAACGGCAGGGAAGAAACGCGCATGCTCAGAAGCAAGTTATGAGATGGGAAATTAGCATAATCAGCCCAAAGGGTGGCGCCATTCGAATGGAACTTCCCCTTAATAGTGCCGTCGTACGTTTTGTACATCACTGCGCTTTGCTCAAGCATTTTTTATCACGATCGTGTGTATGCAAGGCAGGCTTGAGAGGAATCACGTCGGGAATTTTTTTTTTTTTTTCATGACATGAAAAACGGTTGTGTGTATTACATTTAGCTTGGCTTCAGTATGGTAGCAGCATCCCAATCTGATTCATTACACCTTGAACAAAATTACTTATGCCCTAATCAATGCGCCCGGCCAATCTCCATGCAGGGCAGCAAACACATAGATTTCAATACATTTTTATAATTTTTTTTAAAACATGTGATTAGAGCATGAGGCACTGTGCCCAAGCCCACCCACTTGGATGGCATTGGCAAATTATTATTTGCTAATGTCTTCCTGCTTCTCCTCCTAGCCAATCAGTAAGCTGCTTCTGTGGTGGGCGTGGATTGCAACCTTCCCAATCCAGCGAGCGAGCGCCGGAGAGGTTTAGTGCAAGCGAGTGCTGGGGGAAGTGTGAGTGAGGGGGCCAGGTTTGTTTTCTGCCCCCCACCCAAACTTTCCAGCACCAGCCGCCACTGTCATATACGTTGGGAATGTGTTGGGGGGCTCTTCCAATGCAGCCCCACCAAATGTACAAGGTAAGATGTTTTGTCTCCTATGTGTGTAGTTCACATCACTGAGTTGCATGTAGTACTTTTTATCAGCACAGTGCAGTGCAAGGCAATTCACTGCCTCATACTGCACGACTGACAACTGACTTTATGAGATGTTTGTGTGACTCCTCAATAAAGTTTATTTAAAAAAACAAAGGGACAGTGTGATCCACCTTGCTCAGCGTATCATCACTGCGCTGATCTCGGCTAGATCGCACTGCACACCAGCATCTGAGCTGCAACGCAGTGACTGGTGTGAATCAGCCCTTGGGTAGTTATTACAGCGACACCTGATTGTTTTTATCAAGTAATAGGCCAGAAAAGATCTAAACTCTAAGGCCTCGTACACACGGCCGAGGAACTCGACGTGCCAAACACATCGAGTTCCTCGGCCAGTTCAGCACTGAAGCCGCCGAGGAGCTCGGCGGGGCGAGAGCTCCCATAGAACAACGAGGAAATAGAGAACATGTTCTCTATTTCCTCGCCGAGCTCCTCGTCGGCTTCCTCGGCCGAAAGTGTACACACGGCCGGGTTTCTCGGCAGAATTCAGCCAGAAACTCGGTCGGAAGCTGAATTCTGCCGAGGAAACTGGCCGTGTGTACGGGGCCTAACAGGGTTGTTTTTAGGATTCTTCAAGTAAAAGAGTTGCTTTAAAACATACAGTGGTGTCTCTCCCCTCTCCTGATTGGACAACAAAGGGGAAGTAACACACTGATCACTTTGTTCGCTCCTCCTGTCATCATGTTCCCTGTCAGTACTCATGTATGCAGAAGAGGCTGATTAGCCCCTAGTACTTCCCTTCCCTCCCCTCTCCTGGTCTGTGTACAGCAATTGGTTGCGCAGTCTATTGCATTACGATGTGCACCCCAAAGCTCAAACATACATGCAATTTTATATATATATATATATATATATATATATATATATATATATATATATATATATATATATATATATATATATATATATATATATATATTTACAATTTTTTTTTTTAGGAGCCCTGTTGGGGGACTTTGGTGAAATATCTGATGTCTCACTTCTGAGACAGAGAAAGGGACTGAGGGCAGAGATTCCCCAGTCCTTTTCTCTGCAGCCTCAGCTGTACTGGGCAGTGAATGAATGGGACGTGCTCTGTGCTGAGCGGCTTACTGTTCATTCACAAATGGAAGCATTTTTTTTAACTAGTTTACTACTAGTTGTACTAGTTTACTAGACTTCAGTTATTAATGAACACAGTGAGTGATTGGTACACTCATTGTGTTCATTCAGAAAAGGAAGGGACCAAGTAAATTACATATTTACTGTCCCCTTCCCCCGCTCTCCATTCTGTAACATCCCTGCAGCAGCCGGTGGGAGAGAAGAGGAGAGAAGCAGGCAGCACTGCAGGGGAATGGGGGGGGGGGGGTGTCGACACAGGGGGCCTGTGCAGCAGGGTCAATCTGCATAAACCCATGTGCATGCCTATGAGTACAACTATGTAGAGCAGTTGTCCTGTCCTCAGGACCCAGTAACAGGCCAGGTTTGCAAGATAACTGAAATAAATCACAGGTGATATCATTTGTTGCTCAGTGGTTGCAGTATTCTAGTCTGCATCTCGCCGAGTGTATGTGACAGGAGCGCGCCCGTAAGGTAACCCCCTCGGGAGAGAGCTTTCCAGAGGGGGTCATCTAATGCAGGGAGTAGCTGTGAGAGCTGCTGTGGGACCCCAGAACAGGACGATCAGGGCCACTCTGTGCAAAACAAACTGTATAAAAAAAAAAATGAACCTTTACAACCACTTTAATTTAGCTATGATTTATTTAAAGTGGAGGTTCCATCAAAAATACAATTTTGCTTTAAAGTGTAGATAAGACCTAAAAAAGAAAAAAAAAATAATACATTTTTTTTTTACTCACCTTGAAATGCCTGTTGCTATGCGGTCCCACAAAATCTGCCTTCCTATTCACCGAGGATCCTGATGTCAGCTCCCTCGGCTCCCAGGATGCCGTGCGCTTCCCCTGTGTCTTCGGGCTTGTTGATGTTTATGGGTTGCCATCACAACGGCGTGCACTTTCGCCGCCGCCGCTCGTTGTGATGGCAACCTAAGTGTTTGATGGCGCGGCGCTGCAGTGCTATTGCAGACGCACGAGAATGGGGCGGGACAGGCAGCGTCATCCACAGTATTTCCGGAAGTAATTGCTTGTGGGCTTCACAATGCCCACAAGCAAAACAAAAATGATCTGGAGACAAGAATATAAAGTGTTCGTTTTGAACAACTCGGCGGAACTTTTTAAAATAGTAAGTGAGACTATATAAACATATAAAACAAGAGATGAAAGGAGATATTTTTAAAAATTGAAAACTGTAATGGGAACCCCGCTTTAATTTTGCAAATTGCATGTTGCCTAAATAAATCAAATATCTCAGTAAAAATATTAATCCATGCACTACTGGGTATAATCCTGCAGATTTGTATACATGTGTCAGAATTCTTGCCTTTCCATGTATTCCTGCACTCAAATGCACTAAGTGTGAAATGGTTTTGCTAGAAAGAGGGCACTAGGTTGATCTTTATTCCGTTCATGTGAGTGAGGCAATGAACTTCATCTGTAAGTGATGAAAAATGATACATCTTCAATTGCTGAAAATTCCATGATAGATACAGCATGATTCAGCTGTCACTCACTGGCTTCTTGAACTCTGACAGAAGGCTTAAAATAATAAGCAACCTTGTCAATGAAACACATTTTATTGTTTGACAAAAAGAAACCTTAGTTTGTCAAAGCAAACAACCAGTCATTCCAATAAAGGATCATTCTCCTGGAATAATATTTCTATTGTGTTGTTTCTTCTTCTTTACAGCTAATTATCACTATAATCCGTGTGCCTTGTATGTATGAGGAGAGATGCCATAGTTCAATAAAACATGAAAGGTATTCATGTAAAATTTAAAGCAACATCAAAGAGAAAGAAAATTGTCTACAATAAAAATCCTTAGATAATTATGGCACCGTGTAAATGTACATGACATATCTCAATGTGTAAATGTCAGTCCAGTAAATAATAGCTAGTAGTATATGCTGGATTATTCCATTCATTTATTATTTTTTTGTCTTTTATTGTACTGCTTAAAATCAGTTTAGGCTAGGTTCACACTGCTGCAAATTCAAAATCGCAGTAAAATTGCGATTTTACCGTGATTTCGCGGCTGCGATTTTGCCGCGATTTCGGCCGCGATTTAAGAGACATCTGTGCAGTGTTAAATGTAAATCGCGGCCCGAAATCGCAAAAAGTAGTACAGGAACTACTTTTTCAAATCGGTGCAGCGCCGTAGATGCGGCGTCGCACCAATTAGGACAGTGCCATTGCCGACAATTGCCGGCAAATGCCGCCGATTTGAGATGCGATTTGACATGTGAAATCGCATCTCAAATTGTACCAAATCGTACCCAGTGTGAACCTGGGTTTAAAGTGGTATTAACGTCATGACCAGGCCATTTTTTTGCCATATGACACTGCGGTACTTTAACCACTTCAATGCAAGGCATTTTCACCCCCTTTCCGCCCAGGCCAATTTTCAGCTTTCAGTGCTGTAACATTTTAAATGATAATTCCTCAGTCATGTACCCAAATAAATTTTTTATCATTTTTATCATTTGTAACATTTTGAATGACAATTGCATGGTCTGTACCCACATTAAATTTTCATATTTTTCCCCCCACAAACAGAGCTTTTTTTTGGTGGTATTTGATCACCTCTGCGGTTTTTATTTTTTGCGCTATAAACAAAAAAATAGAGCAACAATTTAAAAAAATATATTTTTTTTACCTTTTGTTATAATAATTATGCCAAATAAAAAAAGAAAAAATATATATATTTTTCTCAGTTTAGGCTGATATTTTGGCAAATTTTGGGTAAAAAACACTGCAATAAGCGTATATTGATCCGTTTGCTCAAAAGTTAAAGTGCCTACAAAATAGGTTATTGATTAATGGCATTTTTATTATTATGTTAATTTTTTTTACTAGTAATGGCAGTGATCTGCAATTTTTATGACATTGTGTCAGACAGATCAGACACGTTTGACACATTTTTGGGACCATTGACATTTATACAGCGAACAGTGCTATAAATATGCACTGATAACTGTATAAATGTCACTGGCAAGGAAGGAGTTAACACTAGGGGGCAATCAATGGGTTAAATGTGTTACCTAGGGAGTGATTCTAACTGTGGGGGGATGGGACTGACTGTTGTCATTGGGGGGGACAAATAGGGCCAGATTCTCGTAGAACTCCGGCGGCGTAACGTATCTCATTTACGTTACACCGCCGCAAGTTTTACGGGCAAGTGCTTGATTCACAAAGCACTTGCCTGTAAACTTGCGGCGGCGTAGCGTAAATCCGTCCGGCGCAAGCCCGCCTAATTTAAATGGGGCGTGTATCATTTAAATTAGGCGCGTTCCCGCGCCGAACGTACTGCGCATGCTCCGTTTTGAAATTTCCCGCCGTGCTTTGCGCGAAATGACGTCACACCGACGTAATTTTTTGAACGGCGACGTGCCTTACGTCCTTTCCTATTCCCGGACGACTTACGCAAAAAAAAAATAAAATTTAAAATTTGACGCGGGAACGACGGCCATACTTTAACATGGCTAGTCTAAATATAAGCCATGAAATTGCAGCTGTAACTTTACGCCAGGAAAAGCTGACTAGCGACGACGTAAGAGAATGCGACGAACGTGCGTACCTTCGTGGATCGCCGTAAACAGCTAATTAGCATACCCGACGCGGAAAACAACGCAAACTCCACCCAGCGGGCGCCAAAGTATTACACCTACGATCCGAAGGCGCCTGTCGGATCGATGCCAAAAGCCGTCGTATCTTGGTTTGAGGATTCAGACTAAAGATACGACGCGGCAAATTTGAAAATACGCCGGAGTATCAGTAGATACGCCGGCGTATTTCTTCTGTGAATCTGGCCCCTAATGCCTTGTACACACGATCGGAATTTCCGATGAAAAAAGTCAGACGGAATTTTTTCATTGGATATTGCAACTGTGTGTGGGCCCCATCTGACTTTTTTCCGTCTAAGTTTAGAAATAGAACATGTTTTATTTTTTTCCAATGGGAAAAAAATCCTATCGGAAATTCCGATCTTCTGTGTGGGTTAGTGAGCATTCCCCTGTAAAACATCTCCTGGCTGCAGCAAAAAGAAATACAGAGACATTGATGTGAATTGAATCATACATTGCTTTGTGCATGTCAATGGGGTAAAACTTAGCCTTCTGTAATGAATGTCACAAGGCTCAGTTCCGTTTATATGATTGTCCTTGTTCTCCTAAATGTTAAACGCATGTGCTTTTTCCTATTTAACCACTTAAGACCCAGACCATTATGCAGGTTAAGGATCTTGCCCCTTTTTGCAATTCGGCACTGCGTCGCTTTAACTGACAATTGCGTGGTCCCACAAATAGAGCTTTCTTTTGGTGGCGCTCCCCACCCCACGGCTGGGCACAAGCACGTATCTGTACGTCCTCTTTAAGAGCCCAGCCGTGCCCTTCTGCCGACGTATATAGGCGTGTATATAGCGTGAAGGGGTCCTTAAGTGGTTAAGGCAGGGCAAAAGGGGCCGCTGCCCTGGGCCCTGTTATTGTTGTGGGGCCCAAAGCAGCTGCCTCATACTCACCAACTATCCCAGTTTAAATTCCTTTGTCCCTTGAAATGTTAGTGCTGTGTCCTGATATCTCTGTTCTCTATTTGGCACGTCGAGATTCTCGTCGGTTTCCTCGGCCGAAAGTGTACACACGGCCAGGTTTCTCGGCACAATACAGCTCCGATCGAGTTTCTGGCTGAAATCTGCCGAGAAACTCGGTCGTGTGTACGGGGCCTAAGGGTCTGTGTGCATATTAGACCTTCTAGCTCACAGTTGGCAATAATGGCATAGAATAAGAGGAAATAAAAGCTCCTGGCAGTGTGGCCGTGTAAAGGGGCTATTTGAAGTTCTTACATTGTGGTCCTTTGTAGTTCTAACCCACCTCTCTAATATACCTATTTTATAAACCTTACTTTGTTTCCTCCCTTGCCTTATATTTCTATTTAGCTTGTGGCCATGAAGACTGGAAGTTCATTATCATATATAGATCAATGATCTCCAGGAAAGATTTAACCTCTCCCTTCTTCTTTTCTAGAGGTATAATAGACATAATAGAAAATGTTAATGTGCCCTTAGCTTTGCTTGAATTTTGAGTAAAGATCATCCTTTAGATTGTGACCTGGTATTTGTTACCAGCTTCTTACCACCATACAAGCCCTTGTTGCACTATGAACCAAGAATACATTCCGTCTTCTACTCTTTACCTACCTTTTTTTGAGAGCTCCATTGTTTATGATTTATAAGTATTTGATCTATGAGATATCGGACGGCAAAGAATTCTACAAAAGACCCCAAAGTATTTGTACGGCATGGAATGGACACCATGTACTGTACAGCAGCTAGCGGCAGAAAACAGCTCGGGTAAATCCTGATAAATATTGTATAGATGAACTTTCAAGAACACAAAAGTCTTCTCTGCAAGGTTAAAAGCAAAGCCTTTCCTTTTCAGGTGCCTGTTTTATTTACTATGTCGAAAAATAGTATTATAGCTTCGTACAGACAGACATTTTCAATGTTACAATAAAAAGTTAAAATAAAATAAGATAAAATAAATCAGTCAGCCATTGTCCTAAATTATAAATTTGCCGTAGTTTTAGTATTATAGTAGGTTATCTTTTTTGATGATTTTATGTTTAGGTTACAGTGTTTGAATTGTTTTATGTTACAAGATCAAAGTCATTGACTTGCCAGAAAACAAATATATCTGCAGGGGATTGGTGAGTGTTCTAACGTCCAGGGATTTGTATGTGTATCAGACATGAGGTTACTTCTTTGTAATAGAACACAGTCTATATAAAGTCATGAAAAAGTGATGACAAGATATCAGGACTTTTTGTTTCTACTAAAACAGTTAATATAGCAGGGTACTGTCTGGACGGTGTGCCAGCTACATGGGGTGTTGGGTTTGTAACCACTTGGATAATTCAAGTCATGATATAGAGGGAACATCTACGGGGGGGGGAATTATTTCTTGTAAAAGTGGCCTCACATGACCTTTCTGAAGACTGTGCTATGTGGCCTTTAGGCCATGTTTTGCCCACTGCTAATCTATTGAAAGTCCAGAATCGATTGCGTGTCCTTCTTTATGCCAACTGGGATCTAAGCTGAAAAACAGATTTAGACTTTCTTAAGAAATCTGAACGGGATACAACAGTGTATTCTTCACTATACTTATTACAAGGAAATAACCAATAATTTGCTATCTTGTTTCACTTCAGTCACTAACGGGTTGATTTAATAAAACCAGAGAGTGCAAACTCAGGTGCAGTTCTGCATAAAAATCAATCAGCTTCCAGGTTTTAATGTCAAAGCTTAAAGGGGTTGTAAAGGTTCGTTTTTTTCTAAATAGGTTCCTTTAAGCTAGTGTATTGTTGGTTCACTTACCTTTTCCTTCGGTTTCCCTTCTAAATGTTTTTTTCTTTGTCTGAATTTCTCACTTCCTGTTTCTCCTCAGTAAGCTTGCCCCCATCATCCGAGCCGTTCTGGCTGGGGGTTAGTCAGCATGCTCGCCCCCTCCCTTGGGACTACATCCCTGCAGGTTCACAGCATCTCCCCGCAGGCATGTAGTCCCAAGAGAGGGCGTGAGCAGGCTGACTAACCCCCAGCCAGAACGGCTCGGATGATGGGGGCAAGCTTACTGAGAAGAAACAGGAAGTGAGAAATTCAGACAAAGAAAAAAACAATTAGAAGGGAAATCGAAGGAAAAGGTAAGTGAACCAACAATGCACTAACTTAAAGAGGAGGTTCACCCAAAAACTTAATTTTTAACATTAGATTGAGGCTCATTTTGTCAAGGGGAATCGGGTGTTTTTTTTTAAATCGAAGCAGTACTTACCGTTTTAGAGATAGATCTTCTCCGCCGCTTCCGGGTATGGGCTGCGGGACTGGGCGTTCCTATTTGATTGACAGGCTTCTGACAGGCTTCCAACGCTCCCATACATCGCGTCACGATTTTCCGAAAGTAGCCAAACGTCGGTGCGCAGGCGCCGTATAGAGCCGCACCGACGTTCGGCTTCTTTCGGCTACTCGTGACGCGATGTATGCGACCGTCGGAAGCCTGTCAATCAAATAGGAACGCGCAGTCCCGAAGACCATACCCGGAAGCGGCGGAGAAGATCTATCTCTAAAACGGTAAGTACTGCTTCGATTTAAAAAAAAAAACACCCGATTCCCCTTGACAAAATGAGCCTCAATCTAATGTTAAAAATAGTTTTTCGGGTGAACTCCCGCTTTAAAGGAACATATTTAGAAAATAAAAAACTAACCTTTACAACCCCTTTAATTGAACAAACTGAAGTTAGAAGCTGATTGGCTACCATATACAGCAGTACCAGATTTTGCGCTCTCCAGTTTCAGTAAAACAACCCCTGTGTCTAAATGTTTAACAGCTGCTGAGATAAAAATTCAGCCACAATGAGATGTAAAACCTGATTTTAAAAAGTGTGAAGTTTAAGTAAGTGCAGTGAGGTGGAGGGGAGATCTGATTTTAAAGCCGATCGTGTGCAGGAGAATGAAAAAACAAATCTTCTATTTCATATGATTAATAGTTGAAGTGAATGCAGATGCGCTTCTCATTTTTAAAAAGTCTGTATTATCTTAATCTGTATCTGTATTTTCTGAATTATGTATAGTATGATTCCCATTGACATAAAGGAAAAAAAAAACTCCATGTTACAAATGAGAGAAAATGTCATTTTACCCAAAGTGTCCTGTAACGTTATAGAATATTGCCTTGGAGCTAATGTTTAGCTGATATATATATATATATATAATATATATATATATATATATATATATATATATATATATATATATATATATATATATATATATATATATATATATATATATATATATATCAATAAGAAAGAAAATAATTAATAAAGAAGGAAATAATAATAATAATATTAGAAGAGAGGGAGACATAATATAGACATTTTATTAGTTCCACCATAGGCACATTATTCTGAAAGGCCCAGGCCAATCCTGGCCAGGACAAGGTGGATCAGTTATTGCAAAAGTGTGATAGGTATTGAAAATTACATGTTTTTATTTTTTTTGGAGTAAATAGGTGTAATTTGGAACAGCCAGTTACAGGTGCATGTATCCCTCAAGTAAAGTTTACAGATCCCTTATAGGTACAATGAGGGAGATTTACTAAAACTGGTGCACAAAGAATCTGTTGCAATATGCATGGTAACCAATGAGTTTTGAACTTCAGCTTGTTTATTTAGGCTTTGACAATAAAATCTGGAAGCTGATTGGTTTCTATGTAAAACCCTACCAGATTTTGCACACTCCAGCTTTAGTAAATAAATCGCAGTATGTTTCACAGAATGGGAAAGGCTTTCTCAATTGAAATTAGAATGCAATCCTCTGACATTATTAACCTCCCTGGCGGTATGATTCTGTCTGGAATTACGTACCAAAAGCGGTACAATTATTTTGCAAGGAAATTTGGCGTTTTATACTGTAGGTCTGCAATTCTTAGGAATAACTCATTTAAATCTGACCAAACAAGAGTCTAGTAGGCATCCCGGGTATGATTTTTTTTTAAAAACAAAAATATAAATTATAATATAATAAATAATTATAAATAATTATAACAAATAATAATATAATTATAATAAAAATTATTCGAAAATGTAATCAACTCAAAATCACTGAAATTTGCTCAGTTGCAGAATTGTCGCTGTCATTACTTTTATTTTTTTATGACGAATTTCCCCACAAATCGCACAATTCTGCAAGTGATTATAATTTATTATCGCTGTTTTCTAGCTGCTCTAAAACCATTTTTGACATAAAGGGACACTTTTGGTTGCTATGGACAATCTACAGTTTGCAGGCAGAAAGAACAGTTTTTATTATATAAAAGAACATGCAGGACACTGGGCAGACCACTAGGGACAAGGGGGTGTGTATTTTTTACATAAAGTACTGTAATCTATAAAATTACAGTATACTGTATGTATTGTGTTTGTTTACTTTTTTGAATTTGGCGCCGTTCTCTGCCCCCGTGCGTCGTAACGTCGCAGGGAACGGAGATCGGCGGCACACGGGGACACTGTGAATCGAGCGAGGTCCCGCTCGCTCACACAGCGGGGATGCATCGCAGGATCCAGGGACAAGGTAAGTAACTTGTCTGTGGATGCTGCGAAAGGTAAGCCGCGCCTCTGCATATCTACCCTGAGCGTGACTTGGGGATACCGATCCTAGCATAGAAAAACAACCCCGAGTCACGCTCGGGGATACCGCTAAGGGGGTTAAAGTGGTTGTAAACCCTTTTGTTTTGCTACAGGTAAGCCTATATTAATGCCCTGTACACACGATCAATTCGTCTGATGAAAACAGACCGATGTGGTGTGTGGGCCCCATCAGTTTTTTTCCCATCGGTGAAAAAAAATAGAACCTGTTTTAAAATTTTCATATGTTAAAAAAACCGATAGAAAAAAACGATCATCTGTGGGGAAATCCATCGGTCAAAAATCCACGCATGCTCAGAATCAAGTCGACGCATGCTCAGAAGCATTGAACTTCATTTTTCTCAGCACGTCATTGTGATTTACGTCACCGCGTTGGACACGATTGGAAGACTGATGGAAGTCAGCTTCATCAGATATCTGATGAAAAAATCTATTGGTTCGTTTTCATCAGACGAACCGGTCATGTGTACAGGGCATGAGGCTTACCTGTAGCTAGCCTGGATATCTCCTAAACCTGCACGGTTTAGGAGATATACCCCTGTGTCTGCATGTGCCAAAGTCATTGGCACATGCGCACTGAAGCAATGGCACGTCGTGCCGTTGCTTCAATTAGCTGTGCCTTGACCGACAGCTTCCGCTGCGGGGGCTTCGATCTAAGGTAAGTAATACATAATGAGCTAGTATGCTATGCATACTAGCTCATTATGCCTTTGTCTTGCAGGTTTTTATTATTATTATTATTATTTTTATTTACGAGTTTACAACCACTTTAACTGACATTCTGCAGCAGTTGTAAAATCTACTGTTGTAAGGTAGAGCTAATTTGGCTTATTTTTTGCAAATTGCAAGTATATTGTTGCTTTTAGGTCACCTCTAGGTAGTAATAATTAATCAATAAAATGTACCTTATGGAAACAATTGAGTTAAATCTAAATACTTCTAGATGTACTTTTTTTGTTATTTTGTAGTTCTGAGTCTGAAATGTTATTTCTTATACAGTAGTTTTGTTCAATAAGTTTGTATGTGGAAAAAAATCCCTAATTGGACCACAAGGGGATTGCAGTATTTCAGAAGTGAAACCTCAAATGACTGAGTACAATTTAGCTTAGAGCTCAGTCAGTAGATGATGGCGGCTCCGCTGCAAGCGTTCCTGACACCACTAACTAAATGGACTTGATTACTAAAGGGCAGAACTGATGGGTTAGCATCAACTTGGGCTCTCATAGGTATGCAAAATCCAATATCTATGCATTGCACATCATTTTTTTGAAGTTAGTGAGTGTATCTTAAGACTTTATAAACGTACCAGGCAATTCTAAAAAAAAAAAATGTAAATACGATTGGCAGGTATAACACTTTTGCCTGTTTTTTGTTCTAAAACTATACTATGAAATATGGGATTCTAATCTTGTATATCTGCACAGCATGTACTGAAGTAGGCTGCTCTGTCAATAACTGACAAGCCACAGGCGGTCTAAGGGCTTATGTCCTACTGACATGGAATAATAGCAAAAATATGTAGAACACAGCAATATGTATGTGCCTGGGGCGAGATTTGGTTTTATTATCCATGCTTAAGTATATAGGTAAATATGAATAATGTATATGAATTGAATGACAAAATATTTATCATCATTTATTATTCTTGTCAGTGGTACAGGTCTTGGCAAATTAGGTTCTGAGCCAGACCATAACCTTACCTGGATGACATTTAGTTTGTGAAAGCACTATGAATCATAAACTGCCAAGTTTCTTTTATAATAAAACTCTTTTTGTTCATTTGTTGCATCTCAATGCTGCTGAGCTCCTGCAGCCTCTTTGCATCCACTTCACGTTTGCATTCTTGTACACCAGCAATGGCCTCATGGGATTTCTCAACAAGGGTTTCCTGATGGTGATAACAGTGGACTTTGTCTAGCAGACAACATAGAAGCAGAACTGGGAGGCGGGGAAAGAGTGTTTCCCCCTATATTATGAAATACCCAAAAAAGGACTTCAATTAAAACAACCAGGTAGTAAAGCCACAGATTTAAAACAAATGTAATTTTTTTTTTCAAAATGACATTATTGTGTTAAAACAATAATAGTAAATAATTGTATTAAGTCCTTGAACCGTTCATAAGGTCTTTTTCTCCTCTAAAAAATAACATACTTACCTGCTCTGTGTAATGCTATTGTACAGAGAGGTCCCAAACCTCCTCTACTGTGGTTCCCTGCCAGTGCTCTTGACTCTTCTTCTTCTTCTTAGTGTGCCACTATAGGAAGCCAGTGGGGTGCACCTGTGGGCTTGATCCCAAGCAGCGTTGTGTGCGTCCATTGACACACATCGTGGTTTAGCTAACCCCCGATGGCTCCTGCTGCTGCCTCTGTGAGCAGAGAAAGAGGAGAACCACTGCAGACACTCAGGCCTCGTACACACGACCAAGGATCTCGACAGGCGAAACGTGCATGCTCAGAATCAAGCAGAAGAGCCAAACTGCCTATTGAACTTTATTGATCCCGGTTCATCTTACGTGTTGTATGTCACCGCGTTCTTGACGTTCGGAATTTCAGACAAGATATGTGTGACCGTGTGTATGCACGACAAGTTTGAACCGCTTTCCTGCTGAAAAAAACCCACGTTTTTTTCTGTCGGAAAAACTGATCGTGTGTACAGGGCATAAAAGCACATTTTCAATAAAAAATGTGTGCAGGGCTTTGGTAGAGATATCCTTATTCACCATAAATTGCCACTTACTAGCCATGAAATCAGAGGAGTATGAATGGGATATTCCCAACCATCATTTATTCAGTGCTCCTCATCTGATCGTAAGCCTAGTACACACAGGCCGAATGTCGTGCGACACTGTCTGGTTTCATTAAAAACCAACCAACATTCAGCCTGTGTGTATGACTGCAAGGTGGGAGGTAGGATTCTTAAGCCCTGTACACACGACCAGGATTCCCGGCGGTATAAAGTTTGCCAGGAATCCCGACGGGAAAACCGAGAACCTGCTCGGTAAGTTTCCCCCCGTGTACACACGCCTGGGTTTCCCGTCGGGAAAACTGCGGGGAGAGCTTTGGCTGGGAATCCCGGCCGTGTGTATTTTCCCTTGCAGTGTTTCCCCATAGGAAAACTGCCGGGTTTAAAACCGCTGGGAATCCCGGCGGGAAAATAGAGAGCAGGTTCTCCATTTTCCCGCCGGGAAAACTGCGAGGAAGCATACACACGGCCGGTTTTCCCGGCCAAAAGCTCTTCTGGCAGTTTTCCTGGCAGGAAAACCGGTCAGGTGTACGAGGCTACAGACTTTCCGCTGGGTTCACTAAACCACTTGCAAACTGAACTTTGCCTAGTTCGCTCATCACTACTTACCCTAATAAATATATTTCCAAAAATGAACTTTTACCTGGAACATTACAAGGGTCATGCAATACTAAAAGCATGTTTCCAATGAAGAATGTGTGCAGGACTTTGGTAGGGATATCCTTATTCACCATACATTTCCACTTACTAGCCATTAAACCATAGTAGTATGAATTTGTGGTGGGATATTCCCTGACCATCATTTATTCACAGTGATTCTTCAAAGTGCTTCTCAAACTTATCTTAAAGCTAGTACACACAGGCCGAATGTCGGGTGACATTGGTCGGTTTCATTAAAAACCAGCCAACATTTGGCCTGTGTGTATGACTTTGTCCCACCAGCATGGGGAGAAGATTGCAAGGTGGGAGGTAGGATTCAGAGACTTTCCACTGGGTTCACTAAACCACATACAAATTGAACTTTGCCTAGTTCGCTCATCACTACTTACCTTAGTAAATATATTTGTCAGGTACATTAAAAGGGTCATGCATTACTAAAAGCACCCTTCTGATGAAGAATGTGTGCAGATCTTTGGCAGGGATATCCTTATTCACCATGGAATTTGTATGTACTCTTAGGCCTCGTACACACCACCGAGAATCTCGTCGTAAAAGAAACGTTGTTTTCCTCGAAGAGGTTCTTGTCAGGCTTGACTAGAATCTTGTCAAGCTTTCCTTGCATACACACTGTCAAGACAAAATCTCGTTGCTCTCAAGCCGGTGACGTACAACACGTACGACGGCACTATAAAGGGGAAGTTTGATTCCACTGGCGCCACCCTTGGGGCTGCTTTTGCTAATCTCATGTTACTGCGTGTTAGTAAAAGTTTGGTGAGAGACGATTCGCGCTTTTCAGTCTGTTACAGCGTGACGAATGTGCTATCTCCATTACGAACGCTACTTTTACCGAAGGCGCGCTCCCGTCTCATACTTTATTCTGAGCATGCGCGGGTTTCTAAGCATACACACAAACGTGTTTCTCTTCGTAAACCAGCCCAAAAAGAAACATGACGAGGAAATTGAGACTCCCGACGAGAAAAAAGAGAGCATGTTCTCTTTTTTTCTTGTCAAGATCCACAACAGTTTTCTTGACGAAAAACATACACACGACCGTTTTTCTCAGCAAAAATGCTCTGCCAACATTTTTCTTGATGGATTTTGCCGAGGAAAACGGTTGTGTGTACGAGGCTTCACAACCAGAATTCATATTTTTTTATGTTTACCTGTATTTATTTTGCTTTTCAATAAAGACTTTTATGTCATTTCATACCTTTATGCCGCGTACACACGATCGTTATTCTTGTCATGGAAAAAAACAATGTTTTTCTCTACGTGATTCTCTCAAGCCTGCCTTGCATACACACGATCGTGATAAAAAATGCTCAAGCAAAGCGTGGTGACGTACAACACGTAGGACGAAACTATAAAGGGGAAGTTCCATTCGAATGGCGCCATCCTTTAGGCTGCTTTTGCTGATTTCGTGTTACTGCGTGTTAGTAAAAGTTTGGTGAGAGACGATTTGCGCTTTTCAGTCTTCCTGTTTTTCAGTCTGTTACAGCGTGTCGAATGTGCTATCTCCATTAAAAAATCTAGTTTTACCAGAACGAGCGCTCCCATCTCATAACTTGCTTATGAGCATGCACGTTTTTTTCCCCCTTATTAAAGCGTACACACGACCGTTTTTTCACTACGTGAAATAGAACGACTTGAAAAAGGACGAGAAAGGATAGAGCAGGTTCTAAATTTTTAGTGCCCATTTTTTTCGTCGAGTAAAAATGCTCTGCAGCCTACACACAATCGTTTTTCACAACCACTTAAAAAAATAGCACTTTTCTCCTCATTAAAAAAGGTTGTGTGTACGCGGCATTATTCGTATACCGTGCCGCATTAAAACCCCTGGGGGAACATTCCAGTATTCTCATCCTTATTCACCATAAATTGCCACTAGCCATGAAACCATATTAGTATGAATTTGTGGTGGGATATTCCCAACCATTACAGTGATCCTTCAAAGTGCTCCTCAAACTGATTTTAAGTCTAGTACACACGGGCCGAATGTTGGGTGTAATCGGCCAGTTCAATTAAAAGCGGCCGACATTTGGCCCATGTGTATGGCAGCTGGTCTGACAGAAGCCAACCTCCCCCTGTCAGAACAGCAGCGGAGATCACTGTACTAACATCGGATTGTTAGTAAAGAGAGCTGTCAGGTTTTTTTTTTTCAGCCCACTGGGCTTTACTCTATGTAAAACTGTCTTTTTAAATCGCTGTCCAATTCTGTCATGTGGGTCTTCTGGGTACATTAGCTTTCTGGGACAGCAAAAAACAAGAATTCTAACTGTACATCCAGTTGAAGATGGAGAGGAGATGGCAGGAGGTTGGGGGTGCCCACACTGTGCACACATGCTTTTTACTGCCGCTAGCAAAAACCAAGCTTATATAACATATCAAGACCCCTGAAGTATACACGCATTCATTTGTCCCTACGTTTTTGGCTTTCTTACTGCTGCCTGGATAGATCATTATTCAGCCAGGCTGACTCCTTTGATGTTAGATCCCAAAGCACAAAATAACTTCTATGAGCAAAAATAACTACTGGTACCAATCAATAGTGACCTGATATGAAATGATTGAAGCTGTAATTACGGCTGTACAATGTCTATGTATGTGTTACTATACTTACTATGTTATTATGAAGTTCAGCTCAGAGCTGATATCTGAATATGTACAGAGTTCCTGGGTAGTTTGAGCAATTATGATCGTCAAGTGCATGGTCTCCTCTAACAATATGCAAACCTAACTTCTTGTTTATAGATTCCTTAATCACCAAAAGATTTTTATAACTACACACATCAACTAAGTATGTGACATATATAAGTAAACATAATTATAACTGGATTTTGCTATAACATTGCATGTTCATAGATCAAGATAACCCAAGGTTTATCTGACCTGAGGGCAGCCCAGGCAGGTACCTACTTTATATGCAGGTCTTGCTTTCAAGAAAATGCCTTCTGAAGACTCACAAATATCACATGGCATTCAGTGTCTGAGGACAAGCATGGAAATGACTGGCCGAATTGCATTAAACCATCTATTCTCTGCATAGAGATGGATATCCTGCTGAGACAATGAGTGCTATCAAGTGCAGAGACTGTAAAGGTTTTTCATCATAAAAATGGATCATGCTATTTATTGCCCTATAAAAAGTGGCCTTATTCATAACATGCTTCGCTGTTTACCTTTTTGAGCACTAGAGGGCAGTATTTGAATTTAAACCTTTCCTGGTCCTCCTGTATAGGGGCTCTGCTGAACAATCAATCAAATTCTGGTTTTCATTGTCTATCTTGTATTAGCCCAGTAGAAGCTAATTACTAGCAAAATGCTTACTATTCGTTTGGACTATATTAGTTAATGACTGCCTAAAATAATTTAGCATCCCTCTATTAAACATTCTAGGTACCATATATTTCAGTACATGTTGCATAATGCTCAACATATTTAAAGCTGAACCTGGTTATATCAGTCGTATGCTGTATATTTCTTTTATTTGATTGGAATTAGATTTTTCCTTTTTGCTGTGATCATGGAGCTGAATGATCTTTATCAGGCACTACTGTTGGCTCTTCTACACCTTTATCCATAATGTCCTGTCTTCTAACTTTGGTGCAGATAATAAAGGGAAAAATTGTGACATGTCTAAATAAGAGATAAACAGTATTCAGGAAAATTCCTGCTGCAGCACGGTTACAATATGAACAAGATTTGTATATAAAGAAACCTAAACCTGCTCCCTAGATTTTTCTGGGAGATTTTATTAATTTGGAAGAAGTTAGAGAAATAGCAAGGCTGCCCCACAGTTACTATAAACTAATGCTGTTGGTACACACAATGGGCTAGATTCAGGTAGGGGGACGTAGGTTTATGCGGGCATAGCGTATCCTATTTACGCTACGCCTCCGCAACTTAGACGGGCAAGTGCAGTATTCACAAAGCACTTGCTCCGTAAGTTGCGGCGGCGTAGCGTAAATCTGCCGGCGTAAGCGCGCCAATTCCAAATTGTCAGGAGGTGGGCATGTTTTATGCAAATAAAACATGACCCCACGTAAATGACGTTTCTCACGAACGGCGCATGCGCCGGCCATGAACGTATCCCAGTGCGCATGCTCCTAATCACGTTGCAAATAGTCAATGCTTTTGACGTAAACGTAATTTCCGCAAAGCCCTATTCGCAAACGACTTACGCAAACGACGTAAAATGTTCTAAATTCGACGCGGGAACGACGTCCATACTTAACATTGGCTATGCCTCATATAGCAGGAGTAATGTTACGCAGGACAAAGCCTTACGCAAACGACGTAAAAAAATCCGCCGGGCGCACGTACGTTTCTGAATCGGCGTATCCAGCTCATTTGCATATTCTATGCTGAACTCGACGGCAGCGCCACCTAGCGGCCAGCGTAAATATGCATCCTAAGATACGACGGCGTCGGATCTTAGCCTAATTTCGGTGTATCTTGCTTTCTGAATACAGAAAGAAGATACGCCGGCGCAGCTTTGAATTTACGCGGCGTATCTATAGATACGCCAGCGTAAATTCTTGCTGAATCTAGCCCACTGAGATTATCTGAGGAAGGATCATCTATTTTTTTTGCATGCTAGTCTCATATCGTAAATCAAGAGTTTACTAAAGTGCCGAAAATTCTCATATGACAGAATACAAATTGGGAAGTGATGTAATGTATTGTAGTGTATTTGTATTGTATTTTTAAATGACAATTGTAATGGTTAAATGAAAATTTGGTATCCAATGAGAACATTTTTCGTGCTTGTCCCTTCGGATAATAGGGAAACATTGCATCTCTGTAGGTTATATGTTAGCTTAAAGTGGAAGTAAAGATTAAAAATGTCATCCCCACCCCCTACCTATCCTGCCTATTTTGTATAAAAAAAGATCCGCTTACATACCTATTTGTATTCAG
The DNA here is from genome assembly GCF_905171775.1 of Rana temporaria. NCBI lineage: Eukaryota > Metazoa > Chordata > Amphibia > Anura > Ranidae > Rana > Rana temporaria. The sequence goes on along the minus strand of NC_053491.1, from coordinate 68,147,840 downwards.
GTTTTATGCCTGGTCACGTGATCCTGAAGCTCCAGCCCCCCTACATAATAAAGAGCTCAACAATGTCTGGTAATACTGTACCATGAGCCGCGAGGTCACCAATAGGCTCCCATGGCTCAGCTATTATTGGAATGCCCTCTTCTCCCCTGCAGCAGCTGCTTACTAACAGAGAGGAATGTGAGCTGTATGAACACATGACCGGACCAGAGCAGTTTTAAAATAGGTAACTACATAGATCTTATTGATACAGGTCAGGCAGGATAAGTATGGGAAAGAATGTTTTTAGGAATAGTTATTCTAAAGGCCCATACACACAATCAGATAATTCTAAGGGAATTGTGTGATGACAGGATGTTGTCGAATAATCCTTCTATCCGCATGCTCTATCAGACAATTGTTGTCGGATTTTCCACCAACAAATGTGGGATAGCATGCTTTAAAATTGTCCGCCAACAAATGTGTGTTGTCAGATTATGTAATTGTGTGTACAGAAGTCAGTCACACAAATATCCAAAGTACAAACACGCATGCTCAGAAGCGTTGCTAACCATAACACAACATTGGCAGAAGTTGACCAAAGGGCGGCGCTAAAGAGCTCAAAAAACACATAGTTTTGTGTTTGTTGGCCGATAATTCTTTGCTGTTTGTATGCAATACAAGTTCAAGGCCAATGCCCTTCGGACAAAAGTCAGAGGCTTTGTCCGCAGAAAGTCTGATCGCGTGTACGAGGCTTTAGGCTTTTCTTCCAATTTAAAAAAGGAGAAGACGCTTCAGATGTCAACACTGTTTGTTTATTCCAAGTTACATCTCCACTGACTAGCCACTGATAGAGCCTGTCATTTGCAATTTGTTTAGGTACTTTGGAACGCCATGAAACAGGAGAGATGGCAAAAGCGATTCTTACCTCCTGTGAAGATTTTACCATTGAAATGACAGATTCCATTATAAACACTTCGCAAGAGACACAAAGAAACTCGAGGACAACGTTCAAGTCATCAAACTCGTACAAACTTGGAAACCTGTCCCATAATCTGATCAATCCAGATAAGTCAACAAACAAAGTAAGGAGACAACATAGCATGTCAGATAATACTGCTTAGACCTGAACTGACGATTCTTGATTTGTGATTTGAGAATGTATATTCAAAAGTTTCAGAGTCCATTATGTGTACCAAATATAGATATTGTTGTGTCTTACATTAATATTATATCAGTGCATGAAGTCCCACCATACAATACATTGACAGTACTAGGTCTAAGTAGGAAACAAAAAGTAGATCAGTGTTATCTGTTACCTACAGTTTAAACTGATCAACACTTGGTTGTTTTTCATGACACCGTTTTGGAGTTGTATTTGAAGCATCTCTTATAGGAAATATTTATTTTCAATAAACGTATATGAAAAAAAATCCCTTTAACCTCCCTGGCGATATGATTCTTTCAGAAAAAACATGCTGAAAGCGGTACCATTATTTGCAAGGAAATTTGGCGTTTTATATTGTAGGCCTGTCATTTTTAGAAATAACTCACTTAAATCTGACCAAACAAGATTCTAATAGGCATCCCGAGTATGACATTTTTTTAAAAACAAAATTATAAATTATAATATAATAAATAATTATAAATAATTATAACAAATAATAATATAATTATAATAAAAATTATTCAATAATGTAATCAAATCAAAATCACTGAAATCTGCTCAGTTGCAGAATTGTCGCTGTCATTTTTTTTTTTTTTTTATGAGGAATTTCCCCACAAATCGCTATCGCACAATTCTGCAAGTGATTATAATTTATTATCGCTGTTTTTTAGCTGATCTAAAACTATTTTTGACATAAAGAGACACTTTTGGTTGCTATGGACAATCTACAGTTTGCAGGGAGAAAAAAAGGTTTGTATTATATAAAATGACATGCAGGACACTGGGCAGACCACTAGGGACAAGGGGTGTGTGTTTTTTTTACATACAGTACTGTAATCTATAAGATTACAGTATACTGTATGTAATGTGTTTGTTTACGTTTTTGAATTTGGCGCCGTTCTCCGTCCCCGTGCGTCGTAACGTCGCATGGAACGGAGATCGGCGGCACAGGAGGACACTGTGTGAATCGAGCGAGGTCCTGCTCGCTCACACAGTGCGGTGGCACCGCTGGATCCAGGGACAAGGTAAGTAAACCATGCCTGTACATCCAGCGAGGCGAGCCCGAGTCTGACTCGGGGTTACCGATCCTAGCACAAAAATCTCACCCCGAGTCAGACTCGGGAACACCGCTCAGGAGGTTAATCAAGTGGTAACCTTCAGAATATGCCCAGCTCCCATACAATATTCTCACTGATTCTCAATGATTATAAAAGTCTTGCTACACCTACAGTATTACCTTTTTAATTTTTTTGTAAGTGTACTGCTGAAAAAGCTTACCTCCAAAGTTGGCGGTAAGAGCATTTTTCTCGTTAAGCCCCAAAGATCCCTCGATCCTCCTATGCCCACTAAACAGCGTGGCTGGACAAACTGCAGTGCTTGCTATTATATTCTGACAGCCAACATTTGTGGCTGTCAGAATATCTGCATCGGATTGGATGCAGGTGTTGTTCAACCGAGAAGTTTCTACCTGCCTTCTCTGATAAACGTCATTGGAAAAATCAACTTTGATGAGTCGGGTGGTACCGACAGGGCCACCCATGTCATTCCTATGGAATTGGTCAGAATTGTATATGTGTATGGCCAGATTTAAAGCCATGGAGCTCCCTAGTTAATTGGAAGGTAAGGTGAGGTGGAACTATACATTATTCTGTGTTTTTAAAAAAATGAATAAAGTGAAATGTATTTTTCCCACAAAGAAAATAACAGGTTCAATGCAAAGGTCTGTCTGTACACACGATACAAAAATCGGAAGTAAAATTTAGTCCGTCGAATGATCTACCGATTTTCAGATCGTTATTATGGTGCTTTCGACAGCCGATTTCGGTTTTTCGGAAGACAAAAGCTGGATTTGCAGGCTATAAAATTTTTGTCGTACGTGAACTCAAAGTCTGATTTTCATTTAATTAGTGCGGTTTTCGTACAAAAAAAATCATAAGTGCAAGACTATGCATGCTCAGAAATGAAAGAATACATACAAAACTTGTCAACACATTACGTCACTTCTGAAGTTGTATTCTGTTGTACGAGAATTTTCGTATGGTAAGTAATCTCTTCAATTTCGACATGAGACTAGCATGCAACAAAAAATGGATATTCGTCATCCGAAAATCTGATTGTGTGTACGAGGCTTAACTCTCCTTTAATTGTTGAGTGGAGGATGAACATGAATAGTGTGTACCAAGTTTGCTTGGATCAACATGCTTGCTTCAAGGGAATAGAAATATGGGAGTTGACTTGGTTTTAATGGTGTAGAATTCAGGGCATTCGTATTGAGTCACTGTCCTGGAACCAGCCAGTGCATATCAAGTGTCTTAAGGCTTCATATACACTGGCCTACATTTACCATGGCCATGAGAAAAAGCAAAACACGGAAAAATTACAGAGTTTTTGACACGTTTTGCATTTTCCCGCGGCCAACGGTCAAAAGGTTCCTATCCTGAATGTGACTCTTCCACATTCAGGAGAGTCTTTTTGCCTTTAGTAAATCAACCCATATGTGTACATCGACACATAGGGGTTGATTTACTAAAGGCAAATAGACAGTTGTCCACAGCTTAGTAAACAAGGAAAAGCTTCACTTTGCAAAGAATATCCAATTACATGCAAGGGACATTTTAAAAATAAATACATTTTTGCTTGCACATTACTGGATGATGGAAATCAGCAGAGCTTCTGCTCATTTACAGTACTGAGCTCTGAAGCAACTGCTCTTGCAGAGCAACTGCACTTTTCAATGTGCACAGTCCATTTGCCTTTAGTAAATCACCATCATAGGCTTTTATGGAGTTAAGTTTAGAAGCTTTGGCAAAAAAAATCCAAAAACTCCTAAACTCGAGTTTAGAAGCTGCCAGTGTAGGCTAGAGTACATGAAGCCTAATATCTGATATGTACAGGCATGTTCCAGAGAGATGACTCAACAAATGGTGAAGCCACAATAGAGATGACTTCCTCTGAAACCTGAATCTTAAGACAAGTTGACAAGTTCAGATTTAATAATTTTACGATGGGTTCTTTTTAAAATGTTCCATGTTTGCTACTCTAAAGTTATTCAACAAACATAATGGAGATGGCAGAAACAAAACTTGGAAGACATTGGACCTATTAGACATTTTAAAATGTTAGTTCAGCCTTGGCAGAATGGCCATGCCTTGGCAGGGAAGCTTTTGTCTTAGAGACTGTGGTGCTAAGCTAGGAGCCTCTTTTGCCTTCACTAGTTTTCCAGAGGACCCTGCTGTCAAACTGACAGCAGTGTCCCACACAATACACACGCAGAACTGCTTCCATGTAATATGTCTGGAGCAGGAACCAGCTGTCAACCTGAGCAGGTGCACTGCAGATTACATTGGGGAAGATCTTCTCCTGTTGTAATCAGGAGTGCTGGGCTGTTAGCTCTGTGGCTCAGAAGCATTGACATTGGTTCCTATATGAATGAACATTGCAGTCAATTGCACATAATATCAGTTCTTGCAAACCTGGGTGTAAAAAAATAAAGTGTATTTTTCATAAAATATATTTCTATATAACCCTGTATGAACCTATAGTAAACCCTAATTAGTGTTTTCTAACCTCATCTTTCCCTTTTTTTCACTTTATTTTTGCGCTGATTTTTTTATTTTTTTGTGCTGATTTTTTTTTTACCGCTTGTATATAAACTTTTTTCATTTTTGTCTATTTGTAGCGTCATATTGTAAAAATCACTATTTTTTTTAATTTATTTTTTTAAATTCGTCAAATTTGTTTATTGAAATTTTAACAAATCACAAAAAAATTGGTTCAAAAGCATTGCTAGAAATTACCATAACAATTAATAATAAACAACTATTCTAAAAATTAACTGAAAGTAGTCTCTTTTGCATAGTCTTTTTTAGGATTAGTGTTTTAGATAACATTTTTAGTTTAATCAATAAAGGCTGAAATCGAAGTTGGTTAATAATGGTATAATAAAGCCTCTATTAAGTAAAAAGTTAAAGCTAAAAATCCCCCTATTTTAAAAAAAAATCTTTATTTCATATATATACAAATAATTCCCATTGTTTGAACCATATCATTTGGCTGCCTTTAGTAAAGGGAGAAATTGTATGAATACATTTTGCATTAGAGTTATAACCTACCGTACTTCATAAATAGAAGGGCACATTTTGGTCATCATACTGATAATACACATCTGGCTATGTTTTACCATACTCATTATTATTAAAGCAAACTGGCATAAGCACAACGCAACCTCCCCCTACCCCAATAATATTTAGTCGTTTATAGAAAAGTGGAAGGCAAATGTAATTTATTTTATTTATTTACCCCAACTGCTGTATGGGCAACCATGCCATCTCAGCCCAGGGGAAAGGTGGAGGGCACATATTGCAATTTTGTCTTCGGCGCCAAAAGACTATGTCCGACAGGTTCCCTTTAAAAACGCTGGTCTAATTTCTTAGTAAATGGTGGATAAGTAATGTTGAAGTTACAGAGTTCATATTTTTACTTGAACACAATTAAACTGTCCCCTTTTTTTTATTTAATATGTACTCGAATGAACCTCTGATATATTTAAATCTGACAAACCCTTTCTTACAATATCTGTTGCAGGAAACCATATTTAAGATGGAATATAGTGATGTTATTTGTGTAATTGTACAGTAGTGGATGCTGTACATAAAAAAATAAGCAAAAATACAAAAAACAAAAAACAAAAAAACTGTAGAACCAGTGTGGCAGGGATTTTAAGTTAACACAGATCTGTCTAATGTCAGGGTTCAATGCAGACATTTATTTTACCTCTACATTCATACTGCTAAGTAATCAGCTGTAGAAAATCAGGCATTGATGACTTTTATTTTAAAAAAAAAACACATTTTTATTAGGAACAGTTACATAAAGGCTGCATTTTTTTTAAACTACTCTGTACTCTGGATCTGCTGAAGATCATTCAAAATAGTATAACTCAATTTTTCGTAACTTTAAAATTGTCACTGGCAAGCTCAACAGAATAATATCACGCTGGCTAATTAATGAAGTGCTGTATGTTCAAATTTTCTTTTTGTAGTTGCTAATTATTTTAAAGTGGACTTTTTATTTCTTCTTACCTTGACTCAGCACTTGAAGCAAACATGAGTTGTCAAGACTTAATTAAAATGACTATTTTATAGTATGCCATAGTATATTATTCTACATTCTAGCAAATTACACTAGAGCATTTTACAACCTATTTCTTTATTTTATTCCTAGTTATTAACAAAATATTTTAGAGTTTAAATGACTTTTAAAAATGTATTGCAATATTTTCCAAAATCCATGTGAAATTTATCTTTGACATTTTATTATAGGGCATTAAATTTGCTATAACAGCAGACAATAGGAAAGTATTCCTCTGGTTGTATCTCAGTTACTGCTGTTGTCATGCTTTCGGGGGGCGACCCGCAGGTTAAGCTATTCCGATTTGCGTATTAATGCAGGAAGAGGGCTGTTCAGCACAGCCGAACTTCAAAGACTTTGCCATGTCACAGCATTTGTGCTCATGTAAATCTGTGTTACAAAAGAAGAATGCCTTAATTTCATGGTCCCCTGTCCTTTCTTATTTAGTTATTGTAGTGCACGTGCCGAGTGGACTCCCAGTAACAGAAGGCCACTGCTCGGCCTTGTGTGACAAATGCAGTTGACACAAGATCCATATTAATGTTGTCAAGGATCTTTGATGTATCTAAGCAGATTTTAATTATTTTCAACATCACAATCCCTATGTTATGCAGTGCAATCGTTCTTTTCTTCTTTTTTTTTCTCAGTCAACATTTTTAACTCATTCCAGTACAAGTTTCAACATGACAGTAATAAAAAACTGTATTTAATTTTATTTAAAAATCTCATAGTAAAAAAAAAAAAATAACTTTAATATTGGCTTCCACGTTCAACAAAAGGGCATTCATCAAGTCACCAATTTGTGTGGCAAAGTGCCATTTGAATAGTGTATTGTTAGAATACTTATGGTCCGTTTGACAAGGACTCTTGCTGTAAATAGTGCAATTTGACTCCAGCTGTTAAAGAGTGTCTCTGACAGAAGCCAAATAGAATGGAGATGCTTTACTGCACCGCAGAAAAATCAATATTGGGTTCTTGTTCACAGTAACCTGCTCTTTTCTGTAGATTTATACAATCATATATGGGCCTTACAGAGGAGAATAGAAAAAGGACCCAATAAAAGAAGCATTGCAATTTCTTTGCATATTGTTGCCAAAAAAAGGAGGAATATAGGAAATAATTACGACTGCCATCTTTTTTATGTTATTTTTTTTTTTCAACCCAGACTTTAAAACTGATATATGTAGCTTTATTAACTGGTGAGAGGAGGAGCAGGCTTTATAGTGCTTGCAGCAATGTGCAAATGTGAAATGGATTTTTTGTGTTTTATAACAACCCTTGCAATTATTATAAAACATTATGTAAAAATAGATAAAATAGCAAAAAAAAATTTAGAAATATTTTTATATATCATTTTTTTTTACTTATATTAGTTAAAAAATATATATTTTTATAACTGTTATGATTGATATATATAGCTTTATTAACTGGTGAGAGGAGCCGCAGGCTTGCTTTATAGTGCTTGCAGCAATATGCAATGGGATTGTTTGTGTTTTTTAACGCTTGCAATTATTATAAAAAAATATGTAAAAAAATTGAAAAAAAAAATTAGAAATAATTTTTTTTACTTAACAGTTTAAATAAAAATATATAAAATATATAATATATAAAATATAAAATATAATATTAAAAAGTTATACATACAGAAATACAAATGAATCTGAATTTATGACTTTATTGTAGGTTTTTGAGATAAGGTAATAGCTAAAGATTATGCATTCCCAGACCTGCTTGTTTATCTGTAAGGTATATTGTACTTGATAATAACAGTTGATATTATGGAACACAGAAACATTAAATATTTTATAATAAAAAATGTATAACCTGGAGCAGTAATGATTGGGGGCAATGCAGTAAAATAATTATTAAATGTTTCATCTTTATATGTAGTCTCCATAGGTTTTAAACAAGTTGTTTGCAAAAGGTTTCAGTTATTTTATTTAGAAAGTGTATACCAACTGCTAACCACTATTTTTGTTTTATTTTTTGCCTCTAGCAACAATCAAAATTCTGGTTTTAATTTTTTTACATAGACTGCTGATATGGCAACAGGATGCTGCTTAGTTGCTATTGGCAATAAGGATTTTTTTCTAGTGTGCTTTTCATTCATAAGCCATGTTGTATATTGGGAGATTATTTAGATGGCTTTGAGAATTTTGTTTTTAAATCCAACTAACAATTATTCATATATTAGCTTTGTGATTATAATGTTTTTTAAAGGGATTTATGTTTCCATCAGATTATTTTTTACAACTAATACTATAGGGTTGATTTGTGCAAAATGGTATGGTAGCCAGGCCGCTTCTAATTTTAGCTTGTTCAATTAGTCTTTCACAATAAAACTTAGAAGCTGATTGGTTTCACCAGATTTTGCACTCCCCAGTTTTAGAAAATCCACTCCTTACTATTTTTCCTTTTTTTCCCTTAATCTTTTCTTATGTTTGTGTAAAGCTCTAACAATAGATTGGAATTATTTTCCTTGGCAAGGTACAAAGTGCAAAAAACTTAGGGCCAGATCCACAGTGAGAGTACGCCGGCGTATCTACTGATACGCCGGCGTACTTTCAAATTTCCTGCGTTGTATCTTTAGTTTGAATCCTCAAAGCAAGATACGACGGCATCTGGGTTTGATCCGACAGGCGTACGGCTTCATATGCCTTCGGATCGTAGATGCAATACTTCGGCATCCGCTGGGTGGAGTTCGCATCGTTTTCCGCGTCGGGTATGCAAATTAGTTATTTCCGACGCTCCACGAACGTACGCGCGGCCGTCGCATTCTCTTACGTTGTCTCTAGTCAGCTTTTTCCGGCGTATAGTTAAAGCTGGTATTTTGCGGCGTATAGTTAGATTTCCCATGTTAAGTATGGCCATCGTTCCCGTGTCGAAATTTGAATTTTTTCTTTTTTTGCGTAAGTTGTCCGTGAATTGGGATGGACGTAAGTCACGTCTAAGTTTAAAAAATGACGTCGTTGTGACGTCATTTCGCGCAATGCACGGCGGGAAATTTAGAAACGGAGCATGCGCAGTTCATTCGGCGCGGGGACGCGCTTCATTTAAATGAAACACGCCCCCTAATCGCCGATTTGAATTCTGCCCCCAGAAATACACTACGCCGCCGTAACTTACGGCGTGAAATCTTTGAGGATTTGAAACAAAGCCAAGTAAGTTACGGCGGCGTAGCGTATCTTAGATACGCTGCGCCGGTGCCGATCTATGTGGATCTGGCCCTTAATATTCAATTGCATTTTTGTTCAAAGAAAAATGTTCTCATCTTTAAAAAATAAAATAAAAATAGTGCATGGAATTCAGGCTAATTTTTTTTTTTTTTTATAAGTTTTGGATAGAGTTGGGATTAAATAGAATTTAAGAGGTTTCTCCTGCTGTCTGTGGCCACATTGGGGGAATTTCCCTCTTACTTCTGTACAGCTGACCATATTTATGGAGGTATAACCTCTCTGTGCACTTTAAAAAAACAAGGCTATAGTTAGACTTTAATTACTTGATGCATAATCATTATGTAAAATGGCTATGATAGAAAAATAACTAATTTAACTGGCAAACAAAATTTTATGGCAAACAGGAGGCTCATATTATGCTATAATCTTTCTTTACTGTCATCCAGCAGCAAGAGAGTTAATGAAAAGAAAAGACGTTACACAGATAGGTATGCAAATGAACATAGGTAGACTGTCCAATCAGGTAACAGGAGTATGTTATAAAGGTGAGGTACAGGTGATATTCTTCCTCTTTCTTGCTGCTCCAGCCAGATAAGTACATTGACATTTTTTCCTCAGGTGCTTCTACATATATTATATATATATATATATATATATATATATTGTGACAAGGTCGCACGGAATAGCGGTAATGTAATGCAGCAAAGTCGCTGAACTTAAGCAATAAATATGGCTTTATTGCACTCAAAAGAAATAATACAAAAACAAAACGGCCTACTTCAGCTTAGGAAGCTAACTAACAGTACGGTCCCTGACTACTGTGTACTGGAGGGGCTATTCCAGCCTCCAGTATAAAACAAATAAACAAATAATAGTCCAAATAAGGCATTGTCTGTGACAGACCTTGTTTCTCCAAAGAAGACAGTCTCCAACCTGTCCTGTTCAGCTCAGCATGCCTCAGACTGAGCTCTCCCTCCTCCAATCTCTATCAGGTGTTGTGTAATTAATAGGGAGAGAGAGGAGGTTTTCCTGTTGTCCAGGCTTAACCCTTTCTATGAAAGGGAAAGCTGATCTTTACAACCTCTCACTGACATACATGGAATCATGTACCCTGTCACAATATACAGTATAACTCATTACATATATATATATATTTATATTCATTTTCTGCAGAGTTTTCCCTGCAACCCTGCGCTTGTCACAGTTTGCAGGGCCTTACTTTTTATCCTTAATGGCAGTCCCAGCATTGCCCACCCCCCTTCTATTCATTATCTTCCCAGGTGGTCTCCTCACCATTCCAATACCCCCGCTTACAGCACACTCACTTGTTCTCTGACGGCCCGCGTCCCCTCACCGCGGCCGTTCGGCGGTATCCCGGCAGTCCGGGATATCGTTTCCTCACAGCTGGTGCTCAGCTGTGGCGCGGTCCTGCGCGGATTCGCGGCCCGACACGCAGTGTGTCTCCTCACTGCGCTGCAGCGCTGCTATACCGCCGTTTCCTGACAGAAAGTCCGTTCTCCTGTGTGGGTGTGTGCCTGCCACATACCAACCCTGAACCCGGTTTAGGTTCAGGGGTGTATGTTTGGCACACACAAACAAATAGTAACACATTTACACAAACAAATTTAAATAAACATATGTTTGTTCATGTGGATATATGCATATAGATATATGTATATATACTTGTATATATATATATATATATATATATATATATATATATATATAGATATAGATGTGTGTATATATATATATACATATATACTTACACACTTTGAACTGCAGTCAGAATAAATATATATAGTTCTGCTGCATATATATTAATTAGTTGTTCTATTATTTTTTCTCTTTCAGAATAATTTGTCTTCAGTCAATCACATTTACTCACACCTCACTATGTCTAATAAAGATTCCACTACTGTTACCCCCTCAGATATCCCTGAGGAAAACCAGAAAATCCAATCCATAATAGATAAATCCATCCAATCTGCTATGCAGACGGCCATGCATGATTCCATTGCACAATCGGTAGTCATGGCCCTGTCTCAAAGTAAACCTCAGGTTACCCCTGAACCTTTACCTATTACCCCATCTGACATTTATTGGTCAGCGGAGGACTCTACATCCCACATGATTCAGGGATTGAAAAAAGCGTGTAAAGTGTCTCAAAAACGACATCATATATCTCATACCGGTCCCTCCCATTCTAAAAGAATGGTCCTGATGGAGAACCAGGGTGAATCTTCTAAGCCTCCTAGTAAAGGAAAGGCTACTGTCAGTGACAAGAGGTCACACGTTATACCCTCTGCCCGGGAGGAGTTGATCTTACAACGGGTAAAAATGGCCTCAAAGAGGCAAAAACCAGACTCTTACCGTACCTCTTCCAGCAATTCTTCTTCTGATGAGGAATCTTTATCAGAAGAAGGGAGAGACTCTGAATATGAGAATGTCTCTGATGCAGAAGAAGGAATACCCTTGAAAAGGAGGAATCCGAGGATGCTATTATAGACGGCTCTGGTGATCCGTATTTCGACCCAGGTCAAATTAAACATCCCCGTTCAGGGGAATGGGTTACCCATTCCCTAGTTACGAAATGTTTAAGCCTCTGGATCCAGAAACCATTAGATAAGAACGAGGCTAGTATGTTAAGAGCAGAGTGCCCGAGACCGTCCCTCCCAAAGAAATTAGCCAATACACCCTAATTAGACCCCGCATTAGTTAAATTCCTTCTAAAATCAGGAAAACACCCAAAAAAGGGGGTGGACAGATCATATCGTTTCTGTCAAGATAAATTATTAGACATGTTAGGCCCCTTAGCTAAGATTCTAGATTTAATAGAAGAAGCAGTTTCATCTAACACCCCAATAGATTTAAATGTCCTGAAAGGTTGGGCTCAGCGAGCCATTGTACTATTTGGCAACGCCAATGCGGCCATCTCTAGCGAAAGGAGAAGATCGATTCTGATGAAGCTGGATCCACAGCTTGCTTATGCATCTCGCTTCATCTCAACCATCTTCCATCACCAAGGGTCTACTTTTTGGTGACTCTTTTATTAAAGAGATCAACAAATACGTAGCTCTCTTTACTTCTTTAGACAAGGCCCAATCATCACTCAAAAAGGTTTTCCAACCAAAGTTTTTCCCAAAGCTGGGAAACGCAAGGGCCGATTTCCCAACCGATCTTCTACCGAAGGTCATTTCCCCAGAGGCCCTCTGAACACCGTGTTAGGTTACCAGATAGATTTCACCTCTTTACCGACTCAAAGTCAGGATCCTATTCCAATAAGGTTCTCAGAAGAGGACAAAAAGCTCATCTCACTGGAGATAAAAGAGCTTTACTCCAAAGTGGCCATAGTTCAAGTTCCCTTGCAAACTCCAGGTTTTGTGAGCAACCTGTTCCTGGTCAAAAATAAGGATGGAGGTTTCAGACCAGTAATAAATCTGAAATATCTAAACAATTTCGTCCATTACCACCATTTCAAAATGGAAGGTATTCACCTGTTAAAAGACCTTTTATTACAAGGAGACTGGTTGGCAAAAATAGATCTGAATGATGCCTATCTTTCAGTGCACATGCACGAGAATTCCCAACCATTTCTTCAATTCCTGTGGCAAAACAAGAAATGGCAATTCACCAGTCTACCATTCGGTCTGTCATCTGCCTCCTGGTGCTTTACAAAACTACTGAAACCAGTAGTAGCAGCTCTAAGGAGCAGGGGTGTTCGTCTAATAATATATTTAGACGACATTTTGATCATGGCACAATCACTTCAGACTATTCATTTACACATTCAATGGACGATATCCCTTCTGAACATGCTGGGATTCATAATCAATTACAAGAAATCCATCCTAACCCCTTCAAAGGAGGTAGAATTTCTGGGTTTTCTTGTCAATACCCAACTATCACTTCTGAGTCTTCCAAACAGGAAATTGAAGACGATCAGAAGAGAGATTCGCTCAGTCCTGAACAAAAGTCAAATATCTCTTCGGACAATTGCGAGGATTGTCGGTCTATTATCAGCTTCCATTCAAGCGATATTTCCGGCACCTCCACACTACAGAGACTAAAAGCCCAACATCTAAGAGACGGCTTGGCATATTCCGACGAGATAACACTAACTCCGGACACCAAAGAAGAATTACTTTGGTGGCTGACTCACATCCAGATGTGGAATGGGAAGACTATTTTCCATCCACATCCGGATTTAATAATAGTATCAGACGCAAACAACTCAGGCTGGGGTGCTCGCTGCGTCCCTCTTACAACAGGAGGGAAATGGTCTCCAGACGAAGCTCTGTTACATATCAATTGTCTCGAACTCTTAGCGGGATCATTTGCTCTCAAGAGTTTTGCGAGAGACAGATCCGATTTTTGTATTCTACTGCGCATGGACAACATATCCGCAGTACAATACATCAATCGCTTAGGAGGTACAAAATCCAAACCTTTGGCGAACATTGCAAAGGATTTTTGGCATTTTTGCCTGGACAAGAACATTATATTGAAGGCGGAATACATCCCAGGCCTATCCAATTCCATTGCAGACTGGAATTCCCTGTTATCTAACAGATTCCAGCGATTGGATGTTGAACCAGACAATTTTTTAACATCTAAAACTCCCTGTGGGGTCCTTTCCAGATAGATCTGTTTGCATCACGCCTGAACAGACAGATTCCAACATATTTCAGTTGGCGTCCAGACCCAGAAGCATTGGGGACAGATGCCCTTCTACAAATTTGACCGAAAGGAACATCTTACGCTTTCCCCCCCTTTGCTCTAATATCAAGGGCTCTCCTTCTGACACGTTACCTAGAATCGAACATAGTTCTGATAACCCCTTACTGGCCATCCCAAACATGGTTCCCTCAGGCTCTGGAGATGAGCATAGACTACCCACGATTACTCCCAGTATTCCCTTCTATTCTACTAGACCTATTTCAGAATCCTCATCCTCTTAAATTTTCTTAACTCCTGGGGTGATAATGAGAATCTGTCTTTAAAACTTCTATCTTTCAAACTAACAGTACTACTTTGTCTCATCTCCCTTAAAAGAGTAGCGGATGTAAAAGCCCTAGATATATCCCGTAGACAATTCTCTCCCCAGGGTGTTCAATTTTCCATTTTCAGACGCACATAGACCAACTTACATTCGGTCTTCTATCCGGCCTTTCCCTTCAATCCAAACCTTTGTGTAGTCCAATGTCTAAAAACCTATGAAACCAAATCTCAACCTTTTAGAGACCCTGACTCATCTCAATTACTAATTTCCTACTGCAAACCCTTCCATCCAGTTTCCTCACCCACCTTGGCTAGATGGGTGAGACAAACCATGGATTTGGCAGGCATTGACATTTCCATATTTGGCGCCCACTCCACCAGAGGTGCAATGGCCACTAAGGTATTTCAATCAGGTGGTTCTCTATCAGATTTAATGCGAACCGCAAACTGGTCTTCAGAATCCACTTTTAAGAATTTCTACTTTAGACCTGAATCTCATGTGTCTATGAATGTATTATAACTATAGGTTGTACGTTTATTTAATGCTCTAGAGTATATAGCTTTGAACAAGCATAATATGAGCCTCCTGTTTGCCATAAAATTGGAGATTTTCCTACCCTCGGGGACGGAAAATATAGATTTTATTAAAAACAGGAGGCGAGTATTATCCCACCCTAATACCCTACCCTTCAAGATTTATTTTGCTCTTACATAATGCATTCTTTTTCATCTTAATGCGCCTATTCTACTGTGGACTTCATGACATATTGAAGAATGAGTTCCAGTTCAAGTTGTTCCAATTAGTTTCCAGTTCAAGTTATTTCCAGTCTAGTTTTATCATCAAGAAAGAGGAAGAATATCACCTGTACCTCACCTTTATAACATACTCCTGTTACCTGATTGGACAGTCTACCTATGTTCATTTGCATACCTATCTGTGTAACGTCTTTTCTTTTCATTAACTCTCTTGCTGCTGGATGACAGTAAAGAAAGATTATAGCATAATACTCGCCTCCTGTTTTTAATAAAATCTATATTTTCCGTCCCCGAGGGTAGGAAAATCTCCAATTATAAAGATTAAAAAAGTACTGCAGTGCAAACCTGTCCACCAGATGGTAAATAGGGATGAGCTCAGAGGGGTTCAAACACAAGTCCTTCTGGGAAGCTGCCAAAGCTGACAGCCAATCGTAGGCAACGGAGGCATTCCCAGTCCTGCAACCGCACATATGCAAGAGGCAGGTATAAGTGCGGTTGCGGGATGGGTAATGGCTCCACTGTCTATGATTGGCTGTCAGTTTTGACAGTTTCCCAGCCAGCTAACCACTGGTGGTAAAGTATTGATTTAAATTATACTTTCAGGTCGTATCATTGTGCCCTGTAGTATTGTTCCTCAATCTCATGAAAACTTCCAACTCTAATATATTATGTGTACTGATTCAATGGAATTGATCTACTAAATGAGTAAAGTTGCAATAGCAGCACATATCTTCTATTTTCTTCCCTACCTCCCCATTTAGTTGCATGGAGTGATGAAATATATGCAATATTTTTGGTCGTGATGGAGGATGTGGCCTTCTTCCCATGTGACATTGCTGGTGCATAGCTAATGACTGTCAGATAAGTTCATGACCGGAAGCTTACACAGAACTCGCTCTCTCTTTTCTCTAATTGACTGTTGCCCTGCATTACAAATCCACAAATACACTTTAAGGTTTTTAGCAAATAAGTCTGAAACTGATATTCCAGGTAAAGTTCTTTACTGAGTTATTGTATCTCAATATCATTGAAATATCATTGTTTAACCACTTCCGGACCACCCACCGCACTTATACTGTGGCAAGGCGGCCTGGCTGCGTGAAACGGCGTACCTGTATGAGATACTATGGGTGCACGCATGCCTGCTGCTGCATGCATGCACGCGCACGGGTCCCGCAGATTTTAGTCCACTGGCCACCCGCAAACGCATTACAGAGAGGAGAAACAGGCATCTACCTATGTAAACAAGGTGGATCCCCGTTCTGACTGGAGACAACATGGAGATTTGTTGTTCCTAGTGAACAGGAACAGCAATCTCTGTGTTGTCCCAGTGATCCCATCCATCACACAGTTAGAAAACACCCAGGGAACACAGTTACCCCTTTAATTGACTCCTAGTTTAACCCCTTACCTGCCAAAGTCATTTATACATTGATCAGTGCATTTATTTAACACTGATCAATGTACCGGTATAGTTGTCACTGGTTCACCAAAAAGTGTCACTTTGGGTCATATTCATCCGCTGCAATGTCGCAGTCCCTCTAAAAATCGCAAATCACTGCCATTACTAGTAAAAACAATAACAAATTAAAAGTTCCAAAATCTATCCCCTATTTTGTAGACGCTATAACTTTTGCTCAAACCAATCAATATTCGCTTATTGGGATTTTTTTACCAGAAATATGTAGAATACATATTGGCCTAAACTGATGAAGAAATTTGTCTTTTTACATATTTTTGGGGATATGTATGATAGCAGAAAGGAATTTTATTTTATTTTTTTCAAAATTGTCGCTCTTTTTTTGTTTATAGCGCAAAAAAACGCAGAGGTGATCAAATAACACCAAAATAAATCTCTATTTGTGGAAAAAAAGGACATCAATTTTGTTTGGGTACAGCATTGCATGACTTGTCAGTTAAAGCCAAGCAGTGCCATATCGCAAAAAATGGCCAGGTCATTAAGGGGGTAATTCCTTCTGGGGCAAAAGTTTTTAAAGGATAAGTTCACCTTTGGTAACATGTTACATGTTCCGCGCGTTTGTTCCCACTGCCGCAGACACTTCAAGTCACAGTGAGCCAGGGATTTTCTCCCCAAACTTGCTGTCGCAATTAAAAAAAAATGTAGCCATGCAGGGCTCGGCCAACCCAGCCACGTCATTCATTCACAGAGTGCTGTGAATGGGAGAACTACAAGTACCGGCAGCCTTTGCGACTGTCGGCTTTTAGTTCTCAATGAACTACCGGGGAGCTGTTGAGTGATATAGGTAGTTGTGCATTTGTTATTTTTTTTACAAAGGTGCCCTTATTCTTTAAGTGTTGTTAACAGTTATTTTCCCTGGTGGATAATTCATTTTGAGAACATGTGTCAGACATTTTTGAAGTTGACTGACTCTCCGCGAGGTGCAGGATTCTAGACTACATGTTTTGCGTCATTATTATAATACTAACATGAAAGTAATTTTGATAACATTTTACATATTTAGTTTTGTTGTTCCATATATGTTATCATTTATAGATTTGGAAATGCTCCTTCTAGTGTCTCTCTATATACCAGGGTATAGGAATATCATTCTTTGTTAGATGACTTTTTAGAGAACAGATACCCTTACCAGCAATCTCCACTCTAGGGAATGTAGCTTAAAAGGTTTTGATTACACGATAGTGTTTCTCATCAGGACTACAGTTCCCACACTGCATTGCTTCCTGACTAAGTCTATTAAACTCTCTCTCCTCAGCTCTCTCCTCTTGCTGAAATAGCTGGTGAGAAGTTCAGAACAGCAGGCAGCAGCCACAAAGAGCAGCACCTGGCTACATATACTGTATATTTACAGCTCCAAACAGAACAATAGTTTATAAAACAGTAAAGGAGTTGTAAAATCTCAAGGTTTTTCACCTTAATGCATTCTATGCATTCTATGCATCAAGGTGAAAAACCTTATGTAGTGCAGCACCCACCCCAGACCCTTTCTTTTACTTACCTGAACCCAATCTTTCCAGCAGCAAGCACAAGCCCAGCAGCTGTCTCTGGTCCTCATTGGATAGATTGATAGCAGCGCAGCCATTGGCTCCCACTGCTATCAATCAAATCCAGTGACACGGGAGCCGGGGGCGGGCCGAGTCCTGCTGTCTGTGTCAATGGATGCAGCATATCAGGGCCCATCAATTCTACATATCAGTGCCTCCTCATCAGTGCCACCTTATCAGTGCCAACTCATCAGTGCCTGTCGGTGAAGGAGACACTGTGGGTACAGTGTTGCATGACCGCGCAATTGTCATTCAAAGTGCGACAGCATTGAAGGCTGAAAATTGTCCTGGGAAGGAAGGGGCGAAATTGCCTGGTATTGAAGTGGTTAGCTGGAGTTTGGCTTAAATTTGTTAGAATATCTAAATCTGCTAGTACATCTAATTCTACCCATCCCCCAGGCTGACAATGTTGCTATCCAAAGGTATCTTTATTTCTCTTTTATCCAGAGTGTAGGCACTTTAATACAGAAGGTGTGTTACTGGCAGGATCGTCAACTGAATACTAAGGGGAAAAAAAAGAAAACAAATGCAGCCACCACATCTAATGAATATACAGCATTTCAATTTAGGTTTGGCCGGGCCTTGATGCCAAGTGGCGGCATGTTTGCGTGCAATAGCACCGACAGTGCTGTGCTGAGAGCATGCGGCTTGTACACTCCCGAAACAGTGACCAACAGCTCATGGAAAGTTCACCATCGCTGTACTGTATGTGATTAGGACTTTTCTGATCATGTGACCGCTGTGACAGCCAATCACAGCGGTCACGTGGTCATAATGCCGGCCCCACCTCTCGGCGTGTAAAACACCTTTAACTCTTTATGAATCTTATGCTGACCATACACTATATGAAAAATCATCCGAAATTCGGTCATTTGGCCACTTTGTTTATTTTTCATCCAGTTAAAGGTCACAAAATCGGTAATCGTTGGGATGTTTTTGACCCGAAAAAATGTAGGACAAGTTTGGAAATGTTCTGCCGAAAGAACGATAAATTGAAAGGTTAATGTGTTTCCCATCACAACTGTTTGCACTAGGTATTGGTTCGGCCGATTGTTCGTATGGTGTATGGCCAGAATTAGTTGAGGTGATATTATCATATGATCATGGGAAAAATTCAGATATGGGCAGTAAAGCCCTGTACACACGATCGGTTTGTCTGATGAAAACGGACCGATGGACTGTTTTCATCGGACAAACCGATCGTGTGTGGGCCCCATCGGTTTGTTTTCCATCTGTGAAAAAAAATAGAACGTGTTTTAAAATTTTCCTATGGATAAAAAGACGATAAAAAAAAACTGTGTGGCAGTCCATCGGTCAAAAATCCACGCATGCTCAGAATCAAGTCGACGCATTGAACTTAATTTTTCACAGCACGTCGTAGTGTTTTACGTCACCGCGTTGGACACGGTCGGATTTTTGACCGATGGTGTGTAGGCAAGGCTGATGAAAGTCAGCTTCATGGGATATCCGACGAAAATGTATTGAACTGTAATTGTGCTGTCTCCCCTCTACATTGTAAAGTGCTGTGTAAACTGTTGGCGCTATATAAATTGTGTATAATGATAATAATAATAATAATATGGTGAATTATTGTGTATTCAAGTAACAATAAAACTGTGAACTTATGGGAGGAAGCACGTTGAAGATTAGAAATAGGGTATGAAAAGAGGGTGGGAAGAAGGGGGCAAAAAGAATCAGGAGGCGGTAAGGAGAAGAACAGGTCGGGATAGTCGGGTAGATAGGGTACCAGTCAGGTATAATATAGATTTGGACAAGTTACACTCAAGTTTAGCATATACTATCAATATAGCACTGTGCATTTAGGGTTGATTAGCCATAGTTACCACTTTTGGGCACATTTAGAGTATGAAAGATTCTGTAAGGCAAATCTGCATTCCATATTGCATTGATGATTAATTGTTGTGACTGTTTTGGATATGGTGGGTGTTTAAAGGGGAATAGTTATGACGTGCTTTTGTCGCGCTGGAAAGGTGTTTTCTAGCGCGGCAAAAGTTTATATGTGTAAAAGCAGCCCAAGTTATGTATTTATAAATAATCAATTAATAATTAACGATAAAAATTATATAAAAATAATAAAAATTATAGAATTTTAGTATTTCACAGATTCAAGGAAATGTGGGTTCAAAACAATTGTTGTTATGAATTTAGAAAACAGAGAACAAGGGTCCTTGAAACATAATTTATTGTCAATTTCCCTTAATTCAGTGCATGCATTAAAATTCTACATAAGGATTCTTTTCGTGGACACATCACAAATAATTGTTTCCTAAAGCTTGAGTAAATACATTATCGTTATGTTGTAAAATATCACACAGAACACTTCTCTGTCTCGCCGGACAGAAAACCATTTTTATTTATTTTTATCCTTTTTATTGTCTCTAATGCGTCCAAGCACCACAGAAAGGGTCATTGGATTGTGTTATATATTTCATCTTTTTTTATGTGGGACTGTATTCATTTTCCAGGTTTATGCCAGTGACAGACATTCATTAATGTAGGTTCCTGTGCAGTGTATGGAGCATGATGTATGATGGTTTCTTCCTATCTGCCAAGCTGATAAAGAGGTCTGTCATACACAGAGAGCTGATAAAGCTGTGCAGCCCAAAAGAGGCTCATGAGGGAAGACAAACATTTGCATTGTGCAGCTGAGACAACCGCTGGACCACTAGCTCAGACACGTCGGACAGATTCCTCTTGTGCCGAAAAATACTTGCTTGAAACTCAGAAGTACGCAGCCGATAATTTATTGTTGTACAGCAATTTTCAGCAAATGTACGTGTCAGGCAAGGCACTCATCCTTCCAAGCATACAAGCTTACAAATGAATAAGAAACGCATTAAGGGTCATCTGTGAAACTGCTAAATGTGTTGATTGGTTCACACATGGCCTTGGTTCAACTTATGTGGATGACAACAAACCCAAGGCTGTAAAACTCTAAAGGGAAAATGAAAGCTCAACATTCTTGAAGAACTGCAGACTCAACATAAAAGTGATCATTTGTTTTAAGAAAACCTTATCCCACCCATATTGTAATCACACAACAAGATATGTGTTCCTTTTAAGTTCTTTTTGTGTGAAAAAAAATTGTCCCGTTTCAGAACCATTAAAGTGTTATTAAACCCACAGACAGCAGTAAAATCAGTCTGTATATGCAGTGAAGCATTCTTGTTATACTGACTGTGGAACCTAGGAGTTAATCCTGTTCATTGTGTAAAAAAACAGTTTGATCCTGATTTATCTGATCCTCCCCTTCTTCCACTGTCCCCAAAGCGGCTCCTGGTAGTACATATACTTTGGAGAAACTCTGCACATGCTCAGTTTGTTGCGAATTGCTAGATAGTTTTTTATTTTATTTAGGAGGGTGCATGTGATCAGCACAGGGCCAATCAGCACTGTCTAGACAGAGGGTCATGGGTCATGCAGCCTTAGTCAGCGGAGAATGAAAACTCCTCCTACAAGCATTAAAGTGGAGGGGGCGGGTACCTGTTTTTGACTTCCACCGGACCTCGCTGCAGTGAGGTACATCAGAGGTTCGGCTTCCTCCTCCTCTCTCCGCCTTCCCCCCACTGCCTTGCCAGTTATGCCCCATACACACGATCGGAAATTCTGTCAGCAAAAGTCCGATGTGAGTTTTTGAACGGAAATCCCAACCGTGTATATGCTCCATCGGACTTTTGCTGTCGGAATTTTTGCCAACAAAAGATTGAGAGCTGGTTCTCAAATTTTCCGACGGAAAAAAATCCTATCTGAAAATCCGATGGATGCTCGGAAACAATTCAACGCATACTCGGAAGCATTGAACTTCATTTTCTCAGCTCGTCCTAGTATTGTACGATACCGCATTCTTGGCGGACAAAAGTTCAGAGAACTTTTGTGTGACCGTGTGTATGCAAGCCAAGCTTGAGCGGAATTCTGTCTGAAAAACCATCCAAGGTTTTTTCGACAAGAAATCAGATCGTGTGTACGCGGCATAAGACAACGCATGCACAGTAGTCCTGGCCGCAATGCTTCACTTCCAGGTTTCCTTACCTGCAATGGCAACGGTAACACCCGACAGCTGATGGAAACAATGCTGTGCCGACAATGCTGGTCTCCAGGACAGGTAAGTGTCCTAATATTAAAAGTCAACAGCTGCAGTATGTATAGCTGCTGAATTTTTGGAGGGGAGGGCGGAACTCCACTTTAACCAGACACTGATAGAAGTCACTAGACTGCTATATATTGTTGATGAAAAAAAGGTATTTAGAAGTTTATAGGTACAAAATAAGTCGCATGTCCATGTTCTGTGTACTGTGTGAGACCAGATATAGTGAATGCAGGGTCCTGGGTTTAGTAACACTTTAATCTGCCAAACTGTCATTTTATGTTAAAGTAACATTTTGGTCAGTAATGCATCTAGCACTCAAGATAAAGAACCCAAATGATTTCACCACTCCTAATGTACTGTGGAGTCTTTACACCTTGTGGATGGATTCAGATTTTACATACTGTATCTTAGCAATGGTGGTAAATTTCTTTAAGAAAAAGCACAATACTTTCCTAATTGGTTAGGTCTGCCCTGAAACTGGTTCTACTCCTAGAAGTCAGTCATTGGTATCTTCCAGCATTGGATATGGGTCTTAAGTGTGATAGATATCAGCCCTCCTGGCAGGAGTAAAAAGCTGATAGATATACCATTCATTCACTGCTCTGTCCAAAACATTTTCAGCTATATTCGGTCTTTATACGGTAATGCCTTTTTAATGACCTAAAATGACAGATAGGAACGATTGGAGAATTTCAGAAAACTTGATTTTGCTGTGAAATTGCAGAAATTTCAACAACAACAAAAAATTCCCAGCGCAACTTACCAGCCAGCCTTCTCCTGTCTAACAGTTCACATTAAAAACAGGGGTTTAGTTCTCACACATTTCCAAATACATGAGTAAGCTGCAGATGCCACAACAAGGCACCCCAGTATTATCTGCAATCCTAACTCCTAACTAATACATTTTAAGAGCCGCCATAGTAGGAGCACATGATAGATTGATGGCAGATTTGCCCGTGGGCAGCCCACTCCTCCCTAAAAGCACAGGGGGTGCACTGGACACCCAGCAAATAGCACAATGGCAGCGAAGGTGTCCAATGCGTCCCCTTACCAAATGATCTACAGTACAAGCAAACAGCAACAGCTCCAACCTATAACTGGCCTTAAAGCCTGTCAACCCCTTCCATGTGCTCCTTGCTGTTGAGGCCAGTTAAGCCATTTGAACTGTTAGACAAGACAATTTGGTTTGTTGCAGACTGGCTGCTAAGTTGAGCTGGGAATATTTATTTGTTTAAAATGCGTCCCCCTTCCATGTACTCTTTGCTGTTAAGGCCAGTTATAGGTTGGGGCAGTTGCCATTTATTTGAACTGTTGGTGTCTTTATTCAACCTACCCATTATGTATACTTTACTTTATGTAAATTAAGTCAGGCATCCCCTGTCCTTTATTCACCACAGTTGTCACCCACTGTTGCTCTAAGGCAGTGTTTCCCAACTCCAGTCCTCAAGGCACACCAACAGGTCATGTTTTCAGGATTTCCCTCAGATGAAACAGCTGTGGTAATTACTAAGGCAGTGAAACTGATCAAATCACCTGTGCAAGATAATGCAAAGCCTGAAAACATGACCTGTTGGTGTGCCTTGAGGACTGGAGTTGGGAAACACTGCTCTAAGGGAAGGCTTTGTCAAATTCAGAGTCTTCTCTTCTTCTCTGCCATTGCTGTCTGGCTTGGATGTGTGTTATTAAAAAGTATGAATTTTATCATATACAAAAAAATAATGACTAAATTGCTGATTCACCAAATCACCAGTATCCTCACTTGAACTACTCTAAATCTAACGAATTAGGTTACATTTAGGTTAAATATGAATAAGGTAAAGTGAGGACAATGGTGAATCCGGAAACGACTAGACATGTGCACACTGAAATATTTTGTTTCGTAATTTCGTTTTCGTCCAAAAAATACATTTATTTAGTTACTCCCGAAATTCGTTTTTATTTATTTTGTTTTTCGTTAAAAAAATGCATTCGTCCGAAAATCCAAATTAAGGTCGAATCTGTCATTGAAGGCTTATGGTGTCTGTCGAATGTTCTAAAAAAAAAAAAAAAAATCGACTCTTCATGTCTCTCTATGTCGAATCTTCATTTCTCTCTATGTCGAATCTGTCATTGAAAGCTTTTGGTGTCTGTCGAATGTTCTAAGAAAAAAAAAAAGATTCGATAGAATCTTAAAAAAAAAAAAAAAATTTACTCTTCATGTCTCTCTATGTCGAATCTTTTCTCTCTATGTCAAATCTTTTCTCTCTATGTAGAACAATATTGGACTAATAGTTAAGGTTAGGCACATTCGACCACAACGAAAACGAAAATAAAGCATTTTTTATGTCGGATCTTTCGGTTTTCGTTTTCTGTGCTTTCGTTATTGTTTGTTAAAACCATAACGAAAATACCTGAAATTCGGACGAAAATGCATTCGGACGAAAACGAATGCACATGTCTAGAAACGACTCCCTAGATAGTGAATGGATAATTATGTGCAAACACAGATCCATTCATAAAGGATAAAAAGTACAAACTAAAAAAATAGCAACTTGATAATGAATGAGGTTAAATTTAGCTTTTACCCAATAAATACATAATTATACTGTCCTGGCATTTTAGGGCCCCGGGAAGAAAGATAGGCAGTTAGAATATCAGAGTTGATACATTTCAAATATACAGTACATACAGTGGGTGACCGCGATATTGTGTCAATCTCGCTCCCTTTCTCGGCGAGATTGACCACCTACGAGCCCCATCGCGGGAGCCAGCGCCGAGCTGGCTTGCCGCGATGGAGAGAAAGCCGTCATAGACGCGACGGGAGATCCGACTTGGATTCCCGCCAATTCTACACGTGTGCGGCGTTTGGTATGAATCCTGAGGGGGAACTCTCCGCCGGATTTTAAATAAAAATCCGGCATGGGTTCCCCCCTCCGGAGCATACCGGGCCCTTAGGTCTGGTATTGGGTTGTAAGGAGACCCCCCCTATGCCGAAAAGCCGGCGTAGGGGGTACCCCTACAATCCATACCAGACCCGTATCCAAAGCACGCTACCCGGCCGGCCAGGAAAGGAGTGGGGACGAGCGAGCGCCCCCCCTCCTGAGCCGTACCGGGCTGCATGCCCTCAACATGAGGGGGTTGGGTGCTCTGGGGCAGGGGGGCGCACTGCGGCCCCCCCCCACCCCAGAGCACCCTGTCCCCATGTTGATGAGGACAGGACCCCTTCCCGACAACCCTGGCCGTTGGTTGTCGGGGTATGCGGGCGGGAGGCTTTTCGGAATCTGGGAGCCCCCTTTAATAAGGGGGCCCCCAGATACCGGCCCCCCACCCTAAGTGAATGGATATGGGGTACATCGTACCCCTACCCATTCACCTGGAGGCAAAAAGTTAAAGTTCATAAACACGACACAAGGGTTTTTTAAATAATTTATTAGTCTGCTCCGGAGGCCCCCCTGTCTTCTTTATTAGCTCTTTCACCAGGGGGAGCTTCTTCTTTGACGTCTTCGGGTGGGGGCCGCTCTTCTTCGCCGCCGTCTGGTTCTCTTCCACCGCCGGGGGGGGTCGCTTTTATAAAAGCGCCCCCCCCGGCGGGTTTTCCGGGTGGTGTGCTTCTTCTTCCGCTATCCGGGGGGTCTTCTCCGCTCTCCGGGGGTCTTCTTCTATGTTCGCCGCTCTCCGCTGTTGACTCGGCGCAGCCCGGTTCTTCCTCCCGCTGTCCGGTGCCTTCTCCTTCAGCGCTGAACGTCTTCTTCTTCTTCTGTGCTGTGACGTCGTCTTCTTCTTCTCTTCTCCCGATGTTGACACGTCGCCTCTTCTCGCTGCAATGACAGGTACGCGGCTTGCATCTGACTTTTATAGGCCTCACAGTCCCATCATGCTCCGTACCTACCCATGTGATACCTACCCACGTGGGTAGGTACCGGAGCATGATGGGCAAACTGAGCAAATTTCAGTGATTTTGAGTTGATTACATTATTGAATAATTTTTATTATAATTATATTATTATTTGTTATAATTATTTATAATTATTTATTATATTATAATTTATAATTTTATTTTTTTTAAAAATTCATACCCAGGATGCCTACTAGACTCTTGTTTGGTCAGATTTAAGTGAGTTATTCCTAAGAATTACAGGCCTACAGTATAAAATACCAAATTTCCTTGCAAATAATGGTACCGCTTTTAGCACCCTTTTTCTGAAATAATCGTACCACCAGGGAGGTTAAGTAATCACTCACTAACTACACTGCCCAGTGCCCATTCGAAAGAACGATACAAGTACACAAATTTACGAACAGACAAAGAAACGGATTTACAAAACACACAAATGAAAATATGAACATACAAATGAAAATATGAACAGACAAAGGATTTAAAATGCGGAATGCAAATTGTTCGTTGTAGATGTAATTTTCGTTCTTTTGCTTTTTCGGTGTTTTAGTAAGATTGTCCAATCATACGTTCGTATTTTCGCTTGTTCGTTATTTTGCTTATTCGTAATTCCGTAATTTTCGTATTTTGGGTCTTTCAGCTTTTCGGATGTTCGAATTGATACGAATGTACGAATACTAACAAATTCGTACGAAAATCCATTAGTTACGAACGGGAACGCACATGTCTACTCTAAAACACATGTGCACATAGTGCTAATGTTCTAAATATGATTGTACAACTACCTACTCTGTGCTCAGTAGATAACAAATCTTGTTTGGGTGTATAAGGTTTTAAACTCTACTTTCCTATCCCTTCTACCTCCACAAGCTTGCTGAACATTGTGTTTAGTAGTCAATAAAAATCAATAATATGAATGACCTGTTCACTTTAAACAGGTATTGCATTCCTACAGTATACATGTCTATGGAAATTCAAACCCATTTAAAGCAGATCAGAAAAAGGTCAGCTACAGGTCAAATGTACCTTTCAATGTATTCTGAATGATTTCAGAAGGGTCTCAAACTGATATTCAGCGGAAAGCATCAACACAATTCAAAGCCTTTCGACAAAGGCCCTAACCATAATGACATCTTCTATTATTGCATAATTGTTAGTACTTCTGCACACCATTGTTCTAACACCTAATACAAACTTCTTTAACCACTTGACCCCCAGAAGATTTTACTCCCTTTATGACAAGACCATTTTCTGCTATTCAGCACTGCGATATTTTAACTGGCGGTCATGTAATACTGTACACAAATGAAATTTATATAATTTTTTTTCATACAACTAGAGCTTTCTTTTGGTGGTATTTGATCATACTTATTATATAAATGTAAAAAATGCAAACGCTTGCATGTGTTGGCAGTGATCAGGGGCTGATCTTGCTAACACTGCATTTTTGGGGACACTATACTATTGGGGACCCTATACTATTGGGGACACTATACTAATGGGAACACTAGTATAGTACTGATTAAAATAAACTGATCTGTACAGACACTATACTAGTAATAGCGGAGATCAATGATTTATAGTCTGACATTACTAGTGACACTAATACAGTGATCAGTGATAATACTGTACTAATGACACTGGCTGTGTGACAGGGGTGATCAGTAGGGCAATTGAGGGGTTAACTGTGTGCCTAACCAGTGCATGCAAGTGTATGTGTGCTACTTTTATTCATTGATCTGGCTGTATTTCTCTCTTTGCTTTCAGTTCTGAAAAGCAGGAAAAAATCCAGCCAGATCCTCTGTTTACAAACACACAGATGTGTGCTGTGATTGGTGACAACCAATCAGCAGGTATACATCCATAATGATTGGCTGTAACCTGCTGAAAATGTGTGCTGTACCCAACAACAGCACAGGTCAGCAGGGGGCACACACATGCCTCAAAACCAGGAAGTACACCGCTGCGTACTGTGCCGCCCGCCCACAGTTAAAGCGTTAGTAAAGGAATTTTTTTTTTTTTAAATAACAAACATGCCATACTTACCTCCACTGTGCAGTTCGTTTTGCAGAGTCCCCCGGATCCATGTCTTCAAGGGGTCCCTCGGCGGCTGTCTCTGGTCCTCCCTGCAATTAGTCACTACAGTCATGCGAGAGCTCGCATTGTGGTCACTAATTGCGGGCGCGCTCCCGTGATACAGCGAGCGGCCATAGCCGCTCGCTGTATCACTCGGCCCCACCCCTAGATCCCTAGCCCTGTCTGTATCTCCATCTAGGTCTCAGTCTGTGCATGATGCCAAGTACCTTCTTGATAAGGGAGGTGCTCTGCTGCTTTTTCCAGCAGTTCCCTTGCAGCTTGCGCCTCCCACTCGTCCTTGTTCCCTAGGCCTCACTGACTGCTGATTCTGGAGCAGAGAGGAGGCTGGAGGAGACAGAGCCCAGGCTTTGAGACTCCAGGGATGCTTCTGCGCGCCACCTTGGGGGTCTAGGAAGTTGTGAAGCTCTTCTCTCTCCTGGGCACCCAGCTGCCATCTGTGTTCACCTTCCACGTGGACGCCGCCTCCTTCTGCGAGGGCTGCACACTCACCATGTGGATATGTCTGCACCCTGAGGACGCTACCACATCACGCTTCCACCTGACATTACAACAGGGCTGGTGCAATGATTTTTGACACCCTAGGCAAAACCTTATTTTGCCACTATGGCACATGAAAGGCAGGAAAGAGCACTATGCTACATGGAAGACAGGAATAAAGCATCGCTGTGGTACACGGAAGGCTGAAAGACTATGGTACATGGAAAGCTGAAAGAGTATGGTGCGTGGAAGGCTGGAAGACTATGGGGCATGGAAGGCTGGAAGACTATAGCGCATGGAAGGCAGGAAAACTATGGCGCATGGAAGGCAGGAAGACTATGGCGCATGGAAGGCTGGAAGACTATGGCACATGGAAGGCAGGAAGACTATGGCACATGGAAGACTGGAAGACTATGGTGCATGGAAGGCAGGGAAACTATGGCGCATGGAAAACTGGAAGACTATGGCACGTGAAAGGCTAAAAAATTATGGTGCATGAAAGGCTGGAAGGCAGGAAGACTATGGCACATGTAGGGAAGAGAGAGAGGGGAGAGATCACTCACCCAGGCTGCATTGTCTTTGGAAGCACAGGCAGCGACATCAGGACAGTGTTACTGGTCTGGCTGCTTTAAATATCCCACCCACACCCCTTTCCAGGCACAGATTGGCTGCACAAGGGGTTGTAGGCGGGCACAGGGGGGACATGGGGAGGAGGTGGGGCGGACCTAACTTACCTCCTCTTCCCTCCTTGTACGGATACAGCGGGCACCAGGCAGGGGATGTGGACAAGGGATGAGGGCGGCGGAGGTAGGGGGCAATGGACGAGGTCACGGCACCCTTGCTGACATGCGCTTGTGACTCATCTAGGACAAAACACCGGTGCTCAGCACTATTTACAACCAGGGGCAGCTGCTGCGGGAAAGCACAATTCCAACTCGATGGCAACACACTCGGGACCAACGGTGCTCCTGACACTTTGGCGCCCCCTCCCCTCTGGCGCCTGGGTACAGAGCACCCGGTCTCGGATTAGCCCTGGGGTTTACATACACTTTAATAAGCTAGCTGTGAGTCTTGAATGTTACTAGGTGCAGGTTTTCCACCCTTCCAAGTCACTCCTTGTCTCCGCCCCATACCCACCTCTGAGTACCAGCCCGTGGTTGTACCCCCTACCAACCTCCGAGTACTGCTTCTTTTAGAGAAAACAGAACCAATAATAATTTTGTGGTTCTAAGTAATTTGTATGGAATTTGTTATTGAGAACATGAAAGGCAGTAAAATAGATCCCCTGCAGCTAGCAACAATACTTCCCAGCAACTATAGATCACATGCAACAAAATACCCCCCCCCCCCCCAGCAACAATAGATCCACCCCATCAACAATAAACCCCAGCCATCAACAACAGAACTCCCAGCAGCCAACATTAATAGATCGTCCAGCAGCCAGGACCATTTGATTCCTCCTTCAACAATAGATCCCCCCAGCAATTATTGACCCCCAGCAACATAAGATTCACCCCTCTCTCAACAATAGATATCCCCAGCAACAATAAATCTCCAGCAGCCAGCAGCAATGAATCCTCCAGCATACCGCAGTCGGGGCTGTCTTAATGAGAGGGCACACCTGGGCACTGCCCAGGGGCCCCTGCTGCATGGGGGGCCCCTGCACTTTCCCCAAAGCAGCTAGTCCTTGAGCCCACACTTCCCCGAAATTGGGGGCCCCATGATGGCACTGATAGTGATGGATACACAGGGGCAGCAGGGTGGCAGTGGTGCACTTTGCTGTGCAGAACAATGGCTATTATTTCACAGCCAGCAGGGAGGGGCAGGGCCGGAGTGCCAGTGATGGTCTGACCCCACTCCATGCAGCTTGAATGCTCGGGACTCGAAAGCTTCAAGGTAGGAGCTGGAGGGGAAGCTCTGCTTGTCTGCCTCCTACCTACTTGATGTCTGTTTACCTGCACTGTCTCCATTGTAGGGGCCCCAGAGCATTACTTTGTCCAGGGGCCAATGATGCTATTAAGACGGCCCAGACCACAGCACTCCTTACATACATGCAGTGCTGGAGGTGCCATAACAGCGTTTCCCTGCGTTTCCACTAAAAAAAAGCCCTGCTATTACCAAATCACAATGTTATCTGTAAAAACATTGCTAGAGTTGTATTACAATATTAAGCAATTTTTAGCTCTTGATTTGTAAGATTTGCTATTTCCTGAATCACCTGTGCATATACAGACAGTAATTTTAATAAAAATAGTTTTACATGGCATCTGTTAAGGTAGAGGGGTCAGCGCAGTATCCTGACCTAGTGATTCATGCCAAGTCAAGTGAAGCAAAAGAATTGCATGTCTGCTTAGCAAGCCCCTGCTTTAATTGGTAATGATAGCGGGTATTCTCAGTAAAGTCATTGCTAAAAGAAAACAAAAAGTATCCAATATAGTAATTTATTACCAGTCAGTGGGTTTTGCACACTGGGTTGCTTTACCCCTGCAGTGGCCAGAGAAAGCAAAAAGGTACTCTAACACTTAGCCGAAAATGGAAGTCCTGCTGCTAGCAGAGATGCATGGTGGTCAAATGATTGCCTATGCCATTAGCTTGGTAATGTTTTGTCTATTGTAAACTCAGATCCCTGTGTTCCTTGTGTGCATCAGCTGCAGATTGAAGGCTTTCTAGTTTGTGTTCTATTTGTGCTGCCAATCACTCCTCTGCTATCCACCAAGTGAATTTTAAGGAGCCAAGTTTTTTTTCTTTTCCTCGTTATTGACAGACATCTGTTGAACAAACTGTGTTCTCTGACACTGAAAAGGGAAAAAGCAATGTTTTTATTCAAGACATCAACATGACTTTTTAACTCAATCTAGTTAGAGTAAAGATTATCTAATTTATAGTTTTATTTATGATTTCAGAAAGGTGGTTATTGTTTAACTGTTTTATATGAAATATATATTTATTCACAGCATATTTATATATACAATATATAAAATTATTGATACCTGTTCTCTTCAACTGACAAAGAACAGGGGAGCATTTACATTTTTTGACTGAGTAAGAAATTATATGTGAATAGCTTATTGCTTTACAGCACTACTAAATAAGCAGTTGTGCCCATAGCCTATACTGTAGACTTAACAATAGTAGTAGTATTCGTTTTTGTGGTTGTGGGTAACCCAAATAAGGTATATAGCACCAAATGCCCAATAGTATAGAGACAAAGGTGGAAAGAATGGGATTTTTGGGTGCAAAGAATGTCATGTATCAAGTAGATTATAATAAAATATTTTTATTTTGAACACCAAAATAAAAACAATAAAACATAAAAAAAATGGAGAGTGATAGTACAAAATGCAATTAATAGGACAGTCGAATAGAATAGGTTCCCTACATGTTTCACCCCTAATTTGGGCTTCTTCAAAGGGAAAAGTGTCCAAATAAGTGGTACAATCCTTCTCTCCCCACTATAGCCAATCCAAACAGTCGCACCCCAAGGTGGCGAAGACAGGCCCAGACCATCAAGCTTCACCGAATGATCAGCTGGCTGCTGAGACCCTGGGACAATATATGCTGTCACAACTTTTAAGTTCATGGGAGTTACTGGCCCAGATTCAGGTAGAACCGCGCAATATTTGCGTGGGCAAAGAGCAACGATTTTTGCTCTGCGCCCACGCAAATATTTCGATTTGCCCGCGATTCACGGAGCAGTAGCTCCGTAAATTGCGCGGGCGCTATGCT
This sequence comes from Rana temporaria, assembly GCF_905171775.1. NCBI lineage: Eukaryota > Metazoa > Chordata > Amphibia > Anura > Ranidae > Rana > Rana temporaria. The sequence goes on along the minus strand of NC_053491.1, from coordinate 68,115,327 downwards.
AATTTGCCCTGCGTAAGGGCGCCTAATGTAAATGATCCCGCCGGGGGCGGGAATCATTTAAATTAGGCGCGCTCCCGCGCCGAGCGAACAGCGCATGCTCCGTCGGGAAACTTTCCCGACGTGCATTGCGGCAAATGACGTCGCAAGGACGTCATTTGCTTCTAAGTGAACGTGAATGGCGTCCAGCGCCATTCACGAATCACTTAAGTAAACAACGTGAAATTCAAATTTCACGAGCGGGAAGGGTGGCTATACTTTAGCATTGGCTGCGCCTACTATGAGTAGGAGCAGCCTTATGCTAAAGTCGCCATACGGAAACTCCGTACCTTGCGTGCGCAGGGCCCGCGCAACTTTTGTGAATCGGTGTTAGTATGCAATTTGCATACTATACACAGATCACAATGGCCGCGCCCCCTAGCGGCCAACGCAAGAATGCAGCCAAAGATATGAAGGCATAAGGAGGCTTATGTCTGTCATATCTTAGGCTGCAGTCGGTGTAACGAGGTTCCTGAATCAGGAGCACTCGTTACACCGGAGCAAGTAAGCACTTGCGCCGCGCAACCTAATGGCAGTGACAGCAGGGACGTGGAGCTCTGTCCCTTGCTGTGTCTCTTGTACATAGGGACCGATGCTGTGTCCCTTGTACATAGGGACACAGCATCGGTCACCTTCCCCAATCAGTCCCCCTCCACACACAGTTAGAACACATCCAGGGAATACATTTAACCCCTTCCTCACCCTCTAGTGTTAACCCCTTCCCTGCCAGTCACATTTATACAATAATTAGTGCATTTTTAGAGCACTGATCTCTGTATAAATGTGAATGGTCCCAAAATTGTGTCAAAAGTGTCCGATATGTCCGCCGCAATATCGCAGGCCTGACAAAAAAATCGCAGATCGCCTCCATTACTAGTAAAAAATAAAAAAATAAGTTGTAAATCTATCCCCTATTTTGTAGGCGCTATAACGTTTGCGCAAACCAATCAATATACGCTTATTGAGATTTTTTTTAACAAAAATATGTAGAAGAATACGTATCGGCCTAAACCGCGGAAAAAAAAAAAAGTTGAAACTAACCAGTGGAAGTGAATACAACTAAATGAACCTACCTAAACTTACTAAAATAAACCAAACTATGTACAGATGGCAGGATAAACAGGGTGGGAGATGGAAAATGAACAGGATCACAGGTTATAAGGAGCAGAACACATGGGGGGAGGCAAAACACTGAGGTATTGTGGAACAGTAGAGGAGGGACTAAATATTCTCCCAGCAGCCAGATTCAGGTGAAGACTAATTGCTGGGATCTGCTGGCTGCTGATGGAAACCAGGACTACAGCCTTTGGTTCTGGAAACCACAGTGCCACCAGCAGATGATCTGGTTCCTGACAGCAAAGGGATTTCAAAAACAAGATTTTGCTTGTACATTATTAAATAATTGAAGTGAACATAGCTGCACCATATATGTCAAGCTAAATAAACATTGTAAAGTCTGTACTTAGTTTGTAAATCACCTTTTTGGATGTTAAATGCAAGTTGCATGCCATACTGTGGGGTTGATTTACTAAAGGCAAATAGACTGTGCACTTAGCAGTTGCCCTGTGTAAGTGCAGTGCCTCCAGGTAAACCTTCACTTTGCAAAGAATACCCAATCACATGCAAGGAAAATAAAAAAAACAGCGTTTTTGCTTGCATATGATTGGATGATGGAAGTCAGCAAAGCTTCTACTCATTTACTAAGCTCTGGAGCAACTGCACTTGCAGCGGTCAACTTGCACAGTCCATTTGCCTTTAGTAAATCAACCCCAGAGGATAGCACTGGGTTTAGTTTAGAGGTTAGGTTTGGGTGAAGATTTGGTGTTAGGGTTATAATCTAGCTTGAGGACTAGGGTTAAACTAATGCCGTGTACACACGGTCGTTTTTCGGCATGAGAAAAAAACTACGTTTTTAAAAACGTCATTTAAAATGATCGTGTGTGGGCTTCACATCGTTTTTCGGCTTCTGAAAAACGACAAAAAAAAAAATCGAACATGCTGCATTTTTTCACGTCGTTTTTTAAAATGTAGTTTTTCGTGTTGTTAAAAATGATCGTGTGTGGGCAAAAACAACGTTTTAAACCCGCGCATGCCCAGAAGCAAGCTATGAGACGGGAGCGCTCGTTCAGGTAAAACTACCATTCATAATGGAGTAAGCACATTCATCACGCTGTAACAGACAAAAAAGCGCAACTCGTCTATTACTAACAAGGAATCAGCTAAAAGCAGCCCAAAGGCGAATAGAACTTCCCCTTTAGAGTGCTGTCGTACGTGGTGTACGTCACCACGCTTTGTTCATTATTTTTCAAAAATGATGGTGTGTGGGCAACATCGTTTTTAATGATGAAGTTGGAAAAACTTAGTTTTTTGGACATGTGATCTAGAATCACATGTTGAACAATTCGCCCAACACTATTTGTAACTCAGGGACTGCCTGTAGTGGCTCTAGAACCTGATTGAAGTGATTGTTGAAAATCAATTCTGGCCATTTTTAGAGCTACTAGACAAGGGATTTGTCAAATAAAGTGCACAAGAAGCTGGGCACTGACATGGGGGACAAGTACCAATGCAAAAAGAAATTTACAAAAATGCTATGTAGTGGGGAGAGGATTCTTTTTACGGGAATCAAGAGTGACAGGGGAAAAACACAATTCTTTTCAATTAAATACATGAGGGATAGACATGTGCACACTGAAATATTTTGTTTCGGAATTTCGTTTTCGTCCGAAAAATACATTTATTTAGTTACTCCCGAAATGTGTTTTTATTTATTTTGTTTTTCGTAAAAAAAATGCATTCGTCCGAAAATCCAAATTAAGGTTGAATCTGTCATTGAAGGCTTATGGTGTCTGTCAAATGTTCTAAGAAGAAGAAGAAGAAGAAGAAAAAAAAATAAAAAAATTCAACAGAATAAAAAAAAAAAAAAATCGACTCTTGAGTGAGTGAGTGAGTGAGAAACTTGTAAAGCGCAACACATGGGAACTGAATTTAATTTTCCATTTAATGGGTAAGGAAACCCCTTGACCTCAGAAGAGATGGGTTTTAATCTTTCTCCTGAAGGCCAAGTGGTCCGACTCTAGTCGGATGGTGGTTGGTAGTGCATTCCACAGGCGAGGTCCTTGGACTGCAAATCTTCGATCTCCTTTGGACTCTTCATGTCTCTCTATGTCGAATCTTAATGTCTCTCTATGTCGAATCTTCATGTCTCTCTATGTCGAATCTTCATGTCTCTCTATGTCGAATCTTCATGTCTCTCTATGTCGAATCTTAATGTCTCTCCATGTCGAATCTTCATGTCTCTCTATGTCGAATCTTAATATCTCTCTATGTCGAATCTTTTCTCTCTATGTCGAATCTTTTCTCTTTATGTAGAATAATATTGGATCCAAAATAGTTAATATGCAAATACAGTGATACCTATTATAAATAAGGTGCCAAATGTGATATTAAACAGCGCTCAAAAAAATAGGTGAAAATGTAAATCAACAAATATAATATTGGTACAGTGACATAGTGAAAAATAAATAAATAATCCACCCTCTAAGTGAGTCAATATATAAGTGTCCAAAAATCCGTGCAAAAATCGCATCAAAAAATACCAGGTTGGCAAATAAAGTCCATGAACTGTCTAAGTGAACAAAAAAATATATATAAATAGTTCATAAATGGAGAGCAAAGGAAAAGAAAAAATCCTTCCCGATCTTCAATAAGTGCTTTCACCACACCACAGTGACTGCGTGCTTCCACCACCCATCAGAAATGCAAACTCACCGCAACAAATGGCCTGACACTTTCGTGTTTAGGCACACAGGCTTGTTAACTGACCCCCTCAGTTTAGTTGATAGAACTCCTTCTTTTCATATAGAGTGGAGCATTCAGTTAAACAGATGGAGATCCGAAGCAAAAAGAAAACTCCAAGATAACAGCCATATGCAAATAAGAAAAAGAGAGCACAATAGTGTGATACTGTAACACAACTTTTAATAACACACTACAAATCTCCCAAAGAATGCACTCACAAAGGTAACTCTTGTTACAAGCAGTGTATAAATCCAAAAACTGACACGGTGTAAAACAAAAAATAAAGATATCCTCCAGGTGAACTAGTGGTCACAGCGGACCAACGAATAGCCCAAGTGTTACTCACAGCCCTTGTGCAGGTGTACTGGAGCCGCTGCTTAGGTAATTGAGCTGGTGGCAGATTAGACCATTCCACGTTCAAGCTTAGAAAGTTAAGGTGTGCGGTTGTGACTTCAGTAATCACTCCCCGACATGTTTCATCGAAATGATTTCTTCATGGGGTTACTTACCAGCTGTCTAGTGCCGCTTTATATAGTTGCCAGGGTCCTCCCTCCCCCCTTGTGTTGATGCGTGCCTACTGATGTTAACAAGCTGCAGCTGAGTGGACTTGCGTTCCTCCCAGCCATGCTAACATGCAGCTGATCCGCTCATCCAATCAGAGCAGCATCATCGTCATGACGCTGTAGCTGGCATTCTTCCAACGTGGTGGAGGCCCTCAGTGGCGACGTCGGTGTATTACACCACATCCCACTGCCTAGTATCGAATGTAATCGAATGTATCGAATGTAATAATATTGGACTAATAGAGTTAAGGTTAGGCACAATTAAGGTCGAATCTGTTATTGAAGGCTTATGGTGTCTGTCGAATGTTCTAAGAAGAAAAAAAATAAAAAGAAGATTCGACAGAATCTTTAAAAAAAATAAAAATAATAATTCGACTCATCATGTCTCTCTAAGTTGAATCTTCATGTCTCTCTATGTCGAATCTTTTCTCTCTATGTTGACTCTTCTTCATGTCTCTATAATGTCAAATCTTTTCTCTCTATGTCGAATCTTTTCTCTTTATGTAGAATAATATTGGACTAATAGAGTTAAGGTTAGGCACATTCGACTGCAACGAAAACGAAAATAAAGCATTTGTTTATGTCGGATCTTTCGGTTTTCGTTTTCTGTGCTTTCGTTATCGTTTGTTAAAACGATAAAGAAAATACCTGAAATTCGGACGAAAATGCATTCGGACAAAAACGAATGCACATGTCTAATGAGGGGTGCCTTTAAGCCATACCTGTATGTGGTGTTACAGAACAGTACGATTTTCATAGACAGTATTAGTTACACCATATTCTGTCATCACCAATTTTGGATGTGTAATTGATTTTTTCACTTTTAAATTATTGCTTGGCTTGATTACTGTGGCACCACCCTGAATCAATTTATACCAACTTGAAAAGATAGTTTTGGCTGTAATGCCTGATTTTTTAAACAGCGATAATAGGTCTGAATTTAATCATGGAGGCATTGGCAGGCATGGAGAGATGGCAGCAGCTGGTAATCCTGGCAGGACAAAAGAGGTGGCAGATGTTGGTAATAGTGACAGGTCAAGAGAGGTTGCAGTAGCTGAGAATTGTGGCAGAGGCAGGTCCGAAGAAGTGGTGGAAGCTGGTAGTGGTAGCTGAGGCAAGCAAATAGAAGTGGCAGGAGGGGCAGGAGTGCATGTTTTGCTCCCTCTTGGATGGTAGCATGAGATCTGCAATATTCTACTTGTATCAGAGATCCAAAAGGGTGGCCAACCAGTAATGGTCCCCCATGGCATTAATCATGGGGTTCTTGCACAGGCAGTTTACCGTGCATGAGTCATTTTCCCTAAACCTTCTATGGAAAAGGTCCCTGAATCTTTAGTGTCACAGAGCAAAACAGTGTATGTAACTTCAACACTAGTATGTAGCCACCACATTACAATTTATTGTAATGTAGCACACTACAGAGCTGTGTATAGCACTGTATAACAGCAACTAACCTCCCTGAAACCTGAAAATACATTATCAACATTTCTTATACTGCAAGTCTCCAACACACCCTGAGAACCTTGCCTTTTTAGGGAGGGGCAGGCACATAAGAAATTATTGGTCCTTTTTAAACCACCTGAGCACGTTTCAAAGGCCAACAATGACATTTTCTGGTAATTGATTGCTATAGTGGCAAATGGCTTCATTAGTATGCAGTTTTCCCAAAAAAATTGTATGACTTGGGTTCACCTTGAACTTATGTTTGCATCAAACCCAGGTATCATCCATAGTCTCCAGCCACTATCCTAAAATCAAGTTTTTTTTTTCCATTTTGGATTTGTGATAAAAATGAGACATGTAGATACCTCCTCTTGTTATAAGGTCATATTATGCTTCACTTTGATTTGGTGAAGAGCATTTTGGTTTCTTCAATGACACATTTTTGGGACCATTGTCAATTTTACAGCGATTAGTGCTATAAAAATGCACTGTTACTGTGAAAATGACACTGGCAGTAAAGGGGTTAACCACTAGGTGAAGCTGAAGGGGTTAAGTGTGCCTAGGGATGTGTTCTAACTGTAGGGGAGATGGGCTGTGTGTGACATGACAGGCATCACAGCTCCGATTAGAGGAAGCTGTGTACACTGTCCTGTCACTAGGAAGACTGGGGAAATGCTTGTTTACATAAGCATTTCCCCCTTCTTCCTCACCATGACATGATCGTGGGTATGCCCGTGGACATCCAGTCTGCGGGACCCGCAGTCGGAGTCACGGAGCTCGCGGCGGGCACGCACGTCCACAATGCCGCTTCTTAAAGGGGACATATATATACGTCCTTGTGCCTGCCCGTGACATTCTGCCGATGTATATCTGCATGCGATGGTCGGCATGTGGTTAAAGACTATAATTATAGTTTGAATTTCTGTATTATAGAAACTAAGATATGCCTGACCTTTACATCATAAGTGTCAACACAATATCAGGTGATCTACACTAACGGGTGTGAAAAACACTGTTCCTGCCTGTATTCTTGAAGAAGTAAATAGAAGTTGCTGGATTCACTAAACCCTTTTCTTATTTGCCACCAAATAATTTAAAGATCACTTGCAATCCAATGTAATATCAAATGAAAATTGTATATAAAGCTGGGTATGCAATTTTTATTTGAATTTACATTGGAATAGGAATTGGAAAATTGGAATTGGCTTGTATATGGACTGCAATATCATTATGTAGAGCTTTACAACTTGTTATCAAAATTGCTTTACATACAGCAATTATATCTTCTGTTTTACACCACAATATAATTTTGTCACCTCCATCTAAGAGTACTCCTTCAACAGAGTACAGATTTTCAATATGTTTTATTCTATAGGTATGTATTAAAAAAAAAAGAAAACAACTAAAAGTGGTTTTAAAGCCTTAAGGTTTTCCACCTTAAAGACTAAGGGCCAGATTCACGTAGACTAGCGGTGGCGTAACGTATCGTAGATACGTTACACCACCGCAAGTTTTCATCGCAAGTGCCTGATTCACAAAGCACTTGCGATGAAAACTACGCAGGCGGCCTCCGGCGTAAGCCCGCGTAATTTAAATGGGCGTGTGCCATTTAAATTAGGCGCGCTCCCGCGCCGGACCTACTGCGCATGCTCCGTTTCGGAATTCCCGCCGTGCTTTGCTCGCAGTGACGTCATTTTTTGAACGGCGACGCGCATATCGTAATTCCGTATTCCCGGACGGCTTACGCAAACGACGTTAATTTTTACATTTCGACGGGGGAATGACGGGCATACTTTATACAGCAATACGATTGCTGTGTAAAGTTAAGGCACCCAAAACGACGACTAACTTTGCGACGGGAAACTTGACTAGCGGCGACGTAGCGAACGCGAAAATCCATCGTGGATCGCCGTAACTCATAATTTGCATACCCGACGCTGGTTTACGACGAAAACTCCCCCCCAGCGGAGGCCGCTGTACTGCATCCTAAGATCCGACAGTGTAAAACAATTACACCTGTCGGATCTTAGGGATATCTATGCGTAACTGATTCTATAAATCAGTCGCATAGATACTCTGAGAGATACGACGGAGTATCTGAGATACTCCGTCGTATCTCCGCTGTGAATCTGGCCCTAAGTTCACCTTTGCCCAGCTTTTTTTTTTTTCTAAATTCCAACTTACCTATGTACCAATATAAGTGAGGAAAAAAGTGTGCAGCGCTAAATAAACATAAATAATAAACAAAAAAATATGTACTTCTTATATGGACAACAATGATGTTGTCACTAATTGTAGCATATGTGTATAAAATCAAAACATAGCATAGACTTATCCATAAAATGTCACTGTAGCATTAAAGTGCAAACATTGAAAAAGTATTGTGATCACCGGTTGTGCGTAAATCAAAACTCATGTGAATCAAACACAAGGACCATTGATATGACCAAACGGTACCAAAAACCAAATAGAAATTCTAAATTCAAACAGCATATAATAAAATTTCAAGTCCTTCAGAAGAGCTGTGATATATAAATATGAACGAGACTTTCCAAAGTAGCCTGTGAGTGGAGATAATCCTGGCATTTAACTGTGCTCGTCACCAATGAGGAGCTGTGATTCCACCACCTGGGGAAAGGGTAGGTACTCTTACCATAAGATGTGGACTCATCCACCTGCAAGTGTTGAGTCGTAACAGCAAAGTAGTGTCACCGCGACCCCCTCACACGATCGTCAGGAATGGACTCCAAATCTCCCCCCAGTGGTAACAGGAAACATGTACTTTCAGAACCCCCGTAACCAAATGGTATCCGCAGGTAGTACTTCACCCCTCAAGGGGACCCACGATTGCTCCTAAGAGATGCAGAATGGGGATCTGCCTTTGTAAACAAAGCAGATCCCCATTCTGACAGGGGAGTACAGAGAGATCATCTGTTCCTAGTGATCCACTCCTTCCACAGTTAGAAACTACCCCCTAAGGCACACTTAACCCTTTGATTGCCCCTAGTGTTAGCCCCATCCCTGCCAGTGTATTTTATACAGTGATCAGTGCATATTTTTTTTTACCTCAGATCACTGTAATAATGTCACTGGTCCCCAAAAAGTGTCTGATCTTTCTGCCGCAATGTTGCAGTCTCGCTAAAAATTAATGATCATCGCCATTACTAGTAAAAAAATAATAAAAATGACAAAAATCTATCCTCTGTTTTGTAGACGCTATGGCCCAGATTCTCAAAGGCGTTACGACGGCGCAACACCATTTGCACCGTCGTAAGTCCTAATCTGGCCCCAGGTATCTATGCGACTGATTCTTAGAATCAGTTACGCATAGATACCCATTCGATCTGACAGGCGTAAGGCTCTTACGCTGTCAGATCTTAAATGCAATTTTTTTTCCCGTCGCTAGGTGTCGCCGACGTTGTTTTCCCCGTCGCTTATGTAAATTAGCAAATTACGACGATTCCCGAACGTACACGCGCTCGACGCAGAGAATTTACGTTGTTTCCGTAGCTTTTTCCGACGAGTAAAGTTGCCCCTGGGTCTATGAGGCGCAGCCAATGTTAAGTATGGCCGTCGTTCCCACGTCGAAATTTAAAAAATCAACGTCGTTTGCGTAAGACGTCCGTGAATGGCGCTGGACGCCATTTACGTTAACGTCTAAGGAAATGACGTCGGTGCGACGTCATTTAGCGCAATGCACGTCGAGTAATTTCCCCGACGGAGCATGCGCAGTACGCTCGGCGCGGGAACGCGCCTAATTTAAATGGTGCCCGCCCCATTTGAATTGGGCGGACTTGCGCCGAGCGATTTTACAATACACCGCCGCAAGTTTACAGGTAAGTGTTCTGAGAATCAGGCACTAACGCTGTAAACCTGCGGCGGTGTAACGTAAATTACATACGTTACGCTGCCCAGGAGCAACGTGATTGTATGAGAATCTGGGCCCATAACTTTTTATACGCTTATTGCGATTTTTTTTTCCAAAAGTATATGGAAGAATACATATTGGCCTAATCTGATGAATTTTTTTTTTATTGGATATGTATTATAACAAAAAGTAAGATATATATATATATATATATATATATATATATATATATATATATATATATATATATATATATATTTAAATTGCCGGTCGCCGCAGAGGTGAGCAAATACTACCAAAAGAAAAACTGTATTGTTTTGGGTACAGCGTCGCATGCCCGCCCAATTGTCAGTTAAAGTAATGCAGTGCCATATTGCAAAAAATGGCCTGGTCATTAAGTGGGGTAAATCCTTCTGGTCCTTAAGTGGTTAAACAGCTATGAAGATAGTTAGGTAAGCCAGTGTAGGATTAATGCAAAGCTGTTTTATTTTTGAAAAATAAAGTACATTCATGCTATATTGGTGCATAGGGGTGATGGAATTTTGAAAACAAAAAGAAGGGGAACAAACGTGAACTTAGCTTTTAAGGCATTTTATGCCTTAGGGTGAAAAACCTTCTGTGCTGCAGCTCCCCCCCAGACCCCCCCTTTTCCTTACCTGAGCCAATCCAATCCAGCTATGTGCATGAGCGCAGCAGCTCCTGCCACTGCCTCTCTCCTCATTGGACAGATTGATAGCAGCGGGAGCAATTGGAGTTGATTGGGCAAAGTCGAGTCCCACTGTCTGTGTCATTGGACTAGTGAGTGAGCATGTATGGGTGCCCCCATGGAAAGCCGCTGGCCCTGGGGGCACCCGTACATGCTGAAGAGGAGGAGCGCTGGCGGGGTAACCCAAGAAGAAGACTATCGAGGCTGCTCTGTGAAAAAACATTGCACAGAGAAATAAAGTATAGGCATGTTTGTTATTTTTATAAAAAATAAATACAAATGAAGCTTTATAACCACTTTACATTTTCACAATTTCCCTCCACACCTACACAATGCAGTGCTGCCAGATATGTTGTCTCCTTTTCTCCCAGGCGCTCTGCTATAAGTTGATTGTAGATATATCATAAGAAAGACCAGTAAAATAGTTTTACTTTGAAAGAAAGAAATAAAGAGGATATGTCTCTTTCTAAGTGATTGCTCTATGTGCATTCAATATAATTCTTGAAAGAAATTTCTTTTAGTTTTATATTTCAAACCTATAAAGAAACACTTCAAATGGAGGGACTGTGGTGTGTGATAGCTGCAGGGAGAACTGGTCACATCCAAGAAAGCTGTCAACTCTGCTGGCAACGGCAAGTCACTTGTGTTCCTGCAGGTCTCTGTAAGTTACCACCACTGTGAGTTGAGATAGCCAAATAAAACTCCCATGGTTAAAACTGCTAGTGCTGAAAATATGAAATGCAGTCATCATGTTAAAGGAAATGTATTATAGTCAGTACCCAATTGTTGCAGAAGCATAGCATTGTAGAGTATATTAAGTTTGATTCATGCTGTTATAGTTTGGAAGCTTTTTTTTCAATGTTACATTGAGTTTTATATGAGAGCTACCAGGCCTCAGACTGTTTGAAAGAAGAATTGTATGTCTGCAAATTCAGCAGTGGCACATAAAAACAGAATGTATTAAATTGCTGTTTAAGGTCTGGGTAGCTGGTAAATAGCACTGTCAGAACTTGGTATTTTTCAAGTTGCACAATTCACCTAGGTACAGTTGCATGATAAAGGATTGAATATGCCGCGTTCATTTTTTAAATTACATTTTCATTACTTTAACATCTAACTCAAGGCAGATTTAAAAAAAATAAACATCAGTTTATTTATGTATTAAAGAAACATATCTTCAAGTACAACTATTTTAAGTACCTAAATTCAGAGATATTTACTGTACATTTATGTAAGCCTTATTATATGCTTGGCTATAGGTAAAACTTGAAAATGGAGGTTTACAACCTCTTTAATTGGTCCTCACTTAAGGTAGCGAGATTTTTCTCTGACAAGAATTTCCTGATTAAATATTGGGTGGGTTGGGGAGTAGTTTGTAAATTTTTAAGGGTTGTAGAGGGATTCATAATATGAACTAAAGACGTTGGCTATGTCTAGTGGGTTGATTAATTTTTCTTCTGTAAAAGGATGGAAAATATGGGGGATTGAGGCTTTGATACGTTGGCCTTGGATACGCTGAGCCATGGCCTTCCCTGCTTTATTAGATGTAGAGTAGGATGTGGCCTTGGGCCTGCGATGGGCTTTTTCAAAGGATCAAACCGATGAGAATGGACCGAGGTGCAGTTTCATCGGTCCAAACCGACCGTGTGTATCGGTCCAAAATTTTAAAACATGCTTTAAAATCGAACCGATGGACCGCTGCCCGATCGGTCCAAACCGATGGTTAGTACAGAAAGCATTGGTTCAAAACCCGTGCATGCTCAGAATCAAGTCGACGCATGCTTGGAAGCATTGAACTTCGTTTTATTCAGCACGTCGTGTGTTTGACGTCACCGCGTTCTGACCCGATCGGTTTTTGGAACGATGGTGTGTACGCACATCAGACCATCAGGCCACTTCAGCGGTGAACCGATGGAAATGGCATGTCGGATCATTCTCATCGGTTTGGAACGACCGTGTGTACGCGGCCTAAGAAGAGAGCTCTTAAGAGGGCTAATAGTTTGATTTTTAGGTTATGGGTTGCGTTTACTTTATTTTGGGAGTCAATATTAGAGATTTCGATGGTAAGCTCGTCGAAACGTTACATCCTTCTTTTTGTTTGCCAATGATCTTAGTTGTATCGGTATTCCTCTAATGAAGGCCTTATGTGCCATCCAGAGCGTAGAGGAGTGGGGGACTGATCCCAGGTTCTGTGAGAAAAAGTCAGTTAAGTGACGTTGGGTTTGTTCATCAAATGGGGATGTTTACAAGACGTTAGTGTTGGCTTTCCATAGCCTGGTTGGATTACAGGCTGTAGAAGAGGAAATGGTGATGCTCACAGGCGCGTGGTCTGACCATGTTATAGGATCAATGTTTGAGCCTGGGACTCGTTGTAGTAACCATTTGAGTTGTGGGGGGCTGAAAAAAAGGTGTGGTCGTTCTCTGTTGTGTTGGGACATCTCCAGACATCATGGAGATCGTGAGATGAGAGGAAGTTTGGCATGGGTGAAGGGTGTCTGAAGGAGGGGTTGGAGGTATGCATTGATTAACCTGGTGCTATGTTGAAGTCCCCATATATTATCAAGGAGACTTGTCTGTATATATTGATTATTTTCATCACTTTGTTTAGGAAGTGTATTTGGCGTGAGTTTGAAGCATAGATGCATGCTAAGGTATATTTGGATCCTGCGATGGTGCAGATCAGGACGTGAAAAATGTTGTGGTGATAGGAGGGGGTGGCAGCTTCTATAAAATGGGTTTCTTAAATACAGATTATATAGCGACTGTTGTGCTGTCTGCCATAGCAATGCCCTCTTTGCAGGATGATTAAGTTCTTTTTCATTTAGCAATAGGATTTTAATTTCCATTTGTGGTGTTGTGTATTAAGATAGACAGTATGCTCATATACATGCTGGGCACGAGGCAGTTGTTCCATCAGAAGGTAGTGGTGGATCACAGGATGGTTGCTGGGTGTAACAGTAGGTAGTCTTTCGAAGTAATCACTTGGGTGGTTTTCTGATGTTTCATGCATGGGGGTGAAACGAAAAAGGTGTTAACAGGGTTCAAGAACAACAAATCTTAACTGTGCAGCCTTATATAGAACCAAGTGGGCTGCTATATCCAGAGTGGGGGAAAACAGTTCAAATGTAACTAGCGGGATGGCAGAGGGCCACAGATAGAGACTTTGGGTGGTTAGAGGTAGTAGCACCTTTAGTAGCTAGGTATCAGCGAATTCTGGTGCATTGCCCAGATTGTGCTTTGAACCAGGGTGGTGGAATTTTATCGGGCAGGTTTCAAACTCCAGATTGGGGGCTTGAGTGGGAATGATGCCCCATTCTCCAAGCAGCGAGAGGCCTTTCTCTAGAGATGTGATATTGAATGATGCTCCATTGCGTTCCACTATTAGTTTGGTGGGGTGTTTCCACGTGTATGTAATGTTGTTGTTTGCAGAGTGTTTTGGTAACTGCATTTAGTTGCCTACGTAGATCCAGGGTATTTTTGGAGAGGTCAGCATAGATTTGTATGTTTGTATAGGGATCAGGGATTTTCCCTAAGGAACGTGACTTCCCCAGTATTTGCTCTTTGGTAGAGAAGAAGAGCACCCTCATAAGCACATCCCTGGGGACTTTGAGCATTGAGCAGAAAATAGGGTTTAGGTATACCGTGTATGCGATCTATTGTAAGATCCACAGGGGTTTATTCAGGCACAAGTGAGTGAAAAAGCTCTTTGACATATTGCGTGAGGTCTTGGGGAGCACATTTTCAGGTATCCTCTTTCATTTTAAGTTGGTTCGCCATGAGCGATCTTCTTAGTCGTGGTAATGTGTGTAATTGCATGTTCTACCAGGTTAACTCTGTCACCTATTATGAATAATTATTTTGAGAATTTAAAAGTGATGTTGGTGAACTCAGCATGCAAGGAGTGGCGTAGTGAGGGAAGCATCTCTGAATATGCAATACAGGCTGATTGAGGTGGGAAAGCTGGCTATGAAGGATTGGAGCTCTGGGTGTTCTATGGCTGGGTATAGCTCATGATTAATCTATGTTTCTGCAGCTGCTGTGTCCAGTCTCATCCTGGCTTTGGCTAGGCTTGAGCAGGGAGGACTGTGGAGAGGAGAAGAGCTTCTGGGAGAGGATCCCTCAGCACCTCCATCTACCCAGGTCGCGGCATACAGGAGGTCAGAATAGTGGTTGTTGTGGGGTGTGTAAGAGGGCCAAGCAGCCGGCGCCATTTTGACCTCCTACACCTACAGGCCGAAGGAAGTATGCTGTTAGTTTTTTGGTTGTACAGTCCCCCTGCCGCTTCCTCGACATTGTAGGGAGGTACTGGGTGATGATGGGAATTTGTGCGGGGCTTGTATGTATTCATGTGGTACTCTGTGTCGTTGGCAATCGCTGGTGTCTCTTTAAAGGCTCCGGAGCTCCTTGTTCAGTCACCCCCCACTCCAGTGATCCATTTTTGATGGTTATGTTGATTATACTCCTTAAAATGTTTGGATACATTTTGTACCCTTTCCATCTTACTTCTGAGAATATATAGATTATGGAAATACACAGAAACACATATATTTCTTATCATAAGTATTACAAGAAAACCATTGACATAATTAATTTTATCTTATTCATGATTGAGTTATTTTGTATATCATTATACCTTACAGGTACATCTCAAAAAATTGGAATATGGTCAAAAAGTTAATTTATTTCAATAATTAAGTTCAAAAAGTAAAAAACTCATACATTATATACTGTAAATTCATTACACACAAAGTGATATATTTCAAGCATTTCTTTTGATGATTATGGCTTACAGCTAGACTAGTGAAAGCCCAAAATTCAGTATCTCCGCAAATTAGAATATTACATAAGACCAATAAAAAAAAGGATTTTTAATACAGAAATGTTGACTTACTGAAAAGTATTTCCATATACATTATAGTATGCACCCAATGCTTGGTCTGGGCTCCTTTTGCATGAATTACTGCATCATTGCAGTGTGGCACGGAGGCGATCAGCCTGTGGCACTGATGAGGTGTTATGGAAGCCCAGGTTGCTTTGATAGCGGCCTTCAGCTTGTCTGCATTGTTGGGTCTGGTGTCTCTTATCTTCCTCTTTATAATACCCCACCGATTCTCTATGGGGTTTAGGTCAGGCAAGTTTGCTGGCCAACCAAGCACAATGATACCATGATCATGAAACCAGGCTTCACTCCTGAACCAGAAACAATGTCAGGTTCAGGACTGGACTGTTGCTCAGTGGTCCAAAGTCCTCTTTTCAGATGAAAGTAAATTTAGCATTTCATTTGGAAATCAGGGTCCTAGAGTCTTTTGGCAGTGTGGGGAGATGCCAAGTCCTGCTGGAAAATGAAATCAGCATCTCAATAAAGCTGGTCAGCAGATGGAAGCATGAAGTTCTCAAAAATTGCCTGCTGGAGGGCTGCGCTGACTTTTGACTTGATAAAACACAGTGGACCAACACCAGCAGATGACATGGCTCCCCAAATCATCACTGACTGTGAAACTTCACACTGGACTTCATGCAGCTTGGATAGTGTACCTCTCCACTCTTTCTCCAGACTCTAGGACCCTGATTTCCAAATGAAATGCTAAATTTACTTTCATCTGAAAAGAGGACTTTGGACCACTGAGCAACAGTCCAGTCCTTTTCCCCCTCAGACCTGGTAAGACGCACCTGACATTGTTTCTGGTTCAGGAGTGAATCTCCCGCACAGTTTTGAATGGCCTTTGCTTCTCAATCCTCTCAAGGCTGTGGTTATCCCTGTTGCTTGTGCACCTTTTTCTACATTCTACATTACTTTCACTCAACTTGTCATTAAAATGCTTGGACACAGCACTCTGGCCAGCTTCTTTCGCAATGACCTTTTGTGACTTACCCTCCTTTTGGGGGTGTTCTGAACAACTGTCAAGTCAGCAGTCTTTCTTATGACTTTGTAACTTACTGAACCAGACTGAGAGACCATTTAAAGGCTTAGAAAACCTTTACAGGTGTTTGGGCCAGATTCAGGTACAAATGCGGCGGCGTAACGTATGTCATATACGTTACACCGCCGCAAGTTTTCAGCGCAAGTGCTTGATTCACAAAGCACTTGCCTGTAAACTTGCGGCGGCGTAGCGTAAAGCCATCCGGCGCAAGCCCACCTAACTCAAATGGGGAGTGTATCATTTAAATTAGGCGCGTTCCCGCTCCAAACGGACTGCGCATGCTCCGTTTTGAAATTTCCCGCCGTGCTTTGCGCGAAATGACGTCGCACCGACGTAATTTTTTGAACGGCGACGTGCATTATGTCCTTTCCTATTCCCGGACGTCTTACACAAAAAAATAAAAATAAAAATTTTGACGCGGGAACGACGGCCATACTTTAACATGGGCTGTCTAATTTTACACCACCTAAATAGCAATCGCAACTTTACGACGGGAAAAGCCGACTAGCAACGACGTAAGAGAATGCGACGAACGCGCGTACCTTCATGGATCGCCATAAACAGCTAATTAGCATACCCGACGCGGAAAATTACGCAAACTCCACCCAGCGGGCGCCGAAGTATTGCATCCTAAGATCCGAAGGCGTACGAAGCCGTACGCCTGTCGGATCTTAGCCAAATGCCGTCGTATCTTTGTTTGAGAATTCAAAATAAAGATACGACGCGGCAAATTTGAAAGTACGCCGGAGTATCAGCAGATACTCCGGCGTACTTTTTCTGTGAATCTGGCCCTATGTCCTTACAAGTGGACACTGGACCTTCTCACTCATATCCACACATAATGAATGTACTGTATAATGGAATTGTACTATCAATATGGCCAAATAATGCATTTGGTGGCCCTTTATTGCATAGGGCAGTGATGGCAGGTAACAACGCAAGGACGTCATTATTTTCAACGTGAACCTAAATGGCGGCCAGCCCCATTCACAGACTACTTACGCAAACGACGTAAAATTTTCAAAATTAGACGCGGGAACGACGGCCATACTTAACATTGAGTACGTCACCATATAACAGCTTTAACTATACGCCGGAAAAAGCCAAACGGAAACGACGTATAAAAATGCGACGGCCGGTCGTACGTTCGTGGATCGTCGGAAATAGCTAATTTGCATACTCAACGCGGATTACGACGGGAACGCTACCTAGCGGAAGTCGAAAAATTGCATCTAAGATCCGACGGCGTACGAAGACGTACGCCTGTTGGATCTAACACAGATGCCGTCGTATCTTGTTTTGTGGATACTAAAACAAAGATACGACGCGCAAAATTTGAAATTACGCGGCGTATCAAGAGATACGCCGGCATAATTTATTTTGAGGATCTGCCCCTCTATCTCTAAAAGCAGAGACTGAGAAGGCAACAAAAATAGTAAGGCTCGAAATCTTGACACGGACCTTTAACATCACCAAGTTCTCCAACCTCAATCATCACAAATCCCGGGTCCAGACGTGACCCCCCCCCATGCCCCAAACTGCGCTAGGGCGGTCACCTCCGCGACCCCGAAGTGCAAGATCATCATGGGCCTAACATGCGCTCTGTAGAAGACATCTATTTTGCTATTCCACCTAGGGGGCACACACGCACCACCAGCGGGTTGCTTCTGCTGTATTTACTCACAGCGGAAGTTGATATGCGGGTGCCGGCAATGGATGTCCTCTGGCACCTGCAGTGAGTGAGTAATCACAGCAGAAGCTGCCCGCTGGTGGTGGTGCGTGCGTGTCACCTAGGCGGAAGTGCAGAATCACGTATATATATATATATATATATATATATATATATATATATACATATATGTGATTCTGCAGAGAACTGCTACTTGGTTAAACACAGAAAATTGTGTAAAAGTAGATATGATTGTTTTTCTTGCTTCTGACGCCCAAGTACATTTAGCCTAACTTATAGAATAATTATGAGAGAAATTTGTTAAATATAAAAGTTGTCATTATTTGATTATTTGTTTCACTAATATTGTTTTTTTTATGCGATACTCAAGAATACAATTTTACATGATTACCATTAAATTATTATTTTGATTATAGATGGCTGATTCCAGTTACTCTCCCAACCCCTTCACCGTTCTACCAGTGAGATCTATGCATAATGTCAGCCTTCATTTGCTTTTGTTTGACTTAGAACAAGTTTTAGAACTTTTACAGTCTTCTCAAGCCAGTGGCCTGAAGTCAGCAAACTCTTTTCACAGCTATGATGCACTAAAAACAGCAAAAAGTTCCTCAGAAAAAAGACCACTAACTCTTAAAAGAAATAAAACTGCTGGGTCATTGTATCAGATGGATGGGCCAGTTTCAGACATTGTTGTCAAGGAAATCTTCACCCGACCTTTAGAAGAAATTGGTGGCATAAAAAGACATAAGAAATTCAAAAGTACAAAAAAGAACAAGTCCCAGATGTCTGGAAAAATAGATGTAAATATGGTTACTGATGCTGCAAAACTTCTACTTTCCTGCTTTTTGCCTTGGGGTATAGATAAGGAACTCGACAACTTTTGCGTTAAACACTTGGACATCCTAAAGCTGCAAGGATCTATTACTTTTGGACTCATATCGGATGTGGATCATTTATGTTTAATGCTACCTGGATGGAATCAAATAAACAATGATACAACTGGAGATTTTTCACATAATCTACTGTCAAAGAAAGTGAATGAACTTTCGGCAAAATACTCCCTTGTGACACAAAAACAAAAAAACAAAAAAGATCAACTAGAAAAACACATTTCAGCCATGATAGGCTTGGATCCCCTTTTACATTTTCTCAAAAAGCTGTTATGTGTCAGTAAAACTCTTCGAATGGATGGCTCAAAATGTAACCAGTCCGGCAGGTAAAATATTTTCAAAAGGTGATTTTGTATATTTAGTAGTATGTGCTAAAAGTTGGACATGGCTCCTTTTAGTAAGTACATTAAATACTGGTACTTCTTTATCAGGAATGCTAAATGGTCTAACTACTACAGCACATCAACAGCTCAAGAAAAGGGGTGGATAGTCATAAGAAGTCAATGAGGTAGATTTTCTTAATAGATAGAGAAACTCTCAGGCCTCGTACACACGATCGGTTAAACCGATGAGAATGGTCTCATGGACCGTTTTCATCGGTCAAAACCGATCGTGTGGGGGCCCCATCGGTTATTTATCCATAGGTTAAAAAAAGCAATCTTGTTTTAAATTTAACCGATGGATACCTAACCGATGGGAAAAAAAGGATCGTTAGTAGGCACAACCATTGGTTAAAAATCCACGCATGCTCAGAATTAAGTCGACGCATGCTTGGAAGCATTGAACTTCCTTTTTTTCAGCACGTCGTTGTGTTTTACTTCACCACGTTCTGACACGATCGTTTTTTTAACCAATGGTGTGTAGGCGCGACGGGCCATCAGTCAGCTTCATCGGTTAACCAATGAAAACGGTCCATCGGTCCGTTCTCATCGGATGGACCGATCGTGTGTACGCGGCATAACATTCACTTAGAAAAATCAAGCTGTCTTAACTTTGAATACCCAGTCACATGCAGGGGAACTATAAAAAACCACAGTGAGCTTTTTTTTGCTCCTTTAGTAAG
Source organism: Rana temporaria (assembly GCF_905171775.1). Lineage (NCBI taxonomy): Eukaryota > Metazoa > Chordata > Amphibia > Anura > Ranidae > Rana > Rana temporaria. The sequence goes on along the minus strand of NC_053491.1, from coordinate 68,095,346 downwards.
TCGTCCCAATGGGACGTTGCCATCACAAAGATATGAAGAGCTTGTATAAAACGTTAAGGGGCACATTGCTATTATATGTGATAGTTGCTCCTGAATAAGGATGAGCCGAACACCCCCCTGTTCGGTTCGCATCAGAACTTGCGAACACACCAAATGTTCGTGTAAACTTTAGAACCCCGTTAAAGTCTATGGGACTCGAACATTTGAAATCTAAAGTGTTAATTTTAAAGGCTAATATGAAAGTTATTGTCCTAAAAAGTGTTTGGGGACCTGGGTCCTGTCCCAGGAAACATGTATCAATGCAAAAAAAAAGTTTTAAAAACGGCCGTTTTTTCAGGAGCAGTGAATTTAATAATCCTAAAAGTGAAACAATAAAAGTGTATAGCCGCTTCCCCTATATAAGAAATGTCACAGCTCCAGCGTGTCATTCCGCTGGGCTGTGTCCAGCGGAGAGAGGAGCTCGCCTGCTGCGCTCTGGACGGATGGATCTTCTCATCGCTGGACCGGACCGCTGATCACCTGTCGCTGGAGAGATCATCCGTCGCTGGATAGAAGACCACGTTGGAGCGGGGGGCCGGGCCGAGAGTGGATTCACATCGCTGGATTTATTTTTTATTTTTTTATTAATAAAGGATTTTTTCTACGGTGTCTGTGTGTTTTTTTTTTAACTACTAACACTTCCTTCGTGAAATGGTAGAGGTACAGTGTACCCCATTACCAATTCACATGGGGGGGCAGGATCAGGGGGTCCCCTTTGTTAAAGGGGTCTTCCAGATTCTGATAAGCCCCCCGCCCGCAGACCCCCACAACCACCGGGCAAGGGTTGTGGGGATGAGGCCCTTGTCCCCATCAACATAGGGACATCCTCCCCATGTTGAGGGCATGTGGCCTGGTGCGGTTAAGGAGAGGGGGGGGCCACACTCTGTCCCCCCCTCTTTTCTGCGGCCGGCCAGGTTAACGTGCTCGGATAAGGGTCTGGTATGGATTTTTGGGGGAACTCCACGCCATTTTTTTTTAAATTTTGGGGTGGAGTTCCCCTTAAAATCCACACCAGACCTGAAGGTTCTGGTATGGATATTTGGGGGGAACCCCACGTCATTTTTTTTTAAATTGGAGTTCCCCTTAATATCCATATCAGACCTGAAGGGCCTGTTAATGGAATTTCCGGGGACCCCCAGCTTTTTTTTTTTTATGAATGAATCATCTCTGAATTGCCAGAGCCGACAATTCATTAGAGCCGCAAAGCTGGTTTTAAATGCCTTTTTTTCTTTCAGAAATGACACTTTGTGCAGGGACAGTTCTATGTACGGGAAACATGCGCTTTTTCACATGCTGACTTTACACCCCCCCCTAGGTACGAAATTTAAAGTAATATTACACTTTTATTGTTTCACTTTTAGCATTATTAAATTCACTGCTCCTGAAAAAACGGCCGTTTTTAAAACTTTTTTTTGCATTAATACATGTTTCCTGGGACAGGACCCAGGTCCCCAAACACTTTTTAGGACAATAAATTGCATATTAGCCTTTACAATTAACACTTTAGATTTCTCCCATAGACTTTAACAGGGTGTTCCGCGGCTTTTCGAATTTGCCGCGAACACCCCTAATTGTTCGTTGTTCGCCGAACAGGCGAACAGGCAATGTTCGAGTCGAACATGAGTTCGACTCGAACTCGAAGCTCATCCCTACTCCTGAATGATCAAAGAAAGAAACATGTTTGGTATTATTCATACCTAGGATTTTTCCTACGGAAAGTTGTGTGTGTTATTGTAGCTTTAAATAATTCTGTGCATTTTTGTTATGTAATGTTTCTTACAATCACAACCAAACGGTAAAGCCCAAGTACAAAATTTCCTTTCAGTTTAGTTTCATTATTAAAGTGGTTGTAAACCCACTTTTTTGACTTTTACCTACAGGTAAGCCTATAATAAGGATTACCTGTAGGTAAGGAGAATATCTCCTAAACCTACACGGTTTAGGAGATATTCCCGTCGCAATGCGCCGCAGCGCATGCGCAGGGGGGATCTATGGCAAAAGGACTGGCAGCCGCCAGACCTTGCCGAGTTTAAATCTCCTGCGCGCACGCGCGGGAGTGACGTCATCGCCGCTCCAGCCAATCACAGCGCTGGAGCGGCGATACCCGGAAGACACGCCAGGCAAGAGGACATCTCGCTCGGCGTGGACCAGGTAAGTTCTACACACCTCGTTCCGAGGTAAGTATTTCACAATGAGCTAATATGCGTGCATATTAGCTCATTATGACTTTTGCCTTGCAGGAGAAAAAAAAATGTTTGATGCGGGTTTACAACCGCTTTAAATGGTCTTTATTTAGTCTTGTAACAGCATTTTTTATGGGGTAGCTGAATTAGATGAGTGGTTCCTTATCCAAGCTTTCATGCACCTCTGCATACACACATGCATTAGGACAAGCATCATGAACAGTACAGAATAAACTACTGCCTGAAATTGTGGGTATCTAGCTAAAAAAAAAAAAAGATTATTTAGTATGATGTTTTGCAGATTTTTGCATGCATTTGTATGTACCCGTATTAATCTGCATTTAACACACACAGGCATATAACACGCACCTTTATTTTATGAGGGCAGTTTCAGGATTTAAAAAAAACAAACAACAACTTTGAATTAAAATAAGGGTCAGTGTCTATCAATGCAGCCTGATTAGTGCCCATCTGCAGTCTCAATGCAGCCTGATCATTGCCCATCTGCAGCCCATCTCCCATCAATGCAGCCTGATTAATGCCCATTTTTAGCCTCAATGCTCATCTGCAGCCTCACCATCTCTCATCAATGCAGCCTGAACAGTGCAGGAAATCACAGAGCCATCATCTCCTGATTACTCGGCTCTCACTCGGCTCTCAATCACACACACAGGCCCGCGTCCGCCATCGGCATTGGACCAGCTTCTGTGATAGACAGAACACTGGTCCAATGCCGGTGGCAGAGACGGGACTGTGTATGTGATGTGAGAGCCGAGTGAGAGCTGAGTAAACAGGAGATGACAGCTCTGTGAATTCCAGCGGTGCTCATCTCCCTCCTTCCCCTCCAAGGTACACTTTTGGCATATAACACCCATCCGTGATTTGCCCTCTGTTTTCAGGGGGAAAATTTGCGTGTTATGCGCCAATAAATACGATAAATTAAATCTGCACAATTAATATATCAGGCCCAATAAACTGTGTATAGCTAACAAAAGATGGTATGTTCGTTTTTAAAGCTAGAAGCCCAGCCAGTGGCGGCTGGTGTTTCTTTCTTTTGGGGGGGAGCAAACAGCAGTCCCCCGGGAGGACAGCCGGGGACATCAAAGCTTCGCACTTACCTCATCTATGAAGTGGGCGAGCAGCGTGTCCAGTGGCTTTCTTCCTCTTCCTATGGTGTGGATCACGACACCTTCCGACTCCTCCTCATCTAATAGGATCGCCTGAACTTCAGCCAATCGGGAACCGGGCACGATTCTTTAATTTGCTTTTCTAACATACCTGGGTGGGCTCCAAGCGAAATGCTCTGTGCTCAGAGTCCACCCTATTTTGAAGCCTATTAGAGCCTATTGCTCTAACTAGGTGCTTCAAAGAAAACACCCCCACCAATGTAATTCATGTCCTGAAAGGGGCCTGACGCATGAATAGGGGGTGGCCGCGGATAGATTCATGCTATGCATGAACCTATCCATTAACCATATAGGGGGTAGCGTGTATAGAGGGGGCAGCACCCGTGCGCCCTTAATGGATGGGCTGCCCTTGAGCCCAGCAATGTACTATTGAGGTTTTAGATCTTTCCCCTAAGTGTTCTGAAACTATGACTTATCTATAGTTGTTATGAAGACACTAATACTTAAAGTGATGTTAAAGGCTTTTTTTTTTAATTAAAATAAAAAAGATGCTTATCTTACCTGCTCTGTGCAACGTTATTGCACAGAGTGGTCCCTTACTGCCTCTTTGGAGGTGCTCTGTCAGTGCTGTCCACTCCTTCATCTTCTAAGTACCCTCTAATCAAATCTCGCAATCGCTCCTGAGCCAGGTTGTGGGTGTCCATAAACACACACAGCGCTGATAAGTCATGCTTGCTGCTCCCTCCTCACAGTAGTTTGGTTACAGCAGCAAGAGCCCATGGCTCCTGTTGCTGTCCGTCTCCTCCTGAGCATTACTGCAGCTGGGGACAGTGCTAGATTGGTGGGAAGAGTCAGGTAGTTGAAGTAACATTATCATACAAGGTGCAAAAATGCCTATATGTCAAGAAAGGTCAGGCACAAGACATGGGTAATACAGATGACAGATGATTACAGGGGCTCCATCTTGTAACTGGATCAAAGGACCTGGAGTTCCTCCAAGCTTATATGTTCATATCTGTATATGGTCTTACAGCATGGAAAAGATGGAGGCTTTACGTGGCAAATGGAGAAGTTCTGAGCATTTTACTTCATCATTTCCTGCATTTACTACAGAGATACTACATGGTGAGTTTGCCAAACTACCAAAATGTTAAATAAATCAAGCTCCAGTTTTTCAAAACTGGTAAAGAATGAATATATTCTATGCAATTTTATTAGCTTAAGTCAATGCATGTTGTTTTTTTTGTTTTTTCGTGTATCCACTAACAGATAGGAATGGGTCCAGTATCACTGATCCAGAAAACACGGCATTAATGAAAATAGTATCTACTTGGAAGGATCAAACAATACAAGTAAGAAATTCCAATGTTAAATACAAATTCATTGTTTTAATTAAATTCCATCAAATTGGCACTCTGGGCATTATTGTCAACGTGTTGGGACGATGAGTCCCTGTTGTCCATGACAAACAAAAACACTCTGTTTTTTTCTGTTTCTGATGAGGTGTGGAAGACAATACAAAAGAGACAGGTTAAAAAAAGGCAAAACATTTTCTTTAATTTTGGATATAGTGGTCAGGGTTTAGATTTTTTTTTAGGAATTTATTTTTGTCTGTGCCCCCATTCGGGAGTTTCATCCTCTATATGTGTCCTGTTTGCAATCACCATTAGCATTGAAAATTAAAGTAATAGAAAATCCCAAATTTTGGGATTATCCCAATGTAGCGCTACCCCCGCAGGAGCCGCTGGTTGTTTGTGGGATTGGCGTATTGAGTTACCTTGCAGGGTGTCTAGGGGTGATACTAGTGAGTTGAGGCAATGAGCGAAGGTCCAGTCATCAATTGGGTTTTCTTCAATGCTTTATTCCAGGGCCCAACATGGCCAACATCAACATAAGACAAGACAGGAAAGGTTGATGAAGCATGAGAACAACTTTAGTATCAGGCCTTGGATATGAAGAAGAGCAGTCCTGCTCTTAGTACTAATGAGATCAGTTCGTCGCCACTCTAGCCAGAGTGGGTAAAGTGCCCCCGGACAGACCTCTGCCACAAGCCTGGCAGCCGAAATGTCACTTGCAAATCGCTGGGAGGAACAGACCTCTGCCACAGGCCTGACTCTGGACCACTGCCACAGGCCTAGCGATTTAGGGTGCAATATTTGGATTCAGCAAATCCTCCCAGTAAATTCAGTTAAAGCCACCAGTTGACAGCTGCAATATACCTGTCAGTATCGTGGTGACCAGATCCCAGATGGTTCGTTCAGGCCTCCTGGATAACCTCTCTCTGGGTTCTCCCTGTGCCGATTCCCCACCGCACAGCTCTCAGCTTAGGATCCTCTTAGCCAAGGTTGGGACCCAGCAAGTCGCTGGGGCACCTTTCCGCATCAGGATGGAGCTCCGCATGGTGCGCAACTCCGGCCAGGTAGGTCATGGTGGCGGGGTCCATGGATGCACGCACCCTGAAGGTGGATGCCGCACCTGGAACTCGGACCCCGCGAAAAAGACTTAGAATCAATGGCGTCTGCCCCAGATATACCCCTCCCCAGCACGCCCAGCGAGGGAAAACTCCTCTAATTGGCTGCTGGGCAAAAGTGGCTCTGCCAGAACCCCTCTAGCGCCAACTGCCGCCCAGAGGTGGAAACGCACCCCTGAAACGCAGACTGACCTACAAGCTAGTTCTGAAAGGACAGCAGCCCTGCAATTTAACAAATTGTGAATGGGAGCAAAAAAACTCTCCCATTCCCCACTAACTTTAGCGTAGTGCCCGTACTGAAAGTAAGGGGGCGCTACACCCAGAAAAGTAATAGAGGGGAAATATTGCAAATGAGGACACCAATTCAGATGACCTGGGGATCGCCAAAGGATTCCCTTAATTTGCAGGGATTTTCTCTCACTTCCTGTTTTGGCTATGGTACAGGAGGTGAAGGTAAATATCCCCAATGAAGTACAGATGGCAAAAAATAAACCAACAGGGGTTAAAACCGCTATCTTACTCTATTCAAAATGGAAAAAAAAAGTTTTGCCTATAGTTCTACTTTAAGGCCAATTGGGGCCCTAAGTAGGGTAGTGACTTTGCCCCACCATCTCTAATAAGAATTGCAGCAGCCATAGAGAAACTTTGTCATTTGCATTGTCTCTACTGCCATGGCACCATCAGACACCAAATTCCAACAAAGACATTCTCATTTTTGAAGTAACATGTGGGTACCCAGCATGGCGATGTTGCCCTGGTTTACTGCGGATGCATGAAGGTGGCCTTTTGGATTATCCACGTCTGCTGTAATGGCTGTATGTTACGGACAACAAGTATAGATTCACTGGTTCTTTAAAGTGGTTCTAAAGCCTAAACATTTTTTTAGCTTAAAGCATTCCTTGAGGCAATGCTTCAATATCTGTTTTTTAATATTAGACATGGAATCTTGGATTTTGGAAAGAGGAATCACTTCGGGAGAGGCAAAGACTGAGCACAAGTTTTTTTAATGATGTGCTATTCTATTCTGCCATTATACACAGAGGGCTTCCAGTTAAAATACTAAATATGAGTATTTTCTTAATATGGTTTAGAAACGCTTTAAAAATAATATTTTTGATAAAATGCATTGATGGTCAAGCCTTTCCTTTGACTAGGCTGCTATTTTCTGCTAAAGGTGTTTTTATACCACCTATTAGCATTGTTTAACATTTCTGATGATAATCATCTTGTGATGGTGTCATTGCCAATGTATAAGACCAACACATATTAACTTGGATTGCTAATACAGGACAGAAGGCATGGCATGTTCTATACAGCTTTCTATTGAATTTTGAACAATTTGGCAACTTACATTTATAGTAAGGTACATGTAAAACCGATGACAGCAAAGTACCCATGGTCTGTTTAGACAAAATTAGTGCTAGAGAGTAACTTGTTTTGATTTATGAATTCTAGGTAACAGAAGCAATGCAAGCAGTTTTACTGTCCGAAATCAAAAGATGGATGGAAACATTGAGACAAACAGTGATAACAACTCAACCAGTCTGTGCAGTCGATTACGGACAGTTACAGCTACCTTTACAATGTGAGCCCTATGAGCAATCTGAGCAAGTGTTTAACGATTCTCCTATGCAAGGTAAGTAGAATTTATGGAATTCTATAAAAAAATAATTGTATTGCTGTTATGTCATTAGAACACCAAGGTCAACATAACTATTTGTTTCACATTTTAAGATATTCAAAGAGGATCTTCGATCTTAAAAAAAAAAGAAAAAAAAAAAAAGTCAGCAGCTACCACCTGGGAATCCAGTGCTGTACTCACCCAGGTCGTTTCTTCACCAATCTTCAGGTCTTTGGTCATCTTGACTGTGGGAAGCCGGTTGTGTCTCACAGCTGGCTATCCACTGTGCATGTGCAAGACGCGTTACACTTTCTCAATGGTCGCGCAGTCTCCTAGGACCTGTGATGTGTCCCAGGAGGTTGTGGGCAGGGAGGGGGGGAGTCAAACTTCCGCTCTTCTTGTCTAGGCAAGCAAAGCAGAAGTGGGAGTGTGCACCTATCAGAAATAGGTACCCGATCCTTGAAAAAAAAAGCAGGGGGAGGAGGAGGAAAAGAGGAACTTTCCTTTTCAGTTGAAGTTCCACTGTTTTTATGCCGCGTACACACGATCATTTTTCGGCATGAAAATAGCTTTGTTTTTCAAAAACGTCATTTAAAATGATCGTGTGTGGGTTTCACATAATTTTTCAGGTTCTGAAAAACGCCCCAAAAATTTTTCCAACATGCTGCATTTTTTAACGTCGTTTCAAACGATGTCGTTTTTCGGGTTGTAAAAAATGATCGTGTGTGGGCTAAAACGATGTTAAAAACCTGCGCATGCTCAGAAGCAAGTTATGAGACGGGAGCGCTCGTTCTGGTAAAACTACCATTCATAATGGAGTAAGCACATTCATCACGCTGTAACAGACAAAAAAGCACAAATCGTCTTTTACTAACACGGAATCAGCTAAAGCAGCCAAAAGGCGAATGGAACTTCCCCCTTATAGTGCCGTCGTACCTGTTGTACGTCACCGCGCTTTGCTAGATAATTTTTTTAAAACGATGGTGTGTAGGCAACATCGTTTTAATGATGAAGTTGGGAAAACTTTGTTTTTTCGACATCATGCTGAAAACAAGGTTTTTTTCCATGCTGAAAAATGACCGTGTGTACGCGGCATTACACCCATGAGATATCAAATCTAATGTGGTATCATAACTGACATGCTGAAATTCTCGCTTTTATCATGGGACATTTAGTCCATTAGCCTATAGCCAGGTAATGATTGTACAATGTGTACAGTGCATGCTTTTGAACTTGAAGTTTGAAGATACTGCTGGGAAAGAGAAACAGCTGCAACCTTTGAAATAGTAAAACAAAAGATTACAATGAACGTGGACAATATGCCCAATAGAGTGGGACTATATTGAACTATGAATGAGTATTTAATATTAATTTAACTAATTAAAGAAAGCCACTAACCTTTTCATTTTCTGTTTTATTTTCTTGCCTTCCCTGAGTAAGTCACTGATTTGTTGCTGTAGTGTTCTCTGATATTGCAGTGAGCTTTATTAGAGTATAACATGAAGCAGATCAATGCACAGCACCAAGCTCTCTTTGAAGTATACTGTTGCTTCACATACATAGATGATACCTGAAAAAAAACAAAAAAAAATAACACTTACTGTTGCGCTATTCTGTTACATTTTTAATAAACAATCCTACTGAAACATCAGGAATCATTAAAAATCACATGAATTTGTTCAATCTGATATGATCTTTTTTAGATAGATCCGTTAAATCTGAACTGTTACCGCTTCTCACATACTGTATACTGCAAGTGGAATATATACTTAGGAAAAAAATTGTCATAGGACAAAACTTTGAAGGATTAAAAAAAAAAAATCTTGGTTTTTAATTTGTGAGACTGAAAGTACTCAAAAACTATTTAGACGTAAATTATTTTTGCAACTACACACAACAAGCCCACAGCAATCACCAAAACACAGCTGCAAATTGGTGCATTGGGAAATATAATATGTACCCTTAGCCAAGGGCTGTGTGGGTGATTTTTAATCTCAGACAATGGAAACATCTCTAAGAAACAAAATCGTTCTTTTGTGTTATTGTAGGAGGTTTTTTAAACTGGTAAAGTGTGTCTATACCCAAAACTATTTGTTACATCTTGAATAGAATAGGGAAGGGTTAAAACTAGTGCCATGCTATTTTGTTGCAGTCTATTTACCATTAGGGAAACTTCCCTTCACTTCCCTTCACAGAGAGACAACAGGACATTAGAAGAAATCTCCAAGTGGTGGTGGGGTTCCTATTATAGACAGCTGCCCCAGAATAGGTGTCCAAAACTAGTGGTAAGTCCTTCGACCAGTGACAGATATTTGACAGAAGATCCAACCCTTTCCCACACTATTCAAAACTGTGCGCTGAACAGTGCATTCTAAGCCCTGGTTGGGCAAAGATTCGCCCAGTCAGGGTGCAGTGAATAGCTGGTTGTTAAGGAGCAGGCCGCGGCATCCTTAAAAACGAATGAGTCATCAGCTGTCAATTGGCTTTCCCATCATCAGCTGTCAATGTTTCTGTTCGATTAATCTTTTTTTTTTTTACTCGATTAATTGACTCATTTCAATTAATTATAACGCACATACAGATCCAACTACTTTTAGCTGATCTCCTCCTTGCAGGCTGATTCCCAGTGCAGCTACCAACAACTGGAAAAATGGATAGCAGGATACAAAAAACACACAAAGGCAGCGCTCGATGGGAATAGCATTAAAACTTTTATAGTCTTCAAGTAGGTAACCAAATAAATATTGCACTGGAGATAAAATCGATGTAGCTACATAAACTGTAAAAATGGTGAGAGTAATACCAAACGGTACCAAAAGCAGTCATAAAAACATGTAGCTAAGTATGATACTGGTATAAAAATGTGTACAACAATACCACTGCTGAATCCAGATGAGGAGAGGTTAACATCAGTCCGTCGGCATGTAGATGTCCCATGAAGGGAACTATCACAACTCCCAGTGGATGGTTGTAGAATCCCAGGTTGATGGAGGGAAGTGATAGAGGGAAGTGTAACAGCCCTTGCGTGTGGCAGATAGTAAGGTCCCGCCGGCATGCAGATATGAAGGCACAGCAAAGGAGCCCTTCAGATGGACACGACAAGCCCCGCAGGTGTCCGTGACGTCACCAGATCTCCGACGGAACTCCCTGAAGGCCCAGAAGCCGGCGGAGAGGTGAGTACCAATCAAAAGAATTTTAATTGATCAAAAAGATTTTGATCGATCAAAAAAATTAAAGATTAATCGATTAATTAAAAGTTAATTTGCACAGCCCTAATTTTATATATATATATATATATATATATATATATACACACACACACAAACTATATTACCAAAAGTATTGGGACACCTGCCTTTAAATGCACATAATCTTTAATGGCATCCCAGTCTTAGTCCGTAGGGTTCAATATTGAGTTGGCCCACCCTTTGCAGCTATAACAGCTTCAACTCCTCTGGGAAGGCTGTTCACAAGGTTTAGGAGTGTGTCTAAGGGAATGTTTGACCATTCTTCCAGAAGCGCATTTGTGAGGTTAGGCACCGATGTGGACGAGAGAGCCTGGCTCGCAGTCTCTGCTCTAATTTAGTCCAAAGGTGTTCTATCGGGTTGAGGTCAGGACTCTGTGCAGGCCAATCAAGTTCCTCCACCCCAAACACACTCATGAATGTCTTTATGGACCTTGTTTTGCGCACTGGTCCAAATCATTTGGTGGAGGGGGATTATTGTATAATAATGTTTTTCAGAGATTGGGCTTGGTCTCTTAGTTCTAGTGAAGGAAAATCATAAGGTGTCAGCATACTAAGACATTTTGGAAAAATGTAATGCTCCCAACTTTGTGGGAACAGTTTGGGGATGGCCTCTTCCTGTTCGAACATGACTGCACACCAGTGCACAAAGAAAGGTCCATAAAGACATGGATGAGCGAGTTTGGGGTGGATAAACTTGACTGGCTTGCACAGTCCTGACCTCAACCTGATAGAACACCTTTGGGATGAATTAGAGCGGAGACTGTGAGCCAGGCCTTCTTGTCCACATCAGTGCCTGACCTCACAATAGCACTTCTGGAAGAATGGTCAAACATTCTCATAGACACACTCCTAAACCTTGTGGACAGCTTCCCAGAAGAGTTGAAGCTCTTATAACCGCAAAGTTTGGGCCAACTCAATATTGAACCCTACGGACTGAGACACGGATGCCATGTGCGTGTAAAATCAGGCATCCCAATACTTTTGGTAATATAGTTTGTGTATGTGTGTGTATATATATTATATACCATTTTTCCCCATTTTTATAAGTGATCACATACCCTCTGTTCTGAGCTGTATAATGATCTCAGAGAAGTGGGGGAGGAGAACAGCAGCACACTGATCTTCCCCAGTGAATGGATGTGCGAGGGTGGGGGCTGTCAGGACAAGTCTGATCATTGGAGGAGTGCAGGCTGAGCTCCTAGCACAGCTAGAGAACTGACCACGCTGTGCTCTCCTGCCAAAAAACAAAGAGAACAGGATACTTTTTAACACAAGTGCATGGTACAAATGTTGGGCTTACATATTCTTTAAGTTCCATTTTTGTTGGTTTATTTTCCATGAAAAATTAATAAGCAACTGTGAAGTCTTTTTCTTAATTCATACGATTTCCTATTGTTCCTGTTAGAAGTTTACTTATAAAAAGAAAAAAAATAGTAATCTCTTGATACATTTGGGGTCCCAAGATTGTTATTATTAGATTAATCTATGAAACAATGAAAAAGTCATATTTAATCCCCAGAAAGTATGTATTTGACATTTGGGGTGACAACATCACAAAGTTTGGACATTTTAATAAACAAGGAATTATTAGGTGGCTTTATATCATTTTAAATTTGTAATGATTTTTAGTTTTATATAACTGTTAATTGATTTGGGACTTGAATATTTGTGCATAGAATGCCATATCGCTACGAATTTCTGCTTTTTTTCAGTTTTTATTAAAGTTGTAATTATGACGCAATTAAATAGAGCAATACTAATATTCACTCTTGGTAGTCAAATATATTCTCTTCCTTCTTCTTAATTTTTTGCATGGTTCCATCCATAAAATTTACTTTGCAGTATTCATCAGCAATAAACATAAGCATTGGGGGCCAAATTCTCAAAAACTCTGCGTAACTTAAATTTCAGCAGTTAAGTTACACTGACTTAAAATTTCTACCTAAGTGCCTGATCGTCAAAGCACTTAGGTAGAAATTACACGCTGTGTAACTTAAGTGCCGCCGTCGTAAGGCGGTCCTCCTCTCCTGGGGGCGTTTAAAATTTAAATGAGGCGCGCTCCCGCGCCGGCCGTACTGCGCATGCGTGTGACGTCATTTTCCCGACGTGCAGCGCGCGAACGTAATTAACGCCGGTCGGCTTTGAGAATTTCGACGGGACACTAAAGTTGCGACGGGTGAAAAAAAAAGACGCGCCGGGAAAACAAATAATTATAAAAAAAAATGACAGCATCGCTCAGCATGCATTCCTGAGAGGGAGAACTCCATGCCAATTTTCAAAGAAAAAAACGGCATGGGTTCCCCCCCCAGGAGCATACCAGGCCCTTAGGTCTGGTATGGGTTGTAAGGAGACCCCCCCCACGCCGAAAAATTGACGTAGGGGGTCCCCCTACAATCCATACCAGACCCGTATCCAAAGCACGCTACCCGGCCGGCCAGGAATGGGAGTGGGGACGAGCGAGCGCCCCCCCCACTCCTGAGCCGTGCCAGGCCGCATGCCCTCAACATGGGGGGGTTGGGTGCTCTGGGGCAGGGGGGCGCACTGCGGGCCCCCCCACCCCAGAGCACCCTGTCCCCATGTTGATGAGGACAGGACCTCTTCCCGACAACCCTTGCCATTGGTTGTCGGGGTCTGCGGGCGGAGGCTTATCGGAATCTGGGAGTCCCCTTTAATAAGGGGGCCCCCAGATACCGGCCCCCCACCCTAAGTGAATGGATATGGGGTACATCGTACCCCTATCCATTCACCTGTAGGCAAAAAGTAAAATGTAGTAAACACACAACACAAGGCTTTTTAAAATATTTTATTATTCTGCTCCGGAGGCACCCCCCTGTCTTCGTTATTAGCTCAATTACCAGGGGGGGCTTCTTCTTCCGCTCTCCGGGGGTCTTCCACTCTCCGGGGGTCTTCCGCTCTCCGGGGGTCTTCTCCGCTCTCCGGGGGGGCTTCTCCGGACTCCGGGGGGCTTCTTCCATCTTCTCCCCTCTTCCGCTCTTGACTCGGCGAACCCCGGTTCTTCTGCAGCTCTCCGGTGCCTTCTTCTTCAGCGCTGGCTGCCTGCTATGTTTGTGTGTTAGCTAGATTTCAAACAGGCAGCCGGCGCGGTCTTCTGTGACGCCAGGGTCTTCTGGTCTTCTGTTCTTCCGATGTTGCCTCGTCGCCTGTTGTCGCTGTAATGATGGAAGCGCGCCTTGCATCACATTTATATAGGCATCACCGTCCCATCATGCTCCGGTAGGTACCCACGTGGTGGGTGCACGTGGGTAGGCACCCACCACGTGGGTACCTACCGGAGCATGATGGGACGGTGATGCCTATATAAATGTGATGCAAGGCGCGCTTCCATCATTACAGCGACAACAGGCGACGAGGCAACATCGGAAGAACAGAAGACCAGAAGACCCTGGCGTCACAGAAGACCGCGCCGGCTGCCTGTTTGAAATCGAGCTAACACACAAACATAGCAGGCAGCCAGCGCTGAAGAAGAAGGCACCGGAGAGCTGCAGAAGAACCGGGGTTCGCCGAGTCAAGAGCGGAAGAGGGGAGAAGATGGAAGAAGCCCCCCGGAGTCCGGAGAAGCCCCCCCGGAGAGCGGAGAAGACCCCCGGAGAGCGGAAGACCCCCGGAGAGTGGAAGACCCCCGGAGAGCGGAAGAAGAAGCCCCCCCTGGTAATTGAGCTAATAACGAAGACAGGGGGGTGCCTCCGGAGCAGAATAATAAAATATTTTAAAAAGCCTTGTGTTGTGTGTTTACTACATTTTACTTTTTGCCTACAGGTGAATGGATAGGGGTACGATGTACCCCATATCCATTCACTTAGGGTGGGGGGCCGGTATCTGGGGGCCCCCTTATTAAAGGGGACTCCCAGATTCCGATAAGCCTCCGCCCGCAGACCCCGACAACCAATGGCAAGGGTTGTCGGGAAGAGGTCCTGTCCTCATCGACATGGGGACAGGGTGCTCTGGGGTGGGGGGGCCCGCAGTGCGCCCCCCTGCCCCAGAGCACCCAACCCCCCCATGTTGAGGGCATGCGGCCTGGCACGGCTCAGGAGGGGGGGGGCGCTCGCTCGTCCCCACTCCCATTCCTGGCCGGCCGGGTAGCGTGCTTTGGATACGGGTCTGGTATGGATTGTAGGGGGACCCCCTACGTCAATTTTTCGGCGGAGGGGGGGTCTCCTTACAACCCATAACAGACCTAAGGGCCTGGTATGCTCCTGGGGGGGAACCCATGCCGGTTTTGAATTTAAAAATTGCCGTGGAGTTCTCCCTCAGGAATGCATGCCAAATGCCGTCGCTGGAATGGGCCTTTACAAGGTTTGGCTAACTTTCCACATTGTAAAACCAGCCCTAATTTTGCGCCGGCAAATTCGGAACTTAGGCAGAAATCAAAGTGCTGAAATGCTTTGAAAATCTACTTAAGTCCTCATTTGCATACGCAAAGCTGGATTTCAATGAGAAATGCCCCCAGTGGCGGATGCGGTACTGCATCCTAAAATCTGACCGTGTAAGTGTCTTACACATGTCAGATTTTCTGCCTAACTTTGGAAAAAGCCTTTTGAGAATCGTTTCCAAAGTTAGGCACAGAGATACGCAGGCTGAACAGCAGTTAAGTCTGCGTATCTCTTTTGAGAATTTGGCCCTGGATTTTTATTTTTTTTATTTTTTTACTTACTCTTACCCTGCTGTTGTAAAGGGTCGCCTTGTAATCTGCCTCTTCCTCTTCCTGACACCTGATGTAATTTCCCTCGGCGCCTGTGCTCGCTAGTGCCCCTGTGAGATGTGTTATCATTTCCCAAGAGTCAGTGGGCAGCGCCAAGGGCTTTGTTGCCATCACAACAGAGCGGGTACTTCCGACAACGTCGCCCATTGTGATGGCAATGTGAGAAGTTTACAACGCTTTGATAAGGTCATACTGCGCATGCGCGAGAATGGGCGGTGCATGCTGGTCGCTCAGCTGCACCGTATCCCAAAACATTATGCTTCACATGCCCACAAGCAATATGGGAATAGCCAGGAAGTAATAATATAAGTTATTTTATTTTTTTGTACTAAACTGGACATCAGGGGACGGAATTTTAAAAAGATGTGAGTGTTATATGTTAATGTTTTGAATTTATCAAATGTTTTAAAAAATATATACATAAAATGTCAGTGGAACTATGCTTTAGTAAGAAAGAACCATGGTCATCAAGAGAAAAGAACAATAATTGGGGTTCCAAAATCTGTTTTCTGGGGGCCTTAATTTAAAAAATAAATAAATACATGCCATTGGTCACCTAGTACATTGGGAATCATGATTGAAAATGCATGAAATAATAGTTGTCGATGTTGTCTAGCAAGCAATACATTTCTGTATATGGTGGACCATCGGCATATTTTTTCTCTCTCTACATCAATAATACCTGCAGCATAGTCACACCAGGAACACTTATTGTAAACAGAGATGTTATTGTACAGTAAATGACCACCAGTAAGTCTCCTTCTGCTATCATTATTTGGAACCCAGGAAACTCCATTAGGTTAGTATTTATTTACATAAACCATGTGTTATAAACTGGTAAATGGCTGAAAGTGAGTTTCCTGATTTAATATTCCCCAGACTATATACTGTTTATTTTAATTCTATTTTCCCCTTTAAAATTGCTAGCATAATATTTGGAGTTTCAAATGGCACTTATTTCTCGTAAGCGAACGCATATCCATTTATATTTTAGCTTCCAGCTTTCCACTTCAGCTTAATATTAAATCATCTTTATCTTATTCAATTGCATTTTTTTCTTTCCTTCCCATGGCTTATCCATAAATGTTCTATATGGAGAATGGCAAGCTTGCTGAGTCTTCTAAACTTAAAGCTTATTCGCTCTTTCCTTTGTGCTTTTTACTGGAGAACTCCTTAATGTAGTAGAAATCAGATTTGGTGTGTATTTTTACACAAAATCAAATTGCACAGGCGCCACAACAGCACTTGCATTTCTTTCCAAACACTAAGGAGGATAAGGTTCCACCACCAGTTCCCACCGCAGGGAAGCTACCTTACAGGAAAGGCCTTTCTATACAATGGACCTGGCTTATTTCTTAGAAATCACCTTCTTTATTTTCATGTCAGCTTTCTGTACTGGACATGTAAGTGAAATACATTCTGGTGCAAATAATATAGCAATGATTGTTAAAATACAGATGTTTTTATAACCCTGTAGAATCATCATACACATGGTGCTACTTTGTCCGCCTTTCATTTTTAATCTTTATTGTTGTTTCAGATAACATTAAAGTGTTTTGGAAAACATGAGCAAGTTGGGGATCACAAATTGCATCATTAGCTTCTAAGTATTGTAAGAACTCACTTCAAGTGATAAAGCTTTAAGGGCTCAGTCACTAGCTTTCTTCTTTTAAGAGCTTTTTTTGCCCAATTGTATTAGAAAGAAAGCTCAGAAAACACAAAACATGATATTCCCTTGCAGGTGTATTCAGCATTGCACTTCCATCAAACAAAACAGATGACATTTAGCCAATGGCGGACTAAGCAGGGGGCGAGGGGGGCGGGCCGCACCGGGTGCCACACACTGGGGGGGTGTCAGGCCGACGCCCCCCCCCCCCCCCCCTCCGTGACTGAGGCATGGCGCGGTGACAGCATGATTGACGGCAGACTCGGGACCCGGCCGCAATGATCCCCCTTCTCCGTGGCAGCGCAGCGCCGCGGCTCTGATACTATCGGCTGTGACTGTCTGACAGTCACACAGCCGACCCAAGCAGCGTGAAGCTGCGGCCGCCTCCCCCTCCTCCGTACAAGTGCTCTAACACTCGGCACGCTGATCATCACTTTACATCAGCAGCATTACGGGTCTGAAGGCAAGGGGGGGTGTCACTCTGCACTATTGTAAGGGGGGGTTCTGTATATGAGGGGGGGTTCTGTATTGTGGGGGGTGTTCTGTATATGAGGGGGGGTGTTCTGTATAGGAGGGGGGTTCTGTATTGTGGGGGGTGTTCTGTATATGAGGGGGGGTGTTCTGTATAGGAGGGGGGTTCTGTATTGTGGGGGGTGTTCTGTATAGGGGGGTTATGTATATGAGGGAGGGGGGGTCTGTATTGTAGGGGGTGGTATCTGTATGGGGGGGTTCTGTATTGTAGAGGGGGTGTTCTGTATTGTAGGGGGGTCTGAACTGTAGGGGGGTTCTGTATTGTATGGGGGTGGTATCTGTATAGGGGGGTTTTGTATTTGGGGGGGTTCTGTATTGTAGGGGGTGTTCTGTATTGTAGGTGGTGGTATCTGTATGGGGGCTTCTGTATTGTAGGGGGGTTCTGTATTGTAGGGGGGTGTTCTGTATTGTAGGGGGTGGTATCTGTATGGGGGGTTCTGTATATGAGGGGGAGGGGAGTGGTATCTGTATGGGGGGGTTCTGTATATGAGGGGGGGTTCTGTATTGTGGGGGGGTTCTGTATTGTAGGGGGGGGGTCTGATCTGTAGGGGTGGGTCCGTATTGTGGGGGGGGGGGTGTTCTGTATTGTAGGGAGGTCTGCACTGTAGTGGTGGGTCTGTATTGTAGGGAGGGGTTTGCACTGTCCAGAGGTGCAGTCTAATGTGCAGTCTAATGTAAAGGGATATAGAGGTGCTGTGTAATGTAAAGGGGTCCAGAGATGCAGGGTGATGTGTAATGTAAAAGGGTCCAGAGGTGCAGGATGCTGTGTAATGTAAAGGGGTCCAGAGGTGCAGGGTGCTGTGTAATGTAAAGGGGTCCAGAGGTGCAGGGTGCCGTGTAATGTAAAGGGGTCCAGAGATGCAGGGTGCTGTGTAATGTAAAGGGGTCCAGAGGTGCAGGGTGCTGTGTAATGTAAAGGGGTCCAGAGGTGCAGGGTGCCGTGTAATGTAAAGGGATATGTGGAGAGGGGTACACAGTAGTTACAAAGAGATATTAAAGAATGCAGGGGACGCAGTGGGGTGTTTTTACATTTTACCGTGGGGGTGCCAGATATAGGATCCGCCCCGGGTGCCAAATGCTCTAGGTACGCCCCTGCATTTAGCCTCCTAGCTTACACCTTTAGCATTGCTGCTCTGGCATTACCTTTGAAGCCCTTTGTCACCTATTATTATTATTATTATTATTATTATTATATTATTACAGAATTGTTATAGCGCCAACAGTTTATGCAGCACTTTACAATATAAAGGAGAGACAATACAGCTACAATACACTAAAATACAAGAGTATTACGAGGGCCCTGCTCAGAGGAGTTTACAATCTAATAGGGTGGGGAAGGTTGTAACTGTGGAGAATGAGCTGATGGAAGTGGTAAAAGATTAGGAAGTGGAGGCGTGATAGACTTCCCTGAAGAGATGAGTTTTCAGTGATTGCCTGAAGGCAGCTAGAGTAAGAGATAGCCGGAAAGGTTGAAGTAGAGAGTTCCACAGGATGGGGGAGGCTCTGGAGAAATCCTCGAGACAAGCATGGGAGGAGGAGACAAGGGAGCTTGAAAGTAGGAGGTCTTGAGAGGAGCGGAGAGGATGGTTTGGGTGATATTTGGAGACAAGTTTGGTGATGTAGCTTGGGGCAGAGTTGTGAATGGCTTTGTATATTGTGGTTAGTATCTTGAATTTAATTCACTGTGCAATCAGGAGCTAGTGTAGGGATTGGCATAGAGGGGTGGCAGACACTGAGCTGTTGGTAAGGTGGATAAGTCTGGCAGCAGCATTCATGATAGACTAAAAAGGGGATAGCCTATGGAGAGGTAGGTCAATAAGAAGGGAGTTGCAATAGTCAAGGCAGGGAGATAACAAGGGAGTAAGTGAGGAGCTTGGTGGTTTAATTTGTTAAAAAGGGGCGTATTTTAGAGATGTTACAGAGGTGAAGTCTACAAGCTTTTGACAACAATTGGATTTGGGGCTGAAAGGACAGGTCAGAGTGTAGGATTACACCTAGTACCCTGGAATGAGGGGAGGGACTGATGGTTGCATTATTGATTTTGATAGAAAAGTCATGGAGGGGGTCAGGGGGGGAATATTACCAGCTTGATTTTAGAGGGATTTAGTTTAGGGAAGTGGTGTGGCATCCATGCTGATATGTCAGTTAGTAAGTTAGCAATGCAAGAGGAGACTGAAGGATTGAAGTGTGGAGTAGACAGATAGATTTGGGTGTAATCAGCGTAAAGATGGTATTGGAAGCCGTGGGGGGTTATTAAGTGATCAAGGGAGGAGGTGTATATAGAGAAGAGAAGGGGTCCAAGAACAGAGCCTTGGGGACACCCACAGAAAGGGGCAATGGAGAGGAGACAGAGTTGTAGGTAACACTGAAGCAGCACTGTGATAGGTAGGAGGAGAACCAGGATAGAGCAGAATCTTTGAGGCCATGGGAACGGAGTTTATTGAGAAGGAGCAGGTGGTCAACAATCTCCTACAGACCGTCTTCATTAGGGATGAGCTTAGAGTTCGAGTCGAACAATTTGAGGTGTTCGCGGCAAATTCGAAAAGCCGTGGAACACCCTGTTAAAGTCTATGGGAGAAATCTAAAGTACTAATTTTAAAGGCTAATATGCAAGTTATTGCCCTAAAAAGTGTTTGGGGACCTGGGTCCTGCCCCAGGGGAAATGTATCAATGCAAAAAAAAGTTTTAAAAACTGCAGTTTTTTCGGGAGCAGTGAATTTAATAATGCTAAAAGTGAAACAATAAAAGTGAAATATTCCTTTAAATTTCGTACATAGGGGGGGTGTAAAATCCAAAAATCCACACCAGACCCCTTATCCGAGCACGTTAACCTGGCCGGCCGCACAAAAGAGGGGGGACAGAGTGCGGCCCCCCCCTCTCCTGAACCGTACCAGGCCACATGCCCTCAACATGGGGAGGATGTCCCCATGTTGATGGGGACAAGGGCCTCATCCCCACAACCCTTGCCCGGTGGTTGTGGGGGTCTGCGGGTGGGGGCTTATCAGAATCTGGAAGACCCCTTCAACAAAGGGGACCCCCAGATCCTGCCCCCCCTATGTGAATTGGTAATGGGGTACCTTTAACTTGTAACCTGTAACTTTTTTTGGCATTGATACATGTCCCCTGGGGCAGGACCCAGGTCCCCAAACACTTTTTAGTACAATAACTTGCATATTAGCCTTTAAAATTAGCACTTTAGATTTCAAATGTTCGAGTCCCATAGACTTTAACAGGGTTCTAAAGTTCACACAAACATTTGGTGTGTTCGCAAGTTCTGGTGCGAACCGAACAGGGGGGTGTTCGGCTCATCCCTAGTCTTCATACACCATTCTGTGCACATACCTAGCAGCCCCTGTCTCTGTCTCAGCTAGGTGGAGTCCTCCTGATTTCAAAAGCAGAAATCTCCTCTGTCTGCCAGGGTGGAGCCCAGAACCCTAATATGGTCTCTCCTGAAAGTCCAGCACACACCTGCCCAATTAGTGCACTGATGTTCCCAAACTTATGCCCCGTGCACACGATTGGAATTTCCGATGAAAAAAAGTCCAACCGTGTGTATGCCCCATCTGTTTTCATTGGAAATTCCGAGGAATTCCGAGTTTAGATAGAGTACAACATGTTCTCTTTTAATCCGATGGAATTCAGTCAGAATTCTGATGTGATTTTGGCTGCTCAAAAGTCCAACCGTGTGTACGGGGCATTAGAACCAGAATTGGAGATTTCATCCCTCCCAGATCTCTATGAAATCTCCAAGCTCCAGGTCCCAAATCCAGTTTTACCAACTGATGAAGTCAGTTTCCTCTGAATGATACCATTTTTCTTGATGCATTCAACCTGCCTGGATGAGAATCCTGGGTCAATAACTATTTTCACACTGTGGTAGGGCACAGAACCGCCACAGTATTTAACAACCAATGTCATGAGTATTACATAAATATGATAAACTTGACATTTATAACCACTGAAATCATATAAGTCTATATAAACACACAGCTTAGGAGAAAGGATATGGAAAAAGCAGGTGTGTCAAACCTTTTGACCTTCCTGGACCACATTGGAAGAAGAGGAATTGTCTTGGGCCACACAAAAAAAACAATAACAATAAGGATAGCTGATGGGCAGAAAAAGTCATGCAGATCACAAGTTAATGATCACGAATATAGATAATGCATGTATTTGAGTAATAAAACTTTTTTTTTTTTTATAATTTGTATTATAAAAGTAAAAGAGGACAACATAAAGATAGCACAATATTTGTCAAAATTTGATGTAGTAGTAATTCTCAATGAATTTTCAAGGTGTTCATCAGATATTTTTGTTCTAATTTTGCCCTTCGTGTGCTCCATCCATGAAAATAGTTGGTCACAAATTTAGGTTCTGACGAAAACTGATGACATGAATAAGGCATGATTGTGAAGAGTGGGATATTTTTGTTTCGGAAGATAAACTTATACGGTAAAAGTCCAGTAAAGAGACACTGTCAAATTTTTCTTTAGCCAAATGTGTTCACTAAGTGTAAACACATTTTTACAAAAAAAATCTACTTTTTAAGTAGAATTACAATTTTGTGTTGGGCTGCATTCATAGTGGTCTTGGGCCACAGAATGGACACCCCTGAAATACAGTAAGTGTCCAGGGTCTAGGAAATCACCTTGATTTTTATAGAGGGATTATTTTTGGAGACTTTGTAGAAAATCAAAGAACACACAGTATTGATTAGCTAGTAGTGAAATCATAACAGGAGAATAAAAGTGGAGGAAAACATTGGGATTGGAGAAGAAAGAAAGTGGCCCAGGTGGGAAAGTTTAAACTGTCAAGAGGGCAGTGGCGTCACTAGAGGGGGTGCGGGCCGCACCCAGATGACACCATCCTGAGGGTGACACAGCCCTACCTGGCATGTGTTCTCCTCCTCCTCTCTGTGTCTCAATCCTGGCTTGCTGCCCAAGACTACCATGGCCTGCTCTCCATCCGGCCGGCACGGCTGCACACTGTCCTCTCCTCTCCAGTTGCTGCCCTGGTGTTCCATGTACCAGAGCCACCCAAGTTTGTGCGGTAACGGGCGGGGGGTGTCAGCTTGCGATGGGAGGGATGTCCTCCGCCACCCCGAGGTGAGGTGTGGTCCTCATTTTTAGAGTTGTGTGAACAGTTCCGGCCAAGCAAAAGTTCTCCCCGAACATCATCTGTTCGTCCATTCGACAAACATCCAAATTTGCAGGGCACTCTGCGGTATGTTCCGAACGCTGCACCATGAGTATGGTGTGTGAGTATAATGGGAGTATAGCATAGTTTGTCAGTATAGTGTAGTGTCAGTATAGTGTGAGTATAGTGTGTTAGTGTAGTGCAGTGTTTAACATAACATTTAGTGCTGTATATAGTGTGTTTTTTGCTGTCTTTTTTAATTTTTTTGGTCTCCTGCCTGCCCCCCCTTTATAAAGTTTTTACATTTCTGTCAGCGTCCTCAATTTAAAGTGCACCGAACTCTATTTTTCATTCAACATAGTGCAGCCAATCACACGTTTCCTAGTTTGTATTAAATTAGGATAACAAATCCCCCCTCATCATTTCTGGGAGGCCAACAAGGATAGGCAGATGTTCCCATGCCACTATGAGGGTGCCAGCAGCATCTGTGTTCAAAGACAAAAAAATCTACTTTATAAGTAGAATTACAATTTTGTGTTGGGCTGCATTTATAGCAGTCTTGGGCCACAGATTGGACACCCCTGAAGTACAGTAAGTGTCCAGGGTTTAGGAAATCACCTTGATTTTTATAGAGGGTTTATTTTTGGAGACTTTGTAGAAAATCAAAGAACAAAGCAATATTGATTAGCTAGTAGTGAAATCATAACAGGAGAATAAAAGTGGAGGAAAACATTGGGATTGGAGTAGAAAGAAAGTGGCCCAGGTGGGAAAGTTTAAACTGTCAAGAGGGCATTGGCGTCACTAAAGGGGTGCGGGCCGCACCCGGATGACACCATCCCGAGGGTGACACGGTAGTGTGAGTATAGTGTGTTAGTGTAGTGCAGTGTTTAAGATAACATTTAGTGCTGTATATAGTGTGTTTTTTGCTGTCTTTTTTATTTTTTTTTGGTCTCCTGCCTGCCCCCTTTTATAAAGTTTTTACATTTTTGTCAGCGTCCTCAATTTAAAGTGCACCAAACTCTATTTTTTATTCAACATAGTGCAGCCAATCACACGTTTCCTAGTTTGTATTAAATTAGGATAAAAAATCCCCCCTCATCATTTCTGGGAGGCCAACAAGAATAGGCAGATGTTCCCATGCCACTATGAGGGTGCCAGCATCATCTGTGTTCAAAGACAAAGATGAACATGGTCTGTCCTCAGCCAGGACACGTTTGTCTCTGTTTAGTGATGTTGCCTGTGCTATCCAGCCACAACATGGAGAGGAGGTGGTGGACTGGCTTACTAAATCATCCTCCTCATCCTCTGTGACCCAAGCAGACACTAGTGTGCAGTCCACCGCAGCTTCCAGAGCGGCTTATTCTGCCTCCTTATCCACAGCTACTTCTGCCATAGCCCAAGCATAATGCATGGAGGAGTCAGCTAAATTATTTGAACACAGCATCAGCCACTTGCTTTTTGATGATACAAAGGCATTTCTCGATTCTGATGTTGGTTCTGAAAAAAAATACACTCCCTGCCACCAACAAGGCCAGCGTCTAAATGCAAGCTTGTCCAAATTGCTGGCTTCACAACTCCTGCCTTTTCATCTGGTGGATTATGCCCCCATCCGTGAATTTGCAGAATGTGCTGTACCACAATGGTAGGTTCCCAGTCACTATTTATTTTCATGTAAGGCCATTCCAACTCTGTACCATCACATGGAAGGGAATGTTTTGACATTATTAGGCAAGGCAGTCAGCATCAAGGTCCACATTACTGCTGACACGTGGTCTAGTAAGCATGGTCAGGGACGATATATTTTGTTCACAGCACACTCTGCGTGCAACTAGGAAGGGTGCAGAACAAGGCTCAGTGCTGGAGCTTGTCTGTCTGTTATACAGCTGGTGGTGATGATGCAAGATATGTCAGCTCCACCCCCTCCTCCTCTTCCATGCCCTTCTGTGCTGAATTGTCCTATGAACCACCGGTACCCCCTAAGCATTCAAGGGGCTATTCAATGAGTCAGGCTAAAAGATGTCATGCAGTGCATCAGTTGGTCTGTCTAGAGAACAGGAACCACACCGGAGCAGAGATTCTTTCAGGTCTGCAGGGGCAGGCCCAGAGGTGATTCATGCCACAGCAGCTTGAGCCAGGAATGGTGGTGTGCAATAATGGCATTAACATTCTGTCCGGTCTTCAACAGGTAAAGTTCACACATGTACCATGCCTGGCACATCTCCTCAATTTGGTGGAGCAGACCAGAAAAGTCTGTAGCCATTTCAGGCAGTCATACACAGCCAGCGTTCAGATGACTGAAATTCAGTGGGAATTCCACCTGCCCATAAACTGCCTGATTTGTGACCTGCCCACCAGGTGGAACTCAACTTTGGCATTGCTGCAGCGCCTGCACATGCAATAGAGGGTCGTCAACGAGTACCTGTGTGAGTATGGTACAATGACAGGCTTAGGGCAGCTCTGTTTTTTTTCCCCCTACGCTAATAGCTGCTGATAAAGGATTCATGCACTGTACCATCATAATTTGAGGAGACGGCAAGTATGGCGAGCCTGCTGGAGCATACTCTGAGTGGCATTATAGACAGGGCACTTGAAGCTGAGCAGGGGGAGAAGAGGAGGACATCCTTTCCTCTCAAGGCCCACTTTATGCAGACACTATTCTTGCAACGCCACAAAACACACAAGAGGAGAGGGGGAGGAGGAGGATTCTGGCACTTTTGGAAGCAGTGAAGCATTGAAGCAGAGGAAGACATATGTCAAACCATAACAGTTGGTTTTCAGTCCCCAGAAACATTGGGAGTAGTATGAGGCAGTTTTAGATACTGTAATCCTCAGTGACCCCGAGGACTCTGCTTCTCATGCCTCTGCAAACTTGCAGGGCATGGGCTCCCTTATTCTTCAAAGAGAATTTGTGGCATCACAAAGGATTATTATTGGTTGGCAACCCTCCTTGACCACCGCTACAAGGGGGATGTTTCAGAACTCATCCTGTCCTTGCAGAGGGAGCACAGGATGAAATATCTTAAGGACACTTTAAAGAGGAGTTAATGTAGCACCTTTCAAGACTCTGGTAGGTTACAGTCTCATGGTAAAGGTAGTTTTGAGGCTACTGTTGGTTAAAAGGAGAAACGGTAGAGGAGGGGGCTGCCTAAGTGAAGCATTTAAAAAATGTTTTGGTCCTCGGCGCCCAAGGCTGTTAAGTTCAATATCACATCAGCAGCTTTCCAGTAGATGATCCACTGTGTTACTGGGTCATGAGAATAGATCCCTGGCCAGCACTTGCCCAGTATGCAAGTGAGCTGATGGGCTTCCCTGCATCCAGCATGCTTTCTGAAGTGTCATTTAGTGCTACCGGAGGTTTTGTGACAGATAAAAGAGCGTGTCTGACTCCCTTGCATTTGTCAAAATGAATCAGTCCTGGATTAGCAGCAATTATCTAGCCCCTGATCCTGCTGTCGCTGATTAGGTGTTTTTGGGATCTGTAATCTCTGCAAGACTGTCTAGGCTGCCTAGCTTTGTGGGTGTTGATTTTATCTTGAAGTAATGTTTTGGTATGGGTTTCATGGGCACAATTAACACCCAAGGACCAATTTTTCCACACCTGTTTGACAGGTGCATATAATTTAATTTTTTTTAAAGCAGGGCCAATTCTTGTTTTCATCAAGTGTACCTCTATTGGGTTACAGTGTAAAGGTGCCACCAGCACCCAAAGACCAATTTCTCCACAACTGTTTACCGTGGCATATAATATTTTTTGTTTACAGTAAGGCCAATTCTTGCTTTCATCAAGAGTACCTCTATAGGGTTACAGTGCAAAGGCATCACCAACACCCAAAGACCAATTTTTCTGCAACTGTTTGACTGGGGCATATAATTTTATCAAGTGAAGTCTGGGAGGAGCAGCACACACCGAGGTACGCCCAATCTGATTGCAAGATCCACACACAGGTGCCTGGGCTCAGTGTGTCCGTACACACCAGAACAAAACAAATGTATGGATTGAGCCGGCAACACCATGGCCCATATAACAATTTCTTGGTGACTGGTTACAAAAGAGTGACAATAAAACAAAAAAAGGATGCTATTAGTCATAGCCTCGCGACTAAGGCTCTCATCGAAACACGTCAGTTTTATCGTCACTCCTTTGTAACCAGTCACCACTAAAAATTGTTATACAGACTACAGTGTTTCCAGCTCAAGCCAACCATTTGCATATCATTTACATTTTTTACAGAAAGGTTAATTCTTGCTCTCATCAAGAGTACCTCTATAGGGTTAAGGCAACACCCAATTACCAATTTTTCCACAGAAAAAAGTAAATCTTGGCCTGAGTGTACCAAAATTAGGCTTCTTCACATAAGGCTTGCACACTGTGGTGCAAAACTTTGTTATTTCCATCCAAAGTCTGCCAAAGGGACACCAGAATTTATCCAAGAAATCTCTAATCTTGTTCCGAGTGCACTAACTTGTGGCCTCTTAATAAAGACTGGCTTCCCAAGCCGTTGTTTACAAAATAAAGAAAGCTTGCAGGTAATATTGATTTATATGTAATTTTTTTTTTTATAAATGTCAGTTTTGCTGCAGCAGGTTCTATACACAGTACAGATGCACCACTTTTCAGGCACAATAAGGGGACCCCCAAGACACTATATTTATCGCTGAAAAAATCACTGCTCCTTAAAAAACTATGGGCCAAATTCAGAGAGAACTGCGGCGGCGTAACGTATCGTCTTTAAGTTTCACCGCTGCAAGTTTTCCTCGTAAGTGCTTGATTCACAAAGCACTTGAGTATAAACTTGCGGCGCAAGCCCGCCTAATTCAAATGGGGCGTGTACCAGTTAAATTAGGCGCGTTCCCGCGCCGAACGTTCTGCGCATGCTCCGTTAGGAAATTTCCCGACGTGCATTGTGTGAAATTACGGCGCCCCAACGTGTTTTTTGAATGGTGACGTGCGTAGCGTACTTTCGTATTCCCGGACGTCTTACGCACAAAAAAAAAAATTGAAATTTGACCCGGGAACGACGGCCATACTTTAACATGGCTCATCTAAAGTTAAGCAATGAAAAAGCAGGCCTAACTTTACGACGGGAAAAACCGACTAGCGACGACGTAACGAACGCGCGTACCTTCGTGGATCGCCGTAAAAGCTCATTTGCATACCCGACGCTGGAAAACGACGTGAACTTCACCCAGCGGCGGCCGAAGTATTGCATCCTAAGATCCGACGGTGTAAGTCAATTACACCTGTCGGATCTTAGGGCTATCTATGCGTAACTGATTCTATGAATCAGCCGCATAGATACTCTCAGAGATACGACGGCGTATCAGGAGATAGGCCATTGTATCTCTTTTGTGAATCTGGCCCTATATTTATCTTTAAGTTTTTTTTTGCATTGGTACATGTCCTCCAGGTCAGTACCCGGCCCCCAATACCCTTTTTATCACCAATGACTTGCATATAAGCCTTCAAAATGTGGAATTTTGATTTTTAAATTTTGGGTCCCATAGACTTTAATGGGGTTTGCAATTCAGGTCCAAACGTTTGCAATGTTCGAGAGTTAAGGCACAAACCAAACTGGGGGTGTTCGGCTCATCTCTACTCATTTTCATTTGACACTCAAAATGCTCAGGCATGCTTGGTAAATCTATGTGGTCACTAGGGATGAGCTTCGAGTTCGAGTCGAACTCATGTTCGACTCAAACATTGCCTGTTCGCCTGTTCGGCGAACAATGAACAATTAGGGGTGTTCGCGGCAAATTCGAAAAGCCGCGGAACACCCTGTTAAAGTCTATGGGAGAAATCTAAAGTGTTAATTTTAAAGGCTAATATGCAATTTATTGTCCTAAAAAGTGTTTGGGGACCTGGGTCCTGTCCCAGGAAACATGTATCAATGCAATTTTTTTTTTTTAAAACGGCCGTTTTTTCAGGAGCAATGCTAAAAGTGAAACAATAAAAGTGTAATATTACTTTAAATTTCGTACCTGGGGGGGTGTAAAGTTAGCATGTGAAATATCGCATGTTTCCCGTACATAGAACTGTCCCTGCACAAAGTGTCATTTCTGAAATAAAAAAAGGCATTTAAAACCGGCTTTGCGGCTCTAATGAATTGTCGGCTCTGCCAATTCAGAGATGATTCATTCATAAAAAATAAAAATAAAAAAGATGGGGGTCCCCCCAAATTCCATTAACAGGCCCTTCATGTCTGATATGGATATTAAGGGGAACCCCGCCGTCAATTTAAAAAAAAATTAAGTGGGGTTCCCCCAAATATCCATACCAGACCCTTCAGTTCTGGTGTGTATTTTAAGGGGAACTCCACCCCAAATTTTAAAAAAAAATGGCGTGGAGTTCCCCCAAAAATCCACACCAGACCCATATCCGAGCATGTTAACCTGGCTGGCCGCAGAAAAGAGGGGGGGACAGAGTGCGGCCCCCCCCCTCTCCTGAACCGCACCAGGCCACATGCCCTCAACATGGGGAGGATGTCCCCATGTTGATGGGGACAAGGGCCTCATCCCCACAACCCTTGCCCGGTGGTTGTGGGGGTCTGTGGGCGGGGGGCTTATCAAAATCTGGAAGACCCCTTTAACAAAGGGGACCCCCAGATCCTGCCCTCCCCCTATGTGAATTGGTAATGGGGTACACTGTACCTCTACCATTTCACGAAGGAAGTGTAAATAGTTAAAAAAAACACACAGACTCCGTAGAAAAAAATCCTTTATTAATAAAAAAAAAAAATCCAGCGATGTGAATCCACTCTCGGCCCGGCCCCCGCTCCAACGTGGTCTTCTATCCAGCGACGGATGATCTCTCCAGCGACGGGTGATCAGCGGTTCGGTCCAGCGATGAGAAGATCTATCCGTCCAGAGCGCAGCAGGCAGCCCAGCGGAATGACGCGCTGGAGCTGTGACATTTCTTATATAGGGGAAGCGGCCACCCGTCACGTGACCCCGCCCCCTCTGACGCACCCTCGTACGTCACTGGGATAGACCGGGAAATACCGGGCTTTCCCAGTGACGTACGAGGGTGCTTCAGAGGGGGCTGGGGTCACGTGACGGGTGGCCGTTTCCCCTATATAAGAAATGTCACAGCTCCAGCGCGTCATTCCGCTGGGCTGTGTCCAGCGGAGAGAGGAGCTCGCCTGCTGCGCTCTGGACGGATGGATCTTCTCATCGCTGGATCGGACCGCTGATCACCTGTCGCTGGAGAGATCATCCGTCGCTGGATAGAAGACAACGTTGGAGCGGGGGGCCGGGCCGAGAGTGGATTCACATCGCTGGATTTTTTTTTTTTTATTAATAAAGGATTTTTTTCTACGGTGTCTGTGTGTGTTTTTTGAACAGTGAAGCATATTTTTGGGTACAAGGACTGTGCCATACCTTACTGTATACACAATGAGTACCCTCAAGTTTTAAGCCCCACTGTTTTGCATACATAACCACCACAAAACGCTGCACATTCCACTTATTTACTTTCCCACAGAAAACCACCATGGAAAAAGAAAACCCACAGCCATGCAGGTTCCCCCCGGTCTTCATAGAGCTCCTGGGGTCTGAGAAGAAAAATAATCCATGTGAATGCTACAGTTTTGCTGTCAGTAGAAAGTTTAATGCTCTGCAGAACAGCATCAACAAGACTTGTCAATGTGACAGCAACCATAATTGAAATAGAACCCGAATAAGTCTGTTGCAAGAACAGGGTCATGAACTAAAATGTGCACTTTCATGAAAGAAAGCTCAGTAATATTTACAGAGGTATGCATGAGGTGAGCTCATAAACACTTTTAGGATCCTCTCCAGGTACTATCTAGAATGTATATATAGTATCGGTTAAGTCATGAAAGCAGGAAACAATATAATGTAGAAATACACTGGCACATATGGACACATTCATTGGGGTTCATTTATTAAAGGAGTAGAGGATGTCCAAATGGCAACTTTATTGTTTACTTGAGTAAAAGAATAAAAGGGAAGCTGTGTTTACTTCAATCAACCAGTCATGCAAATTTCTGTATATTTTTACATTCTCATGCTTATGACTGGGAGACCAGAGTGTTCATAGCTCCACTAAGGTAAATGAACATTACTACTCCTTTATTAAATAATTTTAACCACAAACACAATTTGTGGGTGTGAAGATTTGCATCAAATGTCATGTATATTTTACCTAATAGATAACAAAAAAGGAGTTACGCACTATTAACTAAAAATAAAAATTAACTAGCATATAACATTGTATAGATAATGACATCTATAAAGTTTACTAAAGCGCTGATATGAATGTGAACCAAATATATGTGAACCCAAAAATGATTAAGATAATCGAATGGTGATTGCTGCTATTATTGTGTAGTGTACTGATGTCACAAAAATAAATGAAATAAGGGTTAATAAAGCGCTATCATCAACCTTAATATTATTGCACAGGGATTCGATATATACTGCCAAAGTGATAATAGTTCAGTGAATATATACTAAAGTAATAAAAATATAAAGTGTAGCGCTGTGAATGTGAATGAATGGAATCAACCATCAAATAAAGGGTGACACAAATAAAACTATAAAAGTGTGATAATCATAGTGTGCACATAAAATCATTAATGGACCCTTCACATATATGAACAATGCATATAACCCAAAAAAGAGAAGGGATATATTGAAGTGTAACTCCACATATATCGTGAGATATGTGAGAAAAGGTGAGATCAACACCGATGTCAAAAACAATTTAATTTGCAGTGAAGTTAGTGCATATAAACCATTGTAACCGACATAAAACAACTGTGAGGAGTAAAGCGAACAGTCCTCATAAACACAGATCATCAAAGTCAAAAAGCTTGTAAGCATTGAAACAGTTCATCAGATGAGTATCCAAATGGAGGGGGTCTTGTCCACACTGTACTTCTAAGCAATCTCTATATGCTTGGTGTGCTATAGGAAATGTCACCCGGGAGTGCCTTCACCAATGGGCAGGGGGAGAAATAAATACTCTTATGCCGTGTACACACGATCAGTTCGTCTGATGAAAACGATCTGATGGACCGTTTTCATCGGAAGAACCGATCGTGTGTGGGCCCCATCGTTTTTTGAACCTGTTTTAAAATTATCTGATGGTTAACAAAACGATAGAAAAAAATGATCGTCTGTGGGCAAATCCATCGGTTAAAAATCCACGCATGCTCAGAATCAAGTCGACGCATGCTCGGAAGCATTAAACTTCATTTTTCTCAGCACGTCGTAGTGTTTTACATCACCGCGTTCTGACACAAACGGATTTTTAACTGATGGTGTGTAGGCAAGACTGATGAAAGTCAGCTTCATCGGATATCTGATGAAAAAATCCATCGGTCCGTTTTCATCGGATGAACCGATTGTGTGTACGTGGCATTACCCTCCGGAGTGGACCCAACTCACCATACGGCGGTGGATCACCAGCGCTTAGTCACACCTAGGACGGTAGAGACTGGATCTGTGGAACTCCTCCTTTTCTCCACTGGAAACAAACTTTGGTATCAGATCAACTGCTGCAGCATCGAACTCCGGTATATTTAGACCAAAATATGTCAAGCTAGGATTTCACCAAACTTGAGGGGCATGTAAAAAGAACAAAGGGCCAGATTCACGTAGAAGTGCGGCAGCGCAACGTATCGTAGATACGTTACACCGCCGCAAGTTTTCATCGCAAGTGCCTGATTCACAAAGCACTCGCAATGAAAACCTATGCTGGCGGCCTCCGGCGTAGGGCATGTGCCATTTAAATTAGGCGCGCTCCCGCGCCGGACCTACTGCGCATGCTCCGTTTCGAAATTCCCGCCGTGCTTTGCGCGAAGTGACGTCATTTTTTCGAACGGCGACGACGTGCGACGTCCGTAGCGTACTTTCGTATTCCCGGACGTTTTACGCAAGACAAAAAAATATTTAAATTTCGACGCGGGAACGACGGCCATACTTTAAACAGCACATACGTATGCTGTCTAAAGTTAGGGCAGGTCAAACGACGCCTAAAATTGCGACGGGAAACTATACTAGCGACGATGTACCGAATGCGAAAATCCGTTGTGGATCGCCGTTACTGCTAATTTGCATACCCGACGCTGGAATACGACGCAAACTCCCCCCAGCGGCGGCCGTGGTACTGCATCCTAAGATCCGACAGTGTAAAACAATTATACCTGTCGGATCTTAGGGCTATCTATGTGTAACTGATTCTATGAATCAGTCGCATAGATACTCTGAGAGATACGACGGAGTATCTGAGATACTCCGTCGTATCTCCGCTGTGAATCTGGCCCAAAAGGCCTCCACATAGTGTAAATCCAAAAAAGCTGACAAGCTTTATTCAAAATTGCCAAACAAAAAACTCCAATGAGAAAACGATAAAAATTAAATATGAAAATACAAAAATGTAAAATATATGTAGCTCTACCCCCAAAGGAGCCGCTGGTTGATTTTGGATCTACTCTCTTTTGGCTCGGCTCACCCCTATTAACTAGCTCGAACCCTCCCTTGACACATCAGAAGCCTGGTGGTTGAGATATTGTGACCTCTGGTGGGCTGGGGTCACAATAGCAGTAAAGGTATAACAATGGAATTACCTGCTGTTAAAGCGGATGTGCCACGGGAACAAAATATTAAAAGTCAGCAGCTACAAATACTGCAGCTGCTGACTTTTAATATTAGGACACTTACCTGTCCTGGAGTCCAGCGCCGATCGCAGCAGAGCACGAGCGATCGCTCGTCACTCTGCTGCTCCCCCCGCCATCCACGCTGAGGGAACCAGGAAGTGAAGCGCTGCGGCTTCACTGCCCGGTTCCCTACGGCGCATGCGCGAGTCGCGCTGCGCCCGCCGATTGGCTCACACGCTGTGTGCTGGGAGCCGAGTGTTCCCAGCACACAACGGGCGACAGACGGGATGTGACGGAATGCCCGTCTTTCGCCCGTATCGTGTGGCCGGAAGTGGGTGCAAATACCTGTCTTTAGACAGGTGTCTGCACCCCCCTCCCCCCTGAAAGGTGTCAAAAGTGACACCGGAGGGGGGGAGGGTTCCGATCAGCGGGACTCCACTTTAGGGTGGAGGACCGCTTTAAGGATGGTTCCTCCAGGCAAGAAAATACACTCTACACAGTGAATATATATTTAAATGCAAAGGGTAAGTTTACTTCATGGAAACTTAAGGGAACAAGCATAGGTTTTAATCATGAACACAAATGGCAAGCAATGACTCACTATGATTCGCAAGGGCCCTTGCAGGAATCAGCAATTAATGAGAGTAAGAAAGACTTAACTAAGAAATGGTACCACTCATTTAAACTCAGGTAGATAGTCTATACTCGCGAGCGCCCTCTAGCAGGCAATTCTACAGAACAATTAATGTCCACGTCGCAGACAGTTGGTGCACGTGAGAAATTGTAATCCAAGGTGGCAATTAATGAGGGAACTTAAACAACAGAATGTCTGGGA
This sequence comes from Rana temporaria, assembly GCF_905171775.1. NCBI lineage: Eukaryota > Metazoa > Chordata > Amphibia > Anura > Ranidae > Rana > Rana temporaria. The sequence continues at coordinate 68,061,148 of NC_053491.1, read as the reverse complement.
CAGCAACGTTGGTGAACTGACACTCGTCAGTGTCAGTCACTACTATGAATACTCAAACAGTTAACTGAGCCTCTGAGTTTCGGTTTGAGGCCGAAAACGTGTCTCCCGCCTGTGGGGTGGCTCTAGGTGTCTGTGTAAACAGAGAGTCAGAAGTTGAGCAAGTGCTCTCTCACCCGACAGGCCGATCCGCCTGAGTTCTCCTCAGAAGGTGCGTTGGTAAATCACCGCTCCACAGCACAAGGATCCCGGACGAGGGTGCTCCACTGGTTCAGTTGACAGCTGGATTGCCTCTACGATCTCCGGGTGCACGGGCTGGGTGCTGGAGTCTTGCTTTCTTCCGGATGGCTGGTCTCTCAGTGGATTTAGGCCCAGGCTTATGGCCTAACAGCATGGCTGTACTCTGTCAGCAGCTCCGCAGAGGAGAGAGGTGCAGGTCGGTCCCGAGAGAGGGTGAAAACAGCCGACCCCCTTTCTTTAAGTAACCTCCCCCATAAGTCTGTGCGGAGGTGTCACATGTTCCAATAACACAGGGCATTGTGGGAAGTGTAGTCTGTTTCTCCTAAGAGTCAATGGAGTCCATATCTCCCGCTACTTGCAGTCCCACATTGCATAACTTCATAACAGTGTCTAACATATTTACAGATGTGGATGAAGTTCCAGCGGGAGTGACCTGTCGTAAGGCTATGACAGGATGACCCCGCTACACATATAAAAATTCATTTGAAATGTACAGAGAACAGAGAGAGGATAGATAATTGCGTACACACGTGACCGCCGAATGGATGCACGGTGCAGGATAGAACCTGTAGTCAAGGACGCTGACAGGACTCAGGAACAACGGAAGGAGATGAGTCCTGTCAGCGTCCACACGTAACCACCCCCATCACTACAGAACGATCTCTCTCTCCTCACACGCTGTCTGTGTGTGAGGAGAGAAAGCCGGCGATGAGAGATGATCTAATTTGTTTACATTTGAGATCATCTCTCATTGGACGGCGAGATCGAGTGCTGAATGGCCTCTGTGATTGGCCATTCAGCACAATCTGTGATTGGCTGTGTCCAAGGGACACGGCCAACACAGTTTTCCCCTGAAGCGCGCTCGCGGGGACGCGCAGGGAGCCGAGAAACGGCAGGCCGTTTAAACACGGCCACTTGGCACTTCAGGTCCGCGCTGCAGACGTATTTTGACTATAGCGCGGATCTGAAGTGGTTAAAGAGACATCTACCCTGAAATTACCTGAGCTATATTTGCCTCTCATATGTAATTACTACTACCTGAGCTATATTGCCTCTCATACGCAACTATTAGTTATCACTACAACTCCTATTTACTACGTGCTTGACATGAGTGCTAATCGCTTATAGGCCTTGTCCTAATTTGTTGAACATGTTCGCTCTAACCTTTCTATGCTAAGGGTTGATGGTATTTCATACCAACTCCCTTAGTGGCCTAATACATCCCTATATGCTCGAAGTGATATGATGTAGAGAACCCCCAAACTCCTGTTTGTGTGGAGTGACGCCTGGGGTCCCGTACTGATAATCACTTGCATATAGAGGTGTATTGGAATCTTGATCTTTAACCACTTGCCGCCCGCCAATGACATATTGACTTCGGCAAAGTGGTTGTAGAATCTTGACTGGACGTCATATGACATCCTCAGGATTCTGAGCCGCTGCGCGCCCCCGGGGGCGCGCATCACGGCGATCGTTGTTGCAGGGTGTCAGTCTGACACCCCGCAACACCGATCAAGGTAAAGAGTCTCTCAGGGAGGTTCTTTACCACGTGATCAGCCGTGTCCAACCACGGCTGATCACGATGTAAACAGGAAGAGCCGTTGATGGCTCTTCCTCACTCGCATCTGACAGACGCGACTAGAGGAGAGACGATCAGCGGCTCTCCTAACAGGTGGTGTTCGCGCTGATTGTTTATCAGCGCAGCCCCCCTCGGATCGCCACACTGGACCACCAGGGAAGCCCACCATGGACCACCAGGGAAGGGCAAAAAAAAAGTCTGAAAAAAAAAGCATTAAAAAATAAAAAAGATGCCAATCAGTGCCCACAAATGGGCACTGACTGGCAACATGGGTAAATCAGTGCCGCCCCACAGTGTCCATCAGTGCCACCCCACAGTGTCCATCAGTGCCACCCCACAGTGCCCATCAGTGCCCAGTGCCCATCTGTGCCATCCATAAGTATCCATCAGTGCCACCCATAAGTGCCGCCCATGAGTGCCCATCTGTGCCGCCTATGAGTGCCCAGTGCCATCCATGAGTGCCCATCAGTGCCGCCCATGAGTGCCCATCAGTGCCGCCCATGAATGCCCATCAGTGCCGCCCATGAGTGCCCATCAGTGCCGCCTATGTGTGCCCATCAGTGCCGCCTATGTGTGCCCGTCAGTGCCGCATACCAGCGCCGCCAATCAGTGCCACCTCATCTGTGCCCGTCAGTACTACCTCATCGATGTCCATCAGTGCCATCTCATCGGTGCCCATCAGTGCCGCCATATCAGTGCCCGTAATTGAAAGAGAAAATGTACTTATTTACAAAAAAATTAACAGAAAAAAATAAAAACGTAATTTTTTTTCAAAATGTTCAGTCTTTTTTTAGTTGTTGCGCAAAAAAAAAATCGCAGAGGTGATCAAATACCACCAAAAGAAAGCTCTATTTGTGGGGGAAAAAAGGACACCAATTTTGTTTGGGTACAGTGTAGCATGACCGCGCAATTGCCATTCAAAGTGCGACAGTGCTGAAAGATGAAAATTGGCTGGGCGGGAAGGTGCGTAAGTGCCTGGTATGGAAGTGGTTAAAGTAAATAATATAATTTTAAACGCTAAGCTCTGGTCGCATGTTGTAATGCATCCAATCCTTAGTAGCTCAGCGCCTTTCTTTATGTGAGAGCGAGATGATGTAGAGATCCCCCAAACTCCTGTTTGTGTGGAGTGATGCCTGGGGCCCAATACTGAGTTCTCACATAAAGAAGCACATTGAAATCCTTGCTAACCGCAGTGGTGGTTCACTCTATTCACCAGTGCTGTTACAAAACCATAAGTCGGCCACCTACGATATGAACACCTGTCCCAGCGGGATGTTTAACAACACAATGACGTCAGCACGTTGCTCCTCCTGACCTTCTGACATTGCTCCTCCCATCAAAATAGATCTTCTTCAGGGTATGGATCTCCCCCCAGTATAGATCTCCCCCAGTACAGATTTCCCCAGTATAGATCTTCCTCAAATATAGATCCCCGATATAGGTCTTTCTCAAGTACAGATCCCCTATATTAATCTCCCCCCAAATACAGATCTTCCCCCAGTACAGCTTCCCGCAATACAGATTATATCCCCACCAGTGTGGATTCCCCCTCCACTTATACAGCTCCACCAGTACAGGTACCCCCAATTCAATCCCTCCTACTCGTACAGCTGCCCCTGTACAAAAAACTCCTCCACACCATTATGGCTCCAACCAGTACAAACTCCCTCACAAGTATAACTTCCCCTAACATAGATCTCCCCACCACTAGTACAGATTCCCCCAGCACACATCTTCCCACCACCAGTACAGCTTGTCCCACTATTAGAGCTCCTATCAGTACAGTTCCCCCAGTACAGATTTCCTCCCACTAGTACAGCTTCACCCTTTACAGATTCCCCCACCATCACAGCTCCCCTCAGTACATATCTCCCTCATTACAGATCTCTCCCCAACAGTAAAGCTCCGTTCAGTACAGATCTTCAACCGCCAGTTCAGCTGCCCCAAGTGGAGCCCCCCCCACCAGTACAGATTCCCCCCAGTATAGCTCCCCAGTACAGATCTCCCCCTCCACCAGTATAGATTCCCCCATTATAGATCTTGTGCCCCCGCCCCACCACCACCACCAGTCCAGCTTTTCCCAATACAGATATCCCCCACCAGTACAACTCTCCCCAGTACAAATCTCCCCCAACCAGCACCCACCCCCGCCTATATACTGTATATATGTACAGCTATGCATCAATAATGTTGATTTACTATTAGTAACCTTATTGGAAATATCCACAATGACAAGGAATTTTTTTTCATCCACCTGTCCACAGTTGTTTCACGAACCTATGCATGGAAATGCAGAACAGTGCTATGTTCTAGTTCTCCTCTGACAATTGAAAACATGTGCCTTCTAGATGCTACTTATGAGAGAAATTTTCTAGACTGGATTGCAATGACTTCCTAGGCTAAAATAAAACTTTGTAAAGATGCACGCAGCTGGTTAAGTGTCTACCGCTTTTCTTTTCCTTTTTGTTTGGTTTTAGTGAACAAAAAAAAATGTTTATTTTTTAATTATTTTTTATTCAGACATATCCTGTGATGTTGGCAGGCAGTTCTACCAAGTTCTATACCAGAAAAGCATTTGCTTTTCCTTTGTGATTTTTTACTTTTCAATCTCATGTTGTTTTCAAGCAAACTAAAGGTCAAGTGAAACGCTTTTGTTAAGCACTCTGGAGTATTAACTGTGATAAAATGGCCATTGTACATAAGTGTTCTTTAACCCTTTCAGATATATATAGCTTCATGTTTTGACTGTTTTACTCATACGGTATATGTCATTGGTGTGAATCCTGTATGACCTTTGGCTTTTCATGCTCTTATCGGCACTTTTGTCTTTCTTACACTTTTTTGATGCCGTACGGTACAGCCCGTACCTATACTTATTTCATGTTGCATAGTACCAGGGACAATATAACATTATTATTTACCTTCTGATATGATTCACTTGTTACAAAGTTTCATTATGCGAGGTTCAGCAGTAATCAAATTAAAGGAATTTGTTCCCCATTTACCGTAATTTACCTTAAAAAAAGCATTTTTTTTCTGCATATTGCAATAATCAGAATATAAAGCTGCAAACAACATGGCCCATAATTGCCATTATCTCCAATAATTAGACATATTTCTAAAAATAATGCACAATATTAGATTTGATTTGAATTGGCCTCCTCATCTTAATTTTTCTAGGGTTAGCACATTTTTAAAAGCATTACGCTGTTCAATGGATACCATGGTAAGTGTGTGTAACACAGAGACAGACAGTTAAAGTCAATTAAATAAATACATAAAATAATACTGGAGTCCTCTTCCACTCTTCCATGACGACATCATTCCACTACTCCATTACGACATGACGGAGCTGATGGATGTTAGAAACCTTGCGCTCCTCCACCTTCCATTTAAGGATGCCCCACAGATGCTCAGTAGGGTTTAGGTCTGGAAACATGCTTGGCCAGTCCATCACCTTTGCTCTCAACTTCTTTAGCAAGTCAGTGGTCATCTTGGAGGTGTGTTTGGAGTCATTATCATGTTGAAATACTGCCCTGTGGCCCAGTCTCCGAAGGGAGGGGATTATGCTCTGCTTCAGTATGTCAGAGTACATGTTGGCATTCATGGTTTCCTCAATGAACTGTAGCTCCCCAGTGCCAGCAGCACTCATGCAACCCCACCACCATGCTTGACTGAAGGCAAGACACACTTGTCTTTGTATTCCTCACCTGGTTGCCGCCACACATGCCTGACACCATCTGAACCAAATAAGTTCATCTTGGTCTCATCCGACCACATGACATGGTTCCGGTAATCTATGTCCTTAGTCTGCTTGTCTTCAGCAAACTGTTTGCAGACTTTCTTGTGCATCGTCTTTAGAAGAGGTTTACTTCTGGGATTACAGCCATGCAAACCAATTTGATGCAGTGGGCAGCATATGGTCTGAGCACTGACAGGCTGGCCCACACCCCTTTAACCTCTGCAGCAATGCTGGCAGCACTCATATGTCTATTTCCAAAAGACAACCTCTAGATATGACTCTGAGCACGTGCACTCAACTTCTTTGGTCGACCATGGCGAGGCCTGTTCTGAGTGGAACCTGTCCTGTTAAACCACTGTATGGTCTTGCCCACTGTTCTGCAGCTCATTTTCAGGGTCTTGGCAATCTTCTTGTATCCTAGCCTTTATGTAGAGCAACAATTATTTTTTCCAGATCCTCAGAGAGTTCTTTGGCATGAAGTGCCATGTTGAACTTCCAGTGACCAGTATGAGAGTGAGAGTGATAACATGAAATTTAACACACACACACACACATTTTTTTAACACATCTGCTTCCCATTCACACCTGAGACTGTAACTCTAATGAGTCACATAAGGGAAAATGGCTAATTGGGCCGAATTTGGACATTTTCATTTAGGGGTGTACTCAATTTTGTTACCAACGGTTTAGACATTAATGGCTATGTTTTGAGTTATTTTTAGGGGACAGCAAATGTTCACTGTTATATAAGCTGTATACTCACAACTTTACATTGTAGCAAAGTGTAATTTCTTCAGTGTTGTGACTGAAAATATATAATAAAATATTTCCAAAAATGGGAGAGGTGTACTCACTTTTGTGAGATACTGTATATATATATATATATATATATATATATATATATATATATATATATATATATATATATATATATACACATATACATACACACGCACACACAGTATGTGTATTGAACAAATGTAATTATAATGTTTTATTAAAATGTTTTGGGTGGAGTTACACATGATGGGAAGGTAATTTTTCATTTTCTTCACATTGGCATTTGTAAAAATCAGAGGGGAGGAGCAGATGCTGTGGAATGATCAGTCATTCAAAGCTGGAGGAGAGGGCTGGGGAGTTGATCAGCTTCACACAGACAAAGACCACAGAAATAACGGGGAGGGGGAGAGAAGGCAGATACAGAGACGCTGGATAGAGAGCACGATGACTGAAAGAAGTAAACTGACCACGGTATCATGGATCGAAATCTATGATTAGCGCAGTCAGCTTACAAAGAGGAACACAGGAAAATTAGATCCCTTCATTGGTTGCCAGTAAAAGTCAAAATCACTTTCAAGGCACTCTGCCTAATGCATAAGTGTATTCAAGGAAACGCCCCCAATATCTATGCGAAAAAATAAAAGCTCACAACCTCAAATCCACCAACCAAAATCTACTCCAGATACCCAAAGCCAGATACAAGTCCAAAGGAGATCGAAGATTTGCAGTCCAGGGACCTCGTCTGTGGAACGATCTACCAACCACCATTGGGTTGGAGGTGAACCACTTGGCCTTTAGGAGAGAGATTAAAACCTCTTCTGAGGTCAAAGGGGCTCTACGCATGGAATCGATTCAGCGCCCAAAGGCGATTTAGTTCGCATGTGTTGCGCTATATAAGTTTCTCACTCACTCACTCAGGAACCGGCAGGATCAACCAGGTATTGTAAAACATTGCAAGGATTAAATAACAATGCAAGATCACTCAGTTGCGAAAATTAAGCTAATTTTGTTTTCCTGTAAGTATATGTGCATTTATTATTTTTTTGTAAAAAGTGGACTTAGGGCCAAATCCACATTAGAGAGCAGCAGTTCCGCCTGCGTATCTCTGTGCCTAACTTTGGGAGCGATCCTCAAAAGGATTTTTCCCAAGTTAGGCAGAAGATCCGACATCCGTAATTTAGTTACGCTGTTGAATCTTCGGATGCAGTACCGCATCCGCCACTGGGGGCATTTCGAGTCGAAATCCCTCCTTGCGTATGCAAATTAGTACTTACGGAGATCCACAAAGCTTTAGGCATTGTGTGATTTGCGTAAGTTACGAATTTGCTTGCGCAAAACTAAGGTTGGTTTTATATGGACTAACTTTAGTAGACCATGCAAAACCATACCTTTTTTTCGATCGCCGCGTTTTTTTTTTTAAATTTGATTTTTTTTCCCGTCGCAACTTTACGAACCCGTCGCTATCCACAAAGCCTGACGTAAACTACGTATGCGCGATGCACGTCGGGAAAAATGACGTCACACGCATGCGCAGTCCGTCCGGCGCGGGAGTGCGCCCTAATTTAAATGGGAATCGCCCATTTTAATTAGGGATCGCTTAAGATGCAAGGAGATCAGCTACACTGGCGCAATTTTAGAGGTAAGTGCTCTGTGGATCGCTACCTAAAATACTAAAATTGCGCCAGTGTAACTTTTCTGCCTAAAACTAAGATCCGCAATTTTTTGTGGATTTGGCCCTTAGCTCTTAAATGACCAGTAAGGGCATTTATCACTAATTTTGTATTCTCTTCAAACTAAACACTGAAACAATGACAAACACAATGTTTGTGTATATAATATGCTACTGTATATTTTCAGTAAGTTTTGATACAAATACTGTTAAATGGGATAAATTAGCATATACAATGTGTATACAATGCATATACAATGCATATACAATGTAACACAATGAGTCTGATTACATAAAAATCTAAGCATGAGATCCATTTAATTTTCCTAATCTATATTTCATCTTGAAAAGAGGAAAAAAAGAATGCCTTTTAGAGAACTATGCTTTTTGGATTTTATTGATTCAGCCTCACAACTGCTCCATTTCTGTCTCAATAACGGTATAGAGAGGCAAATATTAACAATGACGATCAATACATCTTTATGTTCACTAAAAACCAAATCTATTTTTGTACAGTTACATAACTTAAGTGGATTTTGCTTTTATCTATGTTTTCAAAGAAGCAGTTAAACATAAAATAGAGAGATCCTGCATATGAATGCTCTGCAAAGCAGGAACATAGCACATGATACAGAAGGTTCTGCTACAACCCTAATTACGTTTAGCAGCAATGAACTTATACTTCATCTGGAGGAAACTGGGGCAAACAAAGTTGGAGCGCTGATGTAAAGGAACACCAGATCTAATTTAGGTCCTTGGGAAAAAATCTAAGCAATCATTTTCGAATGCGCAAAGAAAGCTATAGAAATAAAATTCCTTAAATGTCTGAGGGCATTAGATTTGTGTCTGATACTGGCAATGTTAAAAGGGTTGTTCCATAATTGCACAATGTATAAGGTACAAACAACCACAGCCTTAAACCTTGGAACATTAAAGTCACATAAAGTTAAGAAACATGGAATGGTTATGTTGTAGCTTTTGAAAACTTTGGCTTTAATTATTAAAAATATTAACATACATCTGGAGTGCTACAAGGGATAATTGTATTATTGTACAGGATTTTTATAGCACCAACAATTTACGCAGTGCTTTACAATATAAAGGGGTCAGTACAATACTATTAGAATACAGTTCAATGCAGAAGGAACAGGAGGACCCTGCGCATGGAGCTTACAATCTAAATGGGGAGGTGGTACAAAGAGTGATAGCTGCAGGGGGTGATCTGATTGAAGTGACTAAAAAGTACAGTTTTTAGGTGGAGATAGGGTAAGCTTCCCTGAATAAATGAGTTTTCAGGGATTGGCTAAAGGCGGACAGGGTAGGAGCTGACCAGACATACTGGGGTAGGGAGTTCCAGAAGATGGTAGAAGTTCTGGAAAAGGTATGGGAGGAGGTAACAAGGGAGCTAGAGAGCAAGATGTCTTGAAAGGGGCAGAGAGGACGATTTGGTCAATATCTGTAGATGAGGTTGGTGATGTAGCTGGGAGCGATGTAGTGGATGGCTTTGTATGTTGTGGTTAGTATTTTGAATTTTATATGTTGAGCTAGTGGAAGCCAGTGAATAGATGATTGGCAGAGAGGGGCAACAGTCACGGATCAGTTAGTAAGGTATATTAGTCTAGCGCAGCATTCATACGAAACTGAAGGGGGGATAGTTTGTGTAAAGGTAGGCCAGTGAGAAGGGAGTTGCAGGGATATCCTTGAAGCTGAATGTAATGTCCCGTACACACGATCATATTTTCTGTCGGAAAAACCTTGGATGGTTTTTCTGATGGAATTCCGCTCAAGTTTGGCTTGCATACACACAGTCACACAAAAGTTCTCTGAACTTTCGACTGTCAAGAACGCGGTGACGTACAACACTACGATGAGCCGAGAAAATGAGGTTCGATGCTTCGGAGCATGCGTTGAATTGTTTCTGAACATGTGTCAGAATTGCTACAGAGTATCGGATTTTCTGATAGCAATTTTTCCGTCTGAAAATATGAGAACCAGCTCTCAATCTTTTTTTGGGGGAAATTCTCACAGTAGAAGTCCGATGGAGCATACACATGGTCGGAATTTCTGTTCAAAAGCTCACATCGGACTTTTGCTGTCGGAATTTCCAATTGTGTGTAGGAGGCATTACTGTAGGCATTACTGTATCCGAAAACCACAAACTGAAAGCACTATTTACTTAATTTTTAATAATCAAAGCACACTCACACATCCATCTATGTCTCCATACCTTAAATCTCATTGTTAAACACAACCTAGCATTTCTAACCACGCCATCTTGAGTAAGGGTAGATGATTCATGTAGCATTTACTTCCTGGAATCCGTGTGCCCTTAGCTCAGTCATGTAGACAGGAGGTGGTTAGCTGAGAAAGCCCCGCCTGCCCTCCTCGAGGAGGGATATATGACATAATTTTGGCCTAGGCTAGAAACCAAGAAGCAACTGAAGAAATGTGAAAAAAAAGTTTAAAAAGGTAAATCTAATATTCATTACTTTTCTTTTACTAATGCTAGCAGCATAAGGATTAAAATAGGCAATGTTTAGTTCCACTTTAATATTTTGACAGAATAAAGGTGGATAAAGCACCAGAGCCAGGTGGCATACATCCACAGATCCTAAAATAATAGAGCGCTGTCATTTCAAAGCCATCATTTCTAATATTTAGGGATTCTTTAATGACTGGAATGGTACCACTATATTGGTATAGGGCCAATGTGGTGCCCATATTTGAAAAGGGATCAAAGTCTTTAAAAAGTTATATTGTATGATTTTACATTTTTTTGGGTTGAACTGTATGGACTTTTTTCTTTCTTTTCTTTCTTTCTTTTTTCAACTTAGCTAATTATTTAACTATGTAACTGTAACATGCATGTATACACTTGTTTCAGCTTTGGACAGAGTAAAGAAGGGTTTACACTCCTATTGGGTATTTTCTTTTGGCCTGTCTGTGTAACATTGGGTGTGTAACATTTCCCTTTGCTTTCTGTCCCAGATAACAAGATATTAGAGGAAATCTCCTAAAGATAATTGTCCAATCAAAGAGAAAAAATTAATCCGGCACAAATGTTTTTTTTTAAAATAAAACATATACTTAAATGTATATAATATGATTGTGACTAAGGCCTATGTAAGAGGCTGAAACGCATCAATAATTACAAGTATTGATTCCTTTTATTGGATGGATTTAATAAAATCGAATATGTTTTATTTTTCAGACATCGTGGTGCCGGTTTTTCTTTGATTGGGCTTTTGGATGCCTGAGTACTGGGGCCATATGAGCACTCTATCTCATCCTGTTTATCATTAAGGGCTATTTTGGGGTAACAGCACTATTTCAATAGATGTAAAGATAATTGTCCCCTGAACCAGTGGTGGCCTGTTCATTAGGGGCACACAGCCTCACATCCATGCATCCGGCCCCCTGATCTACATTCAGTCGCTGAAAGCATGGATTCCAATGGGGAGGGGGTGTTTTTTTTGTGATTAGAGCCAGAGGCTCTAATAGGCTTTAAAATAGGGTGGGCTTGGGGCGCAGAGCACTGCACTCTGAGCCCACCCAGTTGTGTGAGAATAGCGAATGAATATTCACTATTCTTACACTGATCCTCCTCCCAGCCAATCAGGAAGCAGGTCTTGAGACCCATCACCCGATTGGCTGAAAGGACAGGCGATCCTTTTGGATGCATAGGAGGAGAAGAGATGAAATGCACTGCGGAAGCCGTCATGATGCAGGGGGGAGGAGACACCTGTCCGCCGCCCGCGCAGCGATTGCTGCACGAAACCTAGATGGGGTAAGTGTTGGGTGGCTGACTGCCGTGAGACCCCTGGGGGTGCCACTGGCCAACCAAAGGGGGTGGTTGTATGCCGCCCAACCATTGAAAAAAACACCAGCCACCACAGCCCTAAACAGTGTTCCCATTGCAAGTTTTCCCCACACCTTTTGTTCTGGAAACAAATGAAAAATGTTGGATTACTACTCACTTTCTTTTTTTGTGACAATGGACACCAATACAAACAGGTAAATCTCCCAAATAGAGACAGAATTAGAAACTTGGCAGAAAGTCTAACCCTTCCCCCATAAAAACTAAAATAAAAGGTTTTGCCTAGAAATACTTTCAAATACACCCTCAATTAAAGAAAAAAAATTATATAGTGCTACAGACCTCAGCACTTAACAGATTAGAAATATTGTTCTTGTTTCCAGCCTGTAGTTGCCTAACATTTGATGTCTTCAAAACACCATTGTCTGGTTCCTGTCTTTATAAGTCTCAGCCCCTTTACAGATTGCCATGGAGCCACCTTTGCTATACCTGCTGCCACAATGCATGAGTTTTCTTACCTCCATAGAAAGAGATAGCCCCAGTGGTAAGCCACCCACATTTCTTCCCTCCTTCGTGTGAGTGATTGACATTGGCTGGAGGCGTCTTCACTGATTCTAGTGCACTGTGCATGTGAAGTTTGAGAAAGAGGTGCTGTGAACCTGGAGCTGGAAACTGCTATGTGTATGGTGCCCACATTTCAAAATTCGAAATTATGGATTGGGGGATGATTGATATGTGGACGATTTATTTAAAAACAATGGACGTTTTAATACTACTCTCACTTATAACAGTCAAAGAGACTTTGCTCCCTATTAATTCAAGGTATTCCTCCTAAAAACTTTTACTAGGCAAACAATTTCAACTAGGCATTAAAAAAAAGAACTTGTCAGCAGCTTTACACTTATCAATTGTTAAATGCATTACCTTTACCTCTTGGTAAAATATGCCTGCCCAACCTTCTGCAATCACATTGCAGGCCACATTTTAATTCTCACTAAGAATGGAATACCCAGCCTATGACGGGAAAGATTTTTTACAACCAAATTGGAACATTGTTTGTACTTTTGCTGTTTTCTATGAAACGGCTTCAGTTGGTGAATATCTAATTTTATCATGAATGATATTGAAATTGTATTTGGATCTGCCATAAATCAGTCTGTGTATGGCCAACACAGGAATCACATGCAATACTCTAATAACCACAATAAATTCCAGTTTACAAAACTTTATTTTTTATTTTTTTACTATGAAGAGGTGAATGCAATTTATAGCTATTAACTTTTCTAACATAACATTGACTCATTCTGGGGACAAATAATAGGACTTAAAACAAACCTATCATTAATATTGACAAACCATAGGAATCAATAGGGCACATGTCAACAAGATCAAGTACATTGTTTTGCCATGGATAAAAACAAATGCAAAGGCCACAGGAGTATTATGTGCTTCATATCATTAGACACCAAATCAACAAGGTACAGCCGTTATGACTGCCCGATGTACGCACTGTATATAGCTACCAACTTTGCTTAGAAACAAGGGGCCAGATTCTCGTATCTCCGCGCAATTTTGGGCAGGCGTAACGTATCTGATCTACGTCATGCCTCCGCAACTTACACGGGCAAGTGCTGTATTCTCAAAGCACTTGCTCCGTAAGTTGCGGCGGCGTAGCGTAAATCGGCCGGCGTAAGCCCGCCTAATTCAAATTTGGATCAGGGGGGCGTGTTTTATGTAAATCTACTGTGACCCGACGTGATTGACGTTTTTCCCGAACAGCGCATGCGCCGTCCGTGGAATTTCCCAGTGTGCATTGCTCCAAAGTACGCCGCAAGGACGTCATTGGTTTCGACGTGAACGTAAATGACGTCCAGCCCCATTCACGGATGACTTACGCAAACGACGTAACTTTTTCAAATTTCGACGCAGGAACGACGGCCATACTTAACATTGTTACGCCGCACTTATGCCTCATATAGCAGGGGCAACCATACGCCGGGAAAAGCCTAACGTAAACGTCGTAACTTTACTGCATCAGCCGCGCGTACGTTCGGGAATTTGCGTATCTAGCTAATTTGCATACTTGACGCGGAATGCGACATAAGCGTCACCTAGTGGTAAAAAAAAATGCAGTTTAGATCCGACGGCGAAAGAGACTTACGCCTGTCGGATCTAATGGATATCTATGCCTAACTGATTCTAAGTATCAGTCGCATAGATACGACGGGTCAGATTAGGACTTATGACGGCGTATATGGCGCTGCGCCGTCGTAAGTCCTTTGAGAATCTGGGCCAAGGTTCTTACTTTTAAGGAAAATATATATTACCAAATATATTGGGACACCTGCCTTTACACGCACATGAACTTTAATGGCATCCCATTCTTAGTTCGTAGGAGTCAATATTGAGTATATATAACAGCTTCAACTCTTCTGGGAAGGCTGTACACAAGGTTTAGGGGTGTGTCTATGGGAATCTTCCAGAAGCACATTTGTGAGGTCAAGCGCTGATGTTGGACGAGAAGGCCTGGCTCGCAGTCTCCGCTCTAATTTACTCCAAAGGTGTTCTATCTGGGTTGAGGTCATAACTGCGCAGGCCAGTCAAGTTGCTCCACCCCAAACTCACTCAACCATGTCTTTATGGACCTTGCTTTGTGCTCTGGTCCAAATTATTAGGTGGAGGGGGAATTATGGCCTGGGGTTGTTTTTTAGGGGTTGAGCTTGGTCCCTTAGTTCAAGTGAAGGGAACTCTTAAGGTGTCAACATACCAAGACATTTTGGACAATTTCTTGCTCCCAACTTTGTGGGAACAGTTTGGGGATGGCCCCTTCCTACTCCAATATGAATGCGCACTAGTTTACAAAGCAAGGTCCATAAAGACATGTATGAGCAAGTTTGGGGTGGAGGAACTTGACTTGCCTGCACAGAGTCCTGATCTCAACTCAATAGAACATCTTTGGGATGAATTATAGCACAGACTGGGAGCCAGGCCTTCTCGCCAACATCTGCCTGACCTCACACATGCGCTTCTGGAAGAAAGGTCAAACATTCCTATAGACACTCCTAAACCATGTGAACAGCTTTCTCAGAAGAGAAAAGGGATGCCGCTCTAGGAAAGGTGTCTGGAAATCTAATCCTCTTTAGAATAGAAACAGCAGGTGCAGGCTAAGCATAGGCAATTGGGCGAGGAGAAAATTCTGGACAGCCACACTCAAAATCAATGCCTTTATTAAAAAGAGGTAATAATCCAAAAAATGCAAGCCACAGTGTCATGGAAGCATGATTCAGACGTACAAAACAGATAAATGAATAAGAAGACTTTATTGGAAACCAAACAGCAAAGTCAAAGTCCACACAGATGATCGAAACAGCCAGAAGAGTCGTCCAACGGAGCCAGGGTCGATAGCCAGGGATGAGAGTCAGTCGAGCCGGGGTCTGTAGCCAGAGACGGGGTGAAACGAAGCCGGGAATCAGGAACCAGAAGGAACGTCCAAAGCCGGGTCCAAAACCAGGAACAGTCAGCATGATCACAGGAGAGGTGTGAGACGAAGAGGCCCAATCGAGGAAATGCTGCAGCTGCCGTCCTATATATATGCTGAGCAGCCAGCTCCTCCCAGTGGAAAGGAGGAGCCGCAGGGTGTGCCAGGTTACAAGAACCCCATGAAGCAAGATGGCTGCCAGCACATGTCAGTGATGAGGAGCCTGCAAAGAGGTAAGACCATGACAGTACCTCCCCCTCAAGGGCCCCTCCTCCGCGGCGCAAAATACAGCTTCTGAGGAAAGCGCGCGTGAAAGGCTCGGAGGAGGACAGGAGCATGGACATCTGCGGAGGGAACCCAGGAACGCTCCTCTGGACCATAACCACGCCAGTGGACCAAGAACTGCAACTCGTAACCGTTGCAACACTCGCTTGACGTCCAGAATGTGATCCTCCATGGATTCAGAATATACCAAGATGTCATCCAAGTAGACCACTACACACTGCTGCAAGAGGTCACAAAAAACATCATTGATAAATTCCTGGAAGACTGCGGGCGCATTGCACAACCCAAAGGGCATAACGAGGGATTCGTAATGACCGGTCCTAGTGTTGAACGCGGTCATCCATTCATCACCCTCCCTGATCCTTACAAGGTTATACGCAGCCCTCAGGTCGAGTTTGATAAAGACCGTTGCCCCCTTGAGACGGTCGAACAACTCGGAAATCAACGTAATCGGGTATGCATTCTTAATCGTGATGCGATTTAGGCCTCTATAGTCGATGCAAGGCCTCAACTCTCCGCCCTTTTTCTTTACAAAGAAAAATCCAGCCCCCGCTGGGGAATTGTGAATGTGCCCCCGGGAAAGCACCTCCCTCACGTACTCCTCCATGGCTTCATTCTCAGCAACCGACAGTGGATATACCCTGCCACGAGGAGGAATGGCACCAGGCTGTAAATCGATGGCACAATCATACGGGCGGTGCGGAGGCAGGGCACCAGCGCGCACCTTATCGAATACATCCAAGTATTCCCTGTATTCAGAGGGCAACACGGAGTCCGAGGAGGCACACAACACCTTGACAGGCCCATGGATGCAACTAGCCCCACACTGTGGGGACCACAAGAGGATCTCAGCTGATCTCCAATCGAAAGTCGGGTTATGCCTCTGGAGCCAGGGGTACCCCAAGACCACCGAGTAGTGAGGAGACGAAATGACCTGAAGACAGACCGACTCCCTGTGAACGGCCACAATGGTAGGGTCTCATGAGTCACCTGTGGCGGCCGAAGGGGTCTGCCGTCAATCGCCTCAAGAACCAGCGGAGAAACTCGAGCCTGCAGAGGAATGGAGTTTGCGGCAGCAAATTTACTGTCGATGAAAAGACCACCAGCACCAGAATCCACCAACGCCTGGGCCGCCACCGAGCCCCCGGCCCAGGAGAGGACGACGGTGAGCAGTGGTTTATCAGCAAGGAAAACGGGGACGACAGGATCTCAGGTGCGAGCGTTTCCCGGACGGTTCGGACATGGCAACCGAAGATGCCCACTGAGACCGCAGTACATGCAACGACCCTCACATCTCCGAAGTGCTCTCTCCCCCTCAGACAGGCGAGCAAACCCCAGCTGCATGGGTTCACCCCCAGGCACGTCAACCCCAGGTGGCGTGGGAGGAGAGGGAGGCATGGGTGGGACAGTAAACGTAGGCGCCAATCTGTTGGAAGGCCTCCGCAGGCTCTCCTTAAAGGAAGGTCTCTCCCTGAGTCTGGCCAGGGTACGAAACTCAATGGCGTATTCGGCTACCGATCGTGAATCCTGTCTGATGGACATGAGGAGCTTCGCAGCAAAGGCAGAGCGAGCCGGCACATCGAAAGACCTCCGAAGAGAAGCAACAAAACCGGAAAACTCGGCCACCACCGGATTGTTGTTCTCCCATAAAGGACTCGCCCAGGCCAAGGCCTTGTCTGAGAGCAGCGAGATCAGGAAGCCCACCTTCGATCTCTCAGTAGAAAAAGCATGTGGCAGCAACTCAAAATAAATGCCCACTTGGTTAAGGAAGCCTCGGCACTGAGTTGGTTCGTCCCCAAAGCGCTGTGGGAGGGGGGCAGAACCGGTCATGCCCCAAGACACCGCAGGTGCAACAACGGGTGCCAGGGTAGACACAGGCGCAACAACCGGAGCGACAGAGGGAGCGGAAAACAGGAGCGACAACCGACCTATCAGAAGCGAGATGAGCAGTGCGTGCAAGCAGGGTTTGCAACGCCTGAGCGAACTGACCCAGCAGGTGATCCTGCTGATCAAGTCTGGCGACCAGCATGGGTAGTGTGGATGGCCCTGTACCGTCAGGATTCATGGCTTGGGCCTAATGTCATGGAAGCATGAATCAGACGTACAAAACAGATAAATGAATAAGAAGACTTTATTGGAAACCAAACAGCAAAGTCAAAGTCCACACAGATGATCGAAACAGCCAGAAGAGTCGTCCAATGGAGCCAGGGTTGATAGCCAGGGATGAGAGTCAGCCGAGCCGGGGTCTGTAGCCAGAGACGGGGTGAAACGAAGCCAGGAATCAGGAACCAGAAGGAACGTCCAAAGCCGGGTCCAAAACCAGGAACAGTCAGCACGATCACAGGAGAGGTGTGAGACGAAGAGGCCCAAGTGAGGAAATGCTGCAGCTGCCGTCCTATATATATGCTGAGCAGCCAGCTCCTCCCAGTGGAAAGGAGGAGCCGCAGGGTGTGGCAGGTTACAAGAACCCCATGATGCAAGATGGCTGCCAGCACATGTCAGTGATGAGGAGCCTGCAAAGAGGTAAGACCATGACACACAGCAAGCAACAGAATACAGGAACTGACGCGTTTCACACTTTCAAAAGTGCTTATTCACTATGAATAAGCACTTTTGAAAGTGTGAAACGTGTCAGTCCTGTATTTCATTGTTTGGTGTGGCTTGTATTTTTTGGATTATTACCTCTTTTTAATAAAGGCATTGATTTTGAGTGCGGCTGTCCAGAATTTTCTCCTCACCCAATAGCCTCCCCAGAAGAGTTGAAGCTGTTATAGCTACAAAGGTTGGGCCAACTCAATATTGAACCCTACGGAATAAGATTAGGATGCCATTAAAGACAACTGTGAAAAAAGGTAGATGTGATCACTAAGTAACATGACCTGTAATATGTCTGGACCTATATGTATATGTTTTTATTGAGGAGCAGGGTTTGGAAGCCCTGATTTAGTTTTACATTTTTGGGAAAGCCAAATGTGAGAGTAGGAGATGAGTGACATCCACAGCCAGCAGTTCGTAGTGCCACTAGAATCTGACAGTTTTTAGCAAGCTCTAATATATAGCTAGATTTAGAGAGAGTTAGGCCGGCGTATCAGTAGATACGCCGACCTAACTCGGAATCTGCGCCGACCTAAGTTTAAGTGTATTGTCAAACTGAGATACACTTAAACCTAGCTAAGATACGACAGCCTGCGCCGTCGTATCTTAGGGTGCAATATTTAGGCTGGCCGCTAGGTGGCGCTTCCATTGAGTTTGGCGTAGAATATGTAAATGACTAGATACGCCTATTCACGAACGTACGTGCGCCCGTCGCAGTAAAGATACGCCGTTTACGTAAGGCAATTTCAGGCGTAAAGTTATTCCATCAAATAGCTGGACTAGTCAATGTTAAGTATGGCCGTCGTTCCCGCGTCGAAATTTGAAAATTTTACGTTGTTTGCGTAAGTCGTCTGTGAATGGGGCTGGACGTCATTTACATTCACGTCGAAAACAATACGTCCTTGCGGCGTACTTTGGAGCAATGCACACTGGGATATGTACACGGACGGCTACGCCGCCTTAAGGATGCGCGCCCCTACCTGAATCCAGCTAATCGATTTCAAGATTCCAATAGCATCCACTGGTTAAAGTCCATTGGATTTATTTGATGTTCATAACCAATGAACATTTCAAAAAGACCTCTCAGTGATATGAACTTTTGTACTAGGTGCTCCTGAATATCCACTTCAGAGTTTATTATCTGCTGAACGAGGGGTAGCAGCCTAGGACCAGAACAAGGACCACCTATGCTATACCATCATTGTATGTTTTTCCACTCAGCACAGTCACTTTGATATTTTATCATGTGTGGATTTTTATCCACACCCACTGTATGAGAGATTATGTATATTTACGTATTTACAGATTAGTGATTATATATAACAGCGAAGCACTATTTATTATTCATTCATAATTACATATCAGCTCCTTTGAAGGAAGATGCACTCCATTGTATATCAATCAAAACAAAGCCTAATTTCCATTGGTCCAATGTTATTACACACACATATCACTCACTAAATGTATGAGAGATAAATTGTTCAAAAAAAATGAAAATGTTGTCTGTAAAGTATGCAAATTTTAGTCGATACTGCAGGGAAAAAAAACGTATTGCACACTTAACCGATTGCCGACCGATGCACGACTATTTACGTCGGCAGAATGG